>NW_024070201.1:25897354-26129041 GCF_014754425.2 Oryx dammah
TTAATATCTTCTGCTTCTGTTAGGTCCATACCATTTCTGTCCTTTATTGAGCCCATCTTTGCATGAAATGTTCCCTTGATATCTCTCATTTTCTTGAAGAGATCTCTAGTCTTTCCCATTCTGTTGTTTTTTATTTATTTTTAATTTATTGTGGTAAATATACATATATAACACATAATCTATGCAATGTAAAATTACTAGCCCATCACTTGAGCCAGTACCATCCCTTCTTTGTTTATTGAAGTGCAGATCACACTTTGTGAATAATTCCTTCATTAAACTTTCCTCAAATTGCCTAGCTTTATCCTCTGTTTCTTTCTGGGTCCTTGAGTGATAAAAATTAGTGAGACTGAGCATCTCCCTAGGCCTCTTTTGGCCATATCAATATCTTCTGTGAATTTTCTGCTTATATTTTCTGCCCTTTGTCTTTGTTGTTAGAGTGATTCCTTGATTTGTAAACAGTCTTCATATTAATATTACCTCAATACTAATAATCTCTTGTCTGTTAACATAAGTTGAAAACGTTTTTAAGTCTGTATTTTGCCTTTCAAACTTTGTTCTTGGCATTTTTATAATGAATAAGTTTCCATTTTTGATATAGTTATATTTAGCAATATTTTCACTCTGCGTCAATAGTCAGCCATTTCTGTAAATGGGCAGATAGTAAATGTTCTCGGTTTTGCAAATGATGTGATCTCTGTACTCGACACCATCAGTGTAGCTCCAACGTAGCCAGAGACATACATAAACAATGTATCCCAATACATTTTTTGTTTATAAATATAGGTGGTGAGTCAACCCCTGTTCTATATTTTTTGCATATTTTCATTTATTTAACAAGACTCTTTCTACCCTAAGGTCATAAACAAATTATTCTATAGTCTCTTCTAAATATTAAGGATATTTTTATGTTAAGATTTTTAAGCTATTTTGAATTGACTTTTGTCACTGGTAGAATCTAGCTCTATTTTATTTTCCTCAATGAATAGTCAATTTTCCAAGTCCAATTGATGTGAAATGCCACTTTTGTTTATTTACTCAACAAATATTTATTGAGTGTCTACTATGTGCTAGCAAATACATGTATTTATTTCTGGACTTGGTATTCTAGTCTGTCAACCTGTTTGTCTATTTATGAGTCAATAGCACAGAATTTTACTCTTTTAAATACCACACATTTATATGTTTTGATGTCTGAGAGAGAAAATACCTTTTTCTTTCTTTTAATTATCTTGTTTTTCTTGATATTAATATTTCAATCTGGATTTCAAGATTAGCTTGTCAACCTCTATGAAAAATCTTGTTGGGGTCTTGATTGGGAGTGCATTAAATATTTATAGAACCATTTGGGCAGAGTTGACATCTTTGTGATATTGAATCTTATCAGGAATGTGGTAAATGTCTCCATTTTCCAGGTTTCCTTTTAAGGCACTAATGCTTAAAATATTCTTAATATTCTTAGGAGGAAGACTGGATTCTCTGTCTTGTCTGCCCACTGTGTGTCAGTGACCCTGGACTGACAGGTGGACTTTGCACCATCTCAGACTTCCCTTCCCTTTTTCTGGGACCCTCTAGGAAGTTAGTGTGAAGTTTATTGATGTGTCAGGAGAGACTTCCTTATTCTAGGATCATTCTGCATCTCGAAGAAACAAAGGTTCCAATGGTAATTTTACAACTCCAGGCCAGTTGGTCAAATATTTCTTTATATATTCAGTGTTAGGAATCATGCAAAATCTTGGAAGTTAGTTATTCAGGAAGATATGCCTATATATTTGTGTCATCAGCTAAACACAGTGATTTAAAGACCTTTAATGGATAGTTAATGAGTGATAACCATGAGCCAGGAAATGTGTTAGCTGCTAGGGCAGGGTGAAAATGATGTATTTTCTATGTAATGAATTTCCATTCCAGGACTGGAGGGCAGAGCTTGAAGCCTAAGATGTGCGAACAAGGAATTGTCCTCTGGAGTGTACCCAGGGGGCTGTGAATCACGGAACAGGAGACTTAGCCTACCTGAGATTCAGCAAAAGCTTTCCGGAGACAGTGATGCCTAGACTGAGTCTTAACGAAAAATTAAGCTTAAGTCTAGCAAAGAAGAGTGGGGAGGGCACTTCAGGGAGAAGGAGAAGCTTACATGAAAGCACTGAGATGGGAAATCTCCTGGTACTTGCATTAAAGGAGTTATAAGCAGTTTCGCATAACTGTGCAAGATAATGCAAGGGGAAGAGTAGGGTCTAGAGCTCAGGAGACAAGCAGGGGCCACAGAAGACCAGTGATCCACAGAGAGTTTTTGTGTTTGTTTTTTCTTGTGGGGAGTTTGGAATTATTGAGTTTTCCTTGGAGCCTAGGGATGGCTTTGTCAGAGATGTTTATTAAGTCACTCACTGGCTGAGTGTAAAGGACAGATTTAATGGACATGAGCCCCAAATCAAGGAGACCATTAAGGAGGGAGTTCAACAGTCCATTTCAAAGATGAGGTTGATCTGAACTAGAAGAAAAGAAGGGACCGTATTCTTGGCTGACCTTGGGGCAGAGTGGTTCACAACACAGGCTCTACAGTTAGAGGATCCTGAGTTCTAGTCCTTGCTGGAAGTAGACACTTGGAGGGAGGTGGGTTTTGCTCCGCTAAGCCCCAAAATAGAAAAATTACTTTCTATTCCCTAAAATAGAAATATTAATATCCATTTCAGTCATTTGTTGTAAGGACCAAATGAGATACAAATTCCTGGCCCATAACAGGCACTTAATATACATTCAAGAGGGTAACAGAAGTTACTGCCATATTTCCTGAGTGGGAATAAGAAACGAATCCCTTTGGCTTTATTTTAAAGTAAGGGCCAGAAAAATGAAAGTTGTTTTGTTGGTCCTACAGGGAATAGGTTTGGTAGCCCAATGAAAAAAATAAACTCTTGAGAGTATCCAAAATAATCTTGTTTTGCTGGTGATTGAGTTTTGAAACAGTGGCTTTGGTTTGTGGTAAAGGACAGAATGGGCTTCCCTAGTGGCTCAGACGGTAAAGAATCTGCCTGTCAGTGAAGGAGATGTGGGTTTGATCCCTGGGTTGGGAAGACCCCCTGGAGAAGGGCATGGCAACCCACTCCAGTATTCTTGCCTGGAGAATCCCATGGACTGGTTGGGCTACAGTCCATGGGGTCACAAAGAGTCAGACACGACTTAGTGACTAAACAACAAGATGGGATGGAGTCCGTCCATGGTTCTGGAGATAACACTGATGCCTAAACTTGTGGGAGGGAGAAAAAGGAATCATCCTCTTTTCCATGAGCCATAGGAAACCTGAAGACCCAAGCCCATGTGGTAGTTAGTGTGGGCAGGAAATGGGAGTCAGGTCAGGTTGCAAAGAAAACACGTAATTTGTCTCAGAAAACCTGGATCTTGGTTCTGCCACGATTATCTGTTCCGTTGCCCTGAGTATATCTTATAATCGTCAATGTACCTCAGTCTCCTCATTTGTAAAAAGGGAATGATAAATAATGATATATAGCAGCTTAATGACAAACAGTAGTAGTATACAATCGCTTACTCCACCAAGTTGTAAAATTCAAAGGAAATGGGGGTGGTAGAGGCACCATTAACTGGAAAGTGGGGTTTAAATATTAGCTATCATCTTGCTAAGTGAAGGTGGGGCCTGGGGGCAAGGTTGAGTGTCTGGAAACTGCTCCATACCACAGCCCAGCAAGCTTCCAGTCCAGGAAAGAATTCAATTATTGCAGTGTGTAATTTTCTGTTTGCAAAGCTCATATTGTGTATGTAATTGAATCAGAATAAAGAGATCCAAAGGCTGTGGGCTCAGGATAAGGCTTTCAAGCTGGACTCCAGTGAAGCCAGGCTGGAGGGGGCTCAGCTGCAGGGTGGGTGGGGGGACCTCGGGGGACACGGCTAACAGAGGGCCCAGCAGGCCTGGGAGCAGGGGCGCTGCTCCTTCTTCGGCTTGAGGCCCTTCAGCCTCATTTTGCCTCACAGACACAGAGCCCCTTTGGCTGGGACGGCATCTCTAGGTGCACCTCCCCCTTGGCTGGACAGCTCTTTTCTCGTTTGCTGGATTAGAAGGCCATGCTGTTTCAGTCTGAAGGCTCTTGTCTTTCTCACCTCAACCCACTCTCTTGCATCCTCCTCATTGCCCACTGCCTGTTTCAACAGGGTACGTCTAAAGCCAGGAAGGCACCTCTTAAGAAAGGGACGTCGGAAGTCAGGTCAGGAGTCATGGGGTGATTTGGGTGGCATGACTCAGGGTCCCATTTTGCCCAGGACTGTCCCATCTTAGCCTCAATCCCAGGCATATTGGGTGTTCAGTCCTCCTAATCTGGGGAGAAGATGGATTTCAGAGCAATGAGCCGTGAGATTCAGAGAACCAGGCAGGGAATCAAACATCCTCCTCTTGGATGCAGCGGTCCAGCATCTTCCCTGAGGCCTGGGAACAGCACCAGACCCTGTGCGGGCTGTGGAAGAGGAGGCTGTGACTTTTCGGAAGTTGGTGCTGCCAGAAGGACAGAAGAGGGGAAGCACAGAGGGAGGGAGGGAGGAAGCTCTGTCCTTGTCCTCTGCGCACTTGTCCATCCCAGGCCTGGTCCTTTGTCCCAGCTGGCTCTGACCACTCTCAATACACCTGCGGCAGCCAGCACCCCAATACCCCCTTCCGCATTCTAGCCTCTCACCCTCTCTGTCTATCTCCTCTGCCAGCCTGCTCTAGCCCTTCCATTCCTCTCCATCCCTGGGGGAAGTGATTGGGATTTGGCAGTTGGACCAAGCCAGGGAGACTAAGAGATTGAATTCCAGCAAAGAGCCAAGAGCAGGTCGGCGTCCAGCTGCCTAATGACATTTTCTGAGCGCTAACAAATCCAACTCCAAGACAAACAGCCTGGAGCACCTAGGAGAGAAGGAGGCTGGCGGCCAGTGGAGGGGGAGGCAGGGGAGAAAGGAGGAAACGGGGACTGGGAGAAAGACAAAGTGAGAAAAAAACGGAGCACACCCAACCCAATGGCTCTGAATCTCTCGCACATCTGCAGAATCAGAAACACTTATTAATAGCCAGCGAAAGGCAAAGAGGAAGTGTCTCATTGTCTGCCGCTGTCATCCCTCACTCTGACGAGCACTTAAAATGTCAAGACCCCTTTCAGCAGCTATGCACAAGCAATCAGGCCCTCTCATCGGTCACTGCGATTTCGCAGCCGCTGCATCTCAGTCCTTACGACTTATTTCCACGCTGCGTTTGCAGACAAGGCGAGTGTGAGCACATAAACAAGCACTGTCTCTTGGAAGGACAGCTGGTGGGGAGGGGGCCGGAGAGGCTGGAGAGGGAGGAGGAGACCAGATCCTGTCTAGCCCGCTCTGGGAGGTGGGAGAAAAGGTCATCACACGCGGACATCTGGAGGATTGAGTTTGGACAGAGGGCAGGCGCTGAGCACAAGAAGGTTTACCTTGTTTCAGAGAGTGAGAGCCCTCAGCTGTTACAGCTGGAAAGGAGATTCCACGTATAACTTTTAGGCAACAAAGGACTGTTTTGGGGAGGTGGGGGCTCTGGTTACTCAGCGTATCTTCTGGGAAGGAGATAAGACAAAGGGGCTGCAGCAGGTGGGATTTAGGTGGGAAAGAAGGAAGGCCCTCCTGACCCATAGCATCAGTTATAAAGACAAACGGGCCTGGACAAATCACTTTCCCTGAGGATATTGCCCTGCTCTTTCAGGCCACCCACCTGACATACTTGTCTGGAGGCCTGGGGTGGGGCTGGGGGTGTAGAGGAGGGAATGGGAGATACAAGGCTTTCTCCAGCAGCTGTATCTCCTGCTGTGTAAGTTTGCAAGGGCTGCTGTAACCACGGGCTGGGCGGCCTAACAACAGAAATGGGTTGTCTCCCAGTTTTGGAGGCTGGATGTCCAAGATCAAGGTATCAGCAGGGTCGGTGTTGAGAATGTGTTCCACATCTCTGCCCTAGCTTTGGATAGTTGCTGGCCATCTCTGGGGGTTCTTGGCTTGCAGAAGCAGCATTCTCAGTCTGCCTTCATCTTCTCACAATGTTCCCCTTCTGAGAGTGTCTGTGTTCAAGTTTCTCTCTTTTATAAAGATACTAACCATGTGGGATCAGCAGTCCATCCTACTTCAGAATGGCCTCACTCTAGCTAATTACATCAGTGACAACCCTATTTCCCAAAAGGTTGTATTCCAAGATCCTGGGGTGAAGACCTCAACATATGCATTTTAAGGTGACACATTTAACCTGTAACTCTTATAAAGTGAGTGAAGTCGCTCAGTCGTGTCTAACTCTGCGACCCCATGGACTGCAGCCTACCAGGCTTCTCAGTCCATGGGATTTTCCAGGCAATAGTAATGGAGTGGATTGCCATTTCCTAACTCTTAACAGTTAGCAATAAAAGATTATCAAGAGGGTCAGTGGGCTCCCCTAGTGGCAGAGGGGATAAGAATCTGCCTGCCAGTGCAGGAGACACGGTTTCTATCCCTGGTCCAGAGAGATCCCACATACCGCAGAGCTACTAAGCCCAAGTGCCACAACTACTGAGCACTCTCGAGCCCATTCTCCACTGCAATGAGAAGCCAGCACCTTCAGGCTGCAGTGAGAGAAAGCCTGTGCAAAGCAACAAAGACAATACATTTTTAAAAATTAAAATTAAAAAAAAAGAGGGTGAGTGACCCAGGATGTCAGAAGTTGGAGAAAGAATTCCAGCCTCTATGGTCTTTGGCTCCGCAAAGGCTCTTCCATGTCATTTGTGTTGGAGGAGACTGGATCTGCTTCTCAAACTCAGATCTTTTCTTTTCCTTGACGTTTATTCCCCAAAGCAGCAGACGGTCCTGACATTACAAATGAAGGGAGCTCTCGTGGGCTCCTTAGCTTAAAGGGCTTAGCTTACTGGTGTCCAAAGCATCCTAACCACAAGAAACTCATAACAGAACAGGCAGCACACCTCCCACTTGCCTTCCCATGGGTTTCAGAACAGATTCGATGAACTCGCTCACTTCGGAAAGAGGAGAGGGTAAAATTACTTCACATCTGGCTTTATGCTGGCCTGACGATGACACCGCCCAGGGATCCAGTTAATGTTCAAAGAAAAATGACCTGTTGCTCAACATTCTCTATACTGTCCATCCAATTCAATTAGTTAATAGAATCATGAAATGTCAGTGCGGGAAGTGTAGAGATAATTCAATCTAAGCTCCTCATTTTTTAGTTGAAGAAAGCAGCACTGTGAAAACGCAAAACGCTGTCTGCATTATCGTTAGGGTCCTTTGTGGGAACACTCAGGTTTGAGGGCTCCCAGCCCCGTTCAGTGTGTGTTTCCTGAGCACCTGCTTAACCAGAGTCCAGTGCAGGGCTTTGTCCTGGGGGAGACAGGGGTCGGTATAGACAAAGTACACAGCAGCTGTCCCCCAGGCCTGGTCTGATGCAGAAGCCAGGGGCATGCTCTTCCCCTCTGGTGGAGGTGACCAGCATATGCCCTTAGCTTGTTGGCATTACTTACGCCCCTCCCACCTAAAGGCTGCAGCTGCAGTTTCAGCGAGAGGCTCGGGATACCTGAAGTTGACTAGCTGATGGACAAAGGGACCTGTGGCTTGGACCTCACTGACCTTGCCTTAAAGAAAAGAACTAACACAACAGAACACCTGAGCGATACCAGCACCCACAGCCAGGCCCGTCTTTCTGCTCTTTCTTGGCAGTTCCCAGGTCCTCCAGCCTTCCCCTCACTCCCTCACAAACTGGGCAAGGGGCCAAGAGTGCTGTTTGAGGTAGCATGAAGGCCTCTGCCCAATACAGCCTGGGACCACAGTCTGTTGTCTCCAGAGCTTTCCAGCCTGGGCTGGTGGGGCAGTTCTTGGGAATCTGCAGTTTCCACTCCTGGCCTTACCCTTAGCCTCCCCCTCCCAGACGCTGGCAGCCAGTTAAACAGAGGCTGAGCCAGAAGATCAGACAGGGAGACAAGCAGGAGGTGGTGCATCGTCCCTGGGTGCTCTGGTTTCCCTTTAGGGTCCTGAGCCACTCTCAAACGTACCTGGAATTTAGGGAGGCTGATTTCCTCCTACATTCTGACGGTAGACTGGGAGGGAGACAGACTCTCATCCCCTGATCTAAAGGGAAGGAAGTGCCAAGGGAACAGGGTTTGAGTTTCAGAAGGGGATGTCGCAGAGATGGAGACTTAAAAACAGAGGTACCAGCAGTGTCGTTTTAGTGATAGTCATGGTAACGGACACCGCTGGAATCATAGCCTGCATGGGGCCTGCTCCTAAGGCTCCAAAGAGGATGCAGCGTTTGCTGTTTTCCATTCCTCTTTGTCATTATTGATGCTGTTTTAAATTCTTGGGGTTGTGAACACAGCAAGCCCCAGTGCACGACGGCACCACACACAAGCACCCTAAAATTCTCACACGCACACACAGATCCTTCTTTTCCTAGGTTCCCGATACATATGTGCTCCTGGAGACCCAGGTGCACTCAGGAACACACTAACGTGTGCCAGACACAAAGACACACCCTGGGGTGCTCACACAGAGAAACAAGCATCCTTTGCACACTCCTACATCTGCTTAAAAATGTGGGACTGCTTTAGTCAGAGGTCAGCTGGGGACTTGTACCTGGGTCTCCTGCTGCTTTATTTGTGCTCCATAACATGTTAACACTCTTACAGTTTTAGCTGACATCTGCACGTGTGTATCCTTGCTCACTGGCAAGAATATGGTCCATGGAGGTCCTCATACCCAACATCTTGCCCAGGTGTGCCACACTCCTGGATGCCAAGTACATACAACTGACATATGTCTCCTTACTTGACATGCTTGAGCACTCATGTAATTGTGTTCAGCATCTGCTTCCATAAATGTATGCTCTTGACCACAAACGAATGCCTGTTTGCCCACCCTGTCTTATGCTTCCCTGGTGGCTCAAAGGGTAAAGCATCCACTTGCAATGCGAGAGAACTGGGTTTGATCCCTGGGTTGGGAAGATCCCCTGGAGAAGGGAACAACTACCCACTCCAGTATTGTGGCCTGGAGAATGCCATGGACAGAGAAGGTGGGCAGGCTACAGTCCATGGGATCGCAAAGAGCCGGAGACGACTGAGCAGCTTTCCTTTCACTTTCTTGTGTTCCTGTAAGGATGAAATGGTTAGATAACATCACTGACTCAGTGGACATGAATTTGTGCAAACTCCGAGAGGTAGTGAAGGATAGGGAAGTCTGGCATGCTGCAGTCCACTGGGTGCAAAATGTTGGACACAATTTATCAACTAAACAACAATAACAAGGGGTCTCTTGGTGCCATGAGGGCAGGCTTGGATGATCAAGCAGAGTTGCTCCAACAAAAACTAGCCAAGGCACTCTCCAGAGTTGCCCTCCTTATCTGCCCCCCACCTCCATCAGCAAAACACAGAGTACGGTTTCACACCCCCCATGCAAGGTGGGAGAGGGAACACAAACAGTCAGAGATGGGGCTTTGAGACCTGTGGGCTCCACAGCAGGCAAAAACGGGCAGCAACGTTGTACTAGAGCCAGTGTGTTTTTAAAAAATCGTGCACATCTCCCAAGGAAGCAGAAAAAAATCAAAGCCTCGTCATTTAAAATCCCCACACAACAGAAGGAGAAATAAACACAGAGTTCTCAGAAAAGGCTGAGGCTCCCCCATGCCTCCCTCCCTCCCCAGAAGAAAAGACAAACAGAAAACAAATCAAAAAACAAATCTGGACTGAAAGGAGCAATTGTCGGATGAACAGCTCCGGGCTTGCTTCTCGCCCTGGGAAACTCGCTCCCTGACCAGCGGGGCGGGAATGAGAAGCACTCGGTGGGAGCTGATCGGAGGGGCTGCCTGGGTTAGGCTGATCCAAGTGGTGGGGTCATGATTCCTGGGGAACCAGGTGGAAAGGTCACAGGCTTGAGAGGGAAACAGACTTATACATGTGGTCATGGTCTGTTGTTTAATGGTATGTGAACTTGGACAGGGCACTTGGTCTTGGAGCCTCAGTTTTCTCACCTGTAAAACAGGGATAATGCAGGGTCTTTGTGCCCAAGCTTAGCTGGAGGATCAAATGACCTCAGGATTCTAGAACAGGGGAGGTCTCCAGACTCCTGCCTCCAATCACAAATGCTTGCTTGTGTGCGTGCTCAGTCACTTCAGCTGTGTCCTACTCTGCGACCCCATGAACTGTAGCCCGCCAGGCTCCTCTGTCCATGGGATTCTCCAGGCAAGAATACTGGAGTGCGTAGCCAAGCCCTCCTCCAGGGGATCTTCCCAACCCAGGGATCAAACCCACATCTCTATATCTTCTGCATTGGCAAGTGAATTCTTTACCACTAGCACCACCTGGGAAGCCCTAGGCACCTTTAAAGTACAAAGTTTGCCTTCACTCCTGGGGGAGAAAGATGTCTAAGGGGAGGGGGAGAGTAACCACAATGGGGTCCCTTCTCCACGCTATCGATGGTCTTATCCAAAGACCCTCCACTCCTCCTCCTGCTGGTGGAGGTCTCCTCACCTAGTTTCTCTTCTCAAGAAATGAACAGATCTTTCTTATTCACCTACTCCATGCTTAGGAAGTGAAAGTCGCTCAGTCGTGTCCAGCTCTTTGTGACCCCATGGACTATACAGTCCATGGAATTCTCTAGGCCAGAATACTGGAGTGGGTAGCCTTTTCCTTCTCCAAGGGATCTTCCCAAACCAGGGATTGAACCCAGGTCTCCTTCATTGCAGGCGGATTCTTTACCAGCTAAGCCACAAGGGAAGCCCCAGGATACTGGGGTGGGTAGCCTATCCCTTCTCCAGCAGATCTTCCTGACCCAGGAATCGAACCAGGGTCTCCTGCATTATAGGAGGATTCTTCACCAACTGAGCTATCTTGGCCCCATATGAAAGTGCCATGCAGACCCATAGATCTAAGACTGAATCTCTGCTCCTCGGTGCTGCAGTTTAGCTGGGGAGAGCAGACCCTCGCCTGAGAAATATTAAAGCATCCTTGTATCAGTCATCTTGGGCTGCTGGAATATACTCCCATTGACTGGGTGCCTAAACAACAGAAGTTTATCTTCCCACAGTTCTGGAGACGAGAGTCCAATATCAAGCTGCTGGAAAGTTGAAGTCCTGGTCAGGGCTATTCCTGGCTGGCAGACAGCCACCTTCTCCCTGTGTCCTCGTGGGGCTTTTTCTCTGTGAGCTCACAGGAAGAAAGAAAGGGATTTCTGATATCTCATCCTCTTCTTAAGGATGCTAGTCCTATGGGATAGGGGCCTCATATCTATGACCTCACTTAACCTCCACTTACCTTTCCATAAGCCCTTCCGGGTGGCTCAGACGGTAAAGAATATGCATGCAATGCAGGAGACTCGGGTTCAATCCCTGCGTCGGAAGGATCCCCTGGAGAAGAGAATGGCTACCCACTCCAGTATTCTTGCCTGGAGGATTCCATGGACAAAGGTGGGCTACAGTCCATGGAATCGCAAAGAGTCAGACACAACTGAACAACTAACACTAACTAAGCCTTCTCTCCAAATACATGTACGGACATATATGGACACAATTCAGTCCATAACATGCCCTGTCCCTGATTCCATATGTCCTTGAAGGTAGATATCACAGAAAGCTGGCCAGCCCAGGAGAGGATACCCCATGGCATGTGCTTTGGTATGAAAAAGGATAGAGCCTGGCAAGGAGAAAGCACTCAGATCTAATTCTCAGGTAATGTATGCCTGGCTAGCAAATGTAACCAGAGACAGGGGTTAATACCTGGACTCCTTCCCTTCCAAGAAGACTAGACCTCAGTGAGCAGATGACAGAAAAGGCCAACCACTGACTTATACAAAGAAGGGTGCTGGAAACCGAGCAGGAACATGAACCTTCCCTTGAAGAACTGAATGTGCAGCCACACATAGATTGCCACGCAGGACTAAACGAGACACCAAAAGGTGGCTATGAGCAAGCCCCGTTATCTATTAGGAGAACTCCTACCATTCTGCCACTGCCCAGCTCAAATGCAATTCATCTACAGACCACTGTGGCTGTTGTTCAGCCACTCAGTTGTATCCGACTCTTTGTGACCCCATGGACTGAAGCATGCCAGTTTTCCCTGTCCTTCACTATCTCCCAGAATTTGTCCAAACTCATATCCATTGAGTCGGTGATGCCATTCAACCATCTCATCCTCTGTCACCCCCTTCTCCTCCTGCCTTCAATCTTTCCTAGTATCAGGGTCTATTCCAATGAGTTGGCTCTTCCCATCAGGAGGCCTAAGTTTTGGAGCTTCAGCTTCAGCATCAGTCCTTCCAATGAGTATTCAGGATTGATTTCCTTTAGGGTTGACTGGTTTGTTCCCCTTGCTGTCCTAGGAACTCTCAAGAGTCTACTCCAGCATCACAGTTTGAAAGCATCAATTCTTTGGCACTCAGCCTTCTTTATAGTACAACTCTCACATCCATACATGACTACTGGAAAAACCATAGCTTTGGCTATATGGACCTTTGTCAGCAAATGATGTCTCTGCTTTTTAATAAACTAAGTCTGTCATAGATTTTCTTCCAAGGAGTAATCATCTTAATTTCCTGACTGCAATCATTGTCTACAGTGATTTTGGAGCACAGGAAAATAGCCTGTCATTGTTTCCACTTCTTCCCCATCTATTTGCCCTGAAGTAATGGGACTGGATGCCATGATCTTAGTTATTTGAATGTTGCATTTTAAGACAGTTTTTTCCCTCTCCTCTTTCACTCTCGTCAAGAGACTCTTTAGTTCCTGTTCACTTTCTGTCATTAGAGGGGTACCATCTACATATCTGAGGTTGTTGATATTTCTCCCAGCAATCTTGACTCCATCTTGTGATTCATCCAACACAGCATTTCGCATGATGTACTCTCATATAAGTTAAATAAGCAAGGTGACAATATACAACCTTGACGTATTCCTTTCCCAATTTTGAACTGGTCCATTATTCCCTGTCCAGTTCTAACTATTGCTTCTTGGCCTGCATGTGGATTTCTCAGAAGACGGGTAAAGTGGTCTGGTATTCCCATCTTTTTAAGAACTTTCCACAGTTTGTTGTGATCCACATCGTCAAAGACTTTAGCATAATCAATGAAGCAGAAGTAGATGCTTTTCTGAAATTCCCTTGCTTTTTCTATGATCCAACAGATGTTGGCAGTTTGATCTCTGATTCCTCTGCCTTTTCTAAACTCAGCTTGTACATGTAGAAGTTCTCAGTTCATGTACTGCTGAAGTCTAGCTTGAAGGATTTTGAGCATTACCTTGGCATGTAAAATGAGGGCAATTGTATGGTAATTTGAACATTCATTGGCATCACCTTTTTTGGGGACTGAAATGAAAACTGATTTTTTCCAGTCCTGTGGCCACTGCTGAGTTTTCCAAATTTGCTGGCATACTGAGTGCAGCAGTTTAACAGCACCATCTTTTAGGATTTGAAATAGCTCAGCTGGACTTTTATCACCCCCACTAGCTTTATTCGTAGTAACACTTCCAAGGCCCCTTTGACTTCACAGTCCAGGATGTCTGGCTCTAGGTGAGTGACCACATGAACAGAAAAGCCTTGGTGGGCTGCAGTCCATGGGATAGCAAAGAGTCAGACATGACTGAGTGACTAACAGTTTCACTTTCTAGAGACCATCCTCTGCCCTAAACACACACACACTCATGCACACACACCAATCATTGCTTTGTATTCTGTGCATTCACAGTAGTTGGTGCCAATCTTTTAATAGCATGCTCAAGTTGCTTTTTTGGTCATTCTCACTTTATAGGGTGTAAGCTCCTTGAGGGAAAGAGCTTGTCCATCTGATTCACAAATTTCACTGCAGTATATAACAAGTGCAGCCTGGTAATAAGCTGACCAACCATCCTGATTTGCCAGGGACTGAATGGTTTCCTAGGACAATGGACTTTCAGTTAAAGCCAAGAGAGTGCCAGGCAAATGGGAATGATCAGTCACCCTACCTTGCACGTGGTAAGCATTTGGCAAATAGCTAATATGCAAATACTACAATAAAGAATGGAAAGATCCAAGAAATATTTGCGAAGCACCCAAAAAGACTCCCCAGAGACAAGGCTTTATTGGCCTGGGAAGGAAGATGCTAAAAGTAGATATAACCCAAATCTTTAAGATCATCAGCTGGAAACACAAGAAGATTTAAGAACATTTGAATACATTATGGTTCACAGGGGCAAGCCAAAGTGTTTGGGTCTATCTATAACTTTTTTAAGACTGATGTATAAAATGACTATATATTCCCCAAAACCCCGCATAGAGACAGACCCCTGGATTGCCTGGCTCATGAGCTGAATCGCTATTTCCATTCAGGACATAAATATTATCATAACAGTATTAAAAAGGAATTTTAAGGAAGGAAAATACATTGCTCCTGTTGACTAAAGCCAGTCCAACAACTAATTTTCTTTTTATATATTCTCTTTTAGTCCTTGCTTATAACTCTACATAATTATAATCAGAGTGAACATACAAATTTGTATACCATTTTTTAAAAACTATAGATTATGCGGCAAACATTTTATATGTTGTTACATTGTCTCCATGGTTAGTTTTTTAATGGCAGTAGAATAGTCTATAACTCAGTTAACACATTATTGACCAGAGACGTATTAGGGTCACAGGTGTTAGTTTCTGTGAAAATCCCTCTGTCAATAATGTGTTAACAATTCCCCATGATTGACATTTAGATTGCTTCCAGTTTTCTACTAATAAAGACAATCCTGCAGTGAATATCTATGTGCACATTTCTTGTTCCTTCTTTTGTAATATTTCCTGAGGTTAAATTCCTACAAGTGAGATTACTAGGTCAAGGGATAGAATAATTTTAAGGCTTATCCTTTCTTTCACCAAATATTTACTGAACAGGGACTATGGGCCAGAGACTGGGCCAGGCACTGAGGATCCAAAGGTGAAAGAAGGAGCCAGTGTCTGCCATCCTGGGGGTCACAGGCAAGTGGGAACACAATCACTTAAGTGATACAGTTGGATACATGCTGCCATTGTGATAGAAACAGACCTAGGGGACCCTGGGGAATGACTTTTAAGTGCTGAGAAAGAAAGGCGTGGTCAGGGTGGAATTTCCTTGCAAATTACTTGGAACTCTTAGGAAATATCAACCTGCTGGACAGGCTGGGGATGGAAATTCTGAATAGGGGAAACAGCAAGATCCAAATGATGACGACATGAGAAAATGCATTCTAGGACTTACTGGTGGCTTGATAATTCTGGGGTGTAGGTACGGGCATGGAGAGGGTTCCCAGCGGCTAATGAGGGGACAGGAGACCAAACAGGTAGGCAGGCAGCCTGTACTACACCAAGGAGTTTGTATTTTACCCTCAAGGCAGGGAGAAGTCAGTAATGGATTTTAAGCAGACTCTTGATACATTTTTACAAATTGATCTCTAAATTGTTTGTAGGCAGTGACATCAAGAAAATCCTTTCTAAAGTTGTCCTGTCCTGATTCATTTTGGGATTCCTCCAGTCTCTATTTCTGCCACAGGATGGGGGGTGGGGCAGGGAGGGAGGGAACCATGGCCTCTGGCCTGAGGCTGTTGTAGTGGAATGGCTGTTATAGTTGAATGGAGATGAGCTTTACCCTAGAAGGAAGAGATGGAATTGCTGAACATCTTTCAGGACTAGAAAAAGAAGCAAAGGGGTTAGAATGAGATGTACTACTTCTGTCACCTCGTGCAAAATGAAGTTAACCAAAAATCCAGGCTCACTCTAAAGCCTCTTAAGCAGAGGCCTCCTGGTCCCCTTACGCTGCTCTAGAACCTTACCCTGGGTAGTGCGGCTTAGTCACATTGACCAGTGTGGGGAGATGGATGTGACTCCTTTATCTCAGAAGCCTGGAAGCTACTTGAACTTCCTGCCACTTGTTGACTGGGGCCCTAGAGAGAGCATCAGCCACCGGCCTTTCCTGATCGCTTCTGCTCGCATATCCCTCATTTTCCCCTAAAGGCACAACACCCGTTAGTGATTCTGGGGATCTGAATAATGCTCTTCCTTCTACTGGGATTACCCTTCTTCTCTCTACCTGTCTGGCTAACTCTGCTTTGTCTTCTGGATCTGAAGCCAGGCTCCGTGAAGCCCTCCGAGCCCTCTAAGAGCCCAGCCAGCCCTGGACTCTGCACTTAGAGCTTTCACTGTACTTGTCGACTAGGGCATCCTTGTGTGGGCGCCTTGATCTCTCAGTAGCCTGTGAACATCTTGAAGGCATGGACCAAGCATTACTCATCTCTATTCCAGCGCCCACCCAGAGTCTGGTACCTGCAGGTTCCAATTGAATTCTTAACTAATATTTGGTCATGTGACAAGCAGACTATGAGAAAGGGGAAAGGGGGAGGAGGGACAAGCACTCTCAGCTACAAAGGCCCCTGCGCTACATCATTTCATTGGGATGCATAAGAGATATTTGGAGCCCCTGAGGATGCTATTTGTCCTTTTTTCTCTTGGCTACATCTTCTTCTCTCTGCCTCCTGTTATCTTCCCCTCAGCTTCTAAAGACGTGATTAGGCATCCACCCCAGGTTCCTGTCTGCTCACCTTTCTCTCCACCCTGGGGCTGGAGCAGGGAGCAAAGAAGATGGGCCAGCAACATAGAGTTTCCCTGCCGACTCTAATTCCTGTCCCTTATTAAATTCAAGGCTGATTTGGGCTGTGTGAGCTTTCCTGGACCACCTGCTGTCTGACCAATTCCTTTTCTTTTTCTCCCCCTGGTGACTAATAGCTGCTCTTTCCTCCCTTTGGAGTCTCAGAATCTCCTCTCTCCCTACTCCTCCCTACCTGTTCAGACCCCCATGGCTTCCCAAAGCAAGGATCTGGGAAGCCAGGCCATGCCCTTCAGGCAGCTCCTTTGGAGCCTGGGGTTCCTCTCTCCAGGGAGGGGCTGCTGAGAAAGGAGAGCATGGCTGGGAGGGGGATGGAGGCCAAGGGAAGGAGTAGCGGGAATAGAGAGGCTGGGGCTGTCAAGCAACCAGGGGAAGCTTCTGGAAAGGGAGGTAGAGCCTGAGAAGGACAGAAAGCCTGGGACAGATAATAGAGTGCCAAAGCAAGAAAGGATGGAAGATGGGAGATGAGATGACAGTGTAAACAAAGGGCACTGAAGGATGGCAGAGAAGGAGGCGGCAGGGTGAGGCTGGGAACCCAAGACAGCAAAACCGCAACAAAACAAATGTTCACACTTGAGGACGTGCAACCTCTTGTCGTTTTCAGAGGCATAGAAGCACCTTGGAATGAGCACAGGAAGCCCTTGCTACGTGGATGAGCAGGGTGGGCCTTGGACCAAAGCTTCAGCCACAGAACCCAGTTCTGGGCACTCCCTGAAGGCTGAGTGTGCTGCACACACACATGTGTGTGCCCAAGAGCCCACGGCTAGCTGGGGGGTTAGATCCGAACTCTAAAAGGGTCCAGGCTTTAGGTGGGTAACTGAGGAAACACAGATGGTGCTAATAGCTTGGGCGCCAGGCCGCAGCATCTGCACACCGCCTCACGGGGAGCTGAGTATCACACCAGGTGTCAGAAGATATGTGTTCAAATCCCAGCCCCTAGCCTTGGCCCTGAAACTAGTCACTGGGCATCACTGAGCCTCTGCCCTCAGCTGTGTTCACAGCCCTAGCTCTGCGGCTTGTCAAAACTGGCGAAAAACAGGTACAGAAACGTTTCCCAAATGGCAAAGCACTCCAGAAACAGCAAGCTGATTTTCCTCTTTCTAGCCAGGAGATCACAGAATGGGGCAGAGGGAGACCTCGGACACCCCAAGCTGCCTGCTAACTCCGTGTGGATGGCTCTCCCCCCATTTTTGCTCCAGTCAATCTGAATTTCTCTCCATTCCAGCGCACCAGCCTGCCCACCCCCGACTTGTCCCCTCTCATCTCTCTCTCTCTCTCTTATCCCTGGGCCTTGGTGCAGTGCTCCCTCTGCCTGGAATGTAGTCTTGCCTTCTCTTTGCTCGGCTGAAACAACTACTCTGCCTTCCGGTCTCAGCTGAACTGTGGCTTCTTCCAAGAAGCCTTCCCAAACTCACCAGGGCTCATGAGCTCAGCGTTGCTGCTGCCTTCATGGAACCCTGTGTTTCTAGGAGTGTGTGTGTGAGAGAGACAGTGTCTGCGTGAGGGGGAGGTGGCTGAGTCTCTCAGTCCTAATTATAGCCGACTCCAGGCCCCGGGACCAGTGTGGAGGATGGCCACAGCCGCGCGTGGGTGCCCGGCCACCTGGCTACCAGCTGCCACTCTCTCCACACTCTTGGGGAGAAGCCACAGGAGCCTGGAACGTTTTCTGGGTCACTGCCTAGCACCTGGCCTCTCACCGAGTGAGCCCCGAAGCCCGCCTTCGCCTATTCACAAGGGACGGTTGCCAGTTGCCGTGGTGGTGACTCAGCCTTCCGGGCCCCACTGAGGGGGAGGCCCCGGGCCGCGGGGACCCCAGGCGCCCTGGCTGGGGCACCTCTGCCTTTGTGAGCAGGGGTCTGGGTGGCTCACAGGGGTGAGGGGACGCACCTGCGTCCAGCTCTGCCTTCAGACACGCAGGACACGCTGGGAACCTGCCTTCCCCGGGGTCCACCTAGCTTTCCCAAGTTAGGTACTCTGTTCCCCTGGAACGGGGCTTCCAGGCCCTTCCGTGGGGACCGGGCCTAGTTTATCCCTTCATTTAGGCCTCTGCGTGATGTCACCTCCTCAGAGCACCCCCCTTCCCGCACCCCGTCCCTGCATCATTCTGTTTAAAACAGGCCCCCTTCCACTTCTAAATCTCCACCTGCTCTCTTTTTCTCGTATTACTCAGCGTGACTGGGTCATAATCATTTTCTGGTTTTGTGTGGTTTTTTTTGGTGTATCCAGTGTCTGTCTTCCTGCAGAATGAAAGTGAAAAGAAGGCAGAGATTTTGTTGACCTTGCTCCCACTACGCTGGCTGGTCTCCAGGAACTCCTGCCCATCTCTGGTCCCTTCTCTGCCTGGCTCTGGCCTCAGGAGACTGATCTCTGGGCATTGTATCTCCCAGATTCTCTTGATGACCAGCTCCTGGCTGGGTTGTAGCCAATGTGGGCACCAGAGAGAGATCAGAAGGCAGAGCATTCATTCCTTCCCTTTGACACCAGAGATCTGGCAGGTTCGTCCCTCCACACCGTGGCTCTCACCAGACAGCCTCTCCCCTGTGATTCCAGGCTCCCAAGCTGCAATCAGCAACTCTACCGCGGCCGGCTGGTCTGCTGTTTCTGGTCTCTGAGCCCTCACCAAGCTGCGGGGGTTCCCGAAGCTCACATCTCTGTAAGGAGAGTTTCCACTGCAGCATCTTCATCTGAACGACCTGCACTGAAAACATCTCCTGCTGAGACTCAGACCCAGCTCTGGTCCAGCGGAACAAATATTGTTGAATGGATGATTTCAGGCCTTCCCTGGTGGCTCAGCGGTAAGGAATCCACCTGCCAGTGCAGGAGACACGGGTTCGATCCCTGGGTCAGGAAGATCCCCTGGAGAGAGAAATGGCAACCCACTCCAGTATTCTTGCCTGGGAAATCCCATGGACAGAGGAGCCTGGTGGGCTACAGTCCATGGGGTCACAAAGAGTTGGACATGACTTAGTGACGAAACAAACAAACAAAAAGATTGATTCCATGAATGGCAAGTGCCTCAGGCTGAGCCTCTCAGAAGCCCAGGCTCTGGTATGGAAGGACAGAATAGGAGGTGATAAGTTCAAGGCAGACATGGGCTCTCTGCATAGAACAGCCCTCCAAATCATTCCCAGACCAAGAGCACCATTCACATTTTTAAAGGTTATGAGTAAGAAAATTCCAGAGCCTCCCTCCGTGGCCTGTTTTTATGACTTATAACTCTCCCTGGCAGAAATATCTTCCTCATGTCTAACCCAAGTCCCTTTTATTATAGTTGGAAACGCCTTCTTCTTGATCTAAAGATAAAGGTTGCATCTCTATGATATTATTCTAGGAAATCATTCCACTACATTTGCATACAGCCTTCTAGTATGTTAATACACTAAATGAGAAAGGCAAAGAGCACAAAATTTGAGTCCAGAAAAGCTGAAGTATTGGTTCTGGCACCTTATGCTGAACAACTTCTGGCAACTCATTTAAGCTCCCAAATATCTTTTTGTCATCTATCACTTGGGAATAATGGTGAGCCTGGCCCAGTCTACTCCTGCCTTCCATTTATGAGCATCAGATGCAAAGACTGTGTCAATGACAAAGAATCCTGTATTCAACTGTTAACTGATACTCTCATCCTCTTCAAGAGTATTTAATCCCAGGATCTGGAATTGGGCTTCCACGGTGGCTCAGTGGTAAAGAATCTGCCAGTGTAGGAGGCATGGGTTTGATCCCTGGAGAAAGAAATGGCAACCCACTCCAGGATTCTTGCCTGGAAAATTCCATGAACAGTGGAGCCTGGAGGGCTACAGTCTATGGGGTAGCAAAGAGTTGGACGTGATTTAGAGACTGAACAACTAAATCTGGGATTGTCTTAATGTTATCTTTCTCAAACCCTCCTGAAACTGAGCCACGTTTTCCGCATGGCTCTTCCTGGTATTGTCTGTGCCTGGGGCATGGGAGGGGGCGGGGGATCATAGTTTCTCTTCCATGACATTATTGTATTTGTGGTCTATCTGAGTGTGGTGGGAGAGACAGCAGTCTGATCAGGCAAAAGCCTTGGTTAGGATGCTTGATTTCCTAGGAGAATGCCAATTCTGCCACCTACTTGGTTGATTTCCACAGGAGGTATGCTACCTTGTGTTGACAACACAGAGTGCCAACACGCTACACCTTCACTGGGAAACAAACTTGAATCGTCTGCTGCTGGCTGTTATGAAGAGCGCAGTGCAAGAAATAATCATCGTGTGAGATTATCTGAAGGACATGCCACCCAGCTACCCCTCTAGGTATTCTAGATTTTATCCCTGGATCAAGTTAGATGATCCAAGAACTGCATTTCTGGACCAAATGGCTTTGGCTCCTTGTGGAAGCAGATTTATTGACTTGTGTTTAGTCATACAGTTTGAAGTTAGCACCGAAGCAACGCTTGAAGAAAAATGCTCTGAGTCTAGCTATTATATTTAATGGAAGAAGGGTATTTTTCAAATTGCCTGGGTGATTTCTCTGTTCCTTTTTGAAGTCCCATATGGGAAATCCTGTTTCAGCTTCTCCAGGGAAACTGGTCTAATTTTGACTAACGGACAATGCAAAATTCATCACCGATGAATTTTTGGCTTTCCTTTTGTCTTTGGTTGTTAGGAAGCTCAGTCCTTAGGGCATGGATTTCTGAGTTCTAGCTTTTCCTCGATCTCATTTTTTTTTTTTCTCCTCATCTTCACTTTATCCCAACCATTTATCTATCTTTGTTTCTTACTGTGGTATATTATTAATTTTTGTAACACTGAAAAAGAAAAAAGACTGGTGGTTCAGATTACTATGAAAGTTTGGCAAAGGGGTCAGACTAGTGTAGAAAAAAGCAAAATAAAGATAAGTATCCATTGAGAGATGGAGAGCAGCACACATTGTTTTTTTCCTTTTCATACATCCTTTGTGATTTACTGAATGCTTACTATAATATTAGGTCCAAGGGTTATAAAAGAAAGTAATATTCATTAATTTAGCAAATATTTATTAGGACCTGCCAGGTGATAGACATAGTAGGAAACAACATGTCTTCAGCCCTTGCCTTCATGAAGCTTTACAGATGGCAGAGATGCTAGCAATTTCACCAAAAAACTACCTTCAGGTGTGAGCAACGTGTTCATTGGAGAAAGCACCAAGTGGGAAACCTAATTCTGTCTGGATTTTGAGGGATCTGCCTAGGGAAGGGATGTATAATCTATCTGAAGAGGGATAAGGAATTAGAGAAGCAAAGAGGAGGACAGAGGGAGGAAGGGATGTCCTCAAAAGGGACCACGTACAAACGTCAGGAGACAAAAAGAGTCATGTCCTCAGGCGAGTAGCTAGGCAAACCTATTTTTAATCTGTGAAATGGAATACTACTCAGTCATTAAAAGGAAAAACCTACTGATACACACAACTTGGGTAGATCACAAAGATAATACTGAGTGAAAGAAGCTGTTCTCAGAAGGTTACATACTATATGTATGATTCCATAGATATCCCGTCTTTCAAAGAAAACCACAGTGATGGAGAACAGATTAGTGCACGTTAGGACTTAAAGACAGGGAAGAGTATGATCATTACATATGAAGAGGTACATTTTATGTAATGTGAAAAGGTAGATTTTACAGAAGTGATGGGATTCTTTTATTCTGATTGTGATGGTGGAATAGACCATTAGCCATGTGTTACAATTTATAGAACTATAAACCAAAAATAGAAGTCAATGTTCCTGTTAGCTTATTTAAACAGTAAAAGTTTAAGTCACAAAAGAAAAGTTCACAGCTGAAGACCTCAAAAAGGAAAAGGGGGCTAGAGGATGGTAGACAGTGGATCGCGAGAGTATCTGCAATGTTTTGTTTCTTACAGGATCTGAAGGAAAACACAGATCAGCTCCACCAAGGCCATGTTTGCACATTATCCTGATGGTGGTGGGGAGCCATTGAGCTGTTTTGAGCAGGGAAGGGCACAGCTGTATTTGCTCATTAACACGGTTCCTCCAGCTGCGGTATGTCGAGTGGCTTAAAGGCAGCCCCAAGGGGCTGTGGGGAGGCTAGCGAGGGGTGGTCGGGAAATCCTGGTGGGTGAAAGCGGCTTGGAGTAGGAAGATGAAGACAAACAGGTTCATATACAGCAACAGCCTCTGCACAGGTCCAAAGGGAAGGGGAGAAGGAGACAGAGCTGCTAGTGCTCTGGATGGCACGGAGCTGAACATGGACCATGGACCATGGGCCTCTCTTAGAGTCCCGTGGCATCGCTAGTCTATCAGGATGGGGTGTATGGTTCCCTTTCTAGTCTGGTCACCTGGGTTAGAAACCTGTGGCTCTCCTAGTCACTTGGTTTGTCAGTTGGTCCGTCACTTGGTCCCCTCTCCCCAGCTTTGGATAATAGCCACTTCTTAGGGCCGATGGAAAGACCAGTGGAGGCAGTGGGCTTGGCCCTGGGAGAGGAACAGCTGTTCACTCCGGGGTCTTTTCCATCTCATCCCATCTCCTTCTTCTCCTGTGCCCATTTAAATTTGAGAGAGGCAGGGGTCGGGGTCCAAGGCAGGAAGGGGAGGAGGAAAGGAAGGTTGTAATGCTGCTCCTCCCAAAACCTGCTGAGAAATGGCTTCCCAGTGCTTTATCTTCCCTGGATATCAGCTGCCAGGATCTTATCAAACTGTAATTACCCAGCCCGGGTCTGTGCTAATTGGTTCTCTGGAGCAAAGTTACCTCCAATCTGTGTGTTATGGGTGCACAGCAGGAAATGATTTGAGCCAAGGAGGTTGTCTGTGATGACATGTCAGGGAATCACTGTGGTGGCTGCAAGAATGCGGGGCTGGAACCTGGCTTGGAGGGAAGAAACTGTTTCATGGGTTCCAATTCTAACCTGAAATGACCAGCCTCCCACTTCTGTCATCTGACTTCTGTCTCAATCTGGGACAGAAATTCCATTTTCAAAAGACTCCAAAGACCTGGGATGATGGAATCTGAGGACTGAAGAGGATCTTAAAAATCACCCAAAATCCAACATGTATCTTCCCTTTGACAGCCTCACTGAGGGGACACCAGTTCTAACACACCCTGAATGAGAGACCATTAAACCTTGAGTAGCCCCTGCCATGCTCAGAATGACTCTTATTATTAAAAAGATTTTTGTTGATTTTTTTTTTTTAATATTAAGCTCAAACCTGTCTCCTTACAATTTCCTCTGCCCCTGTGGTGGCACTAAGCTAGCACTTCTTTCTCCTGACACTTCAGCTATTTTCCCCTAAAATATTAGAACCCGGTACAACAATGCACCCTGTACCTCAAGACAAGATCCTGCATGTCACACCCAATCCCCTTGCGTCACCTCCTACAAGCATGACATGCCATGTCAGCTGTCTGCCTCCAGAAAGGTCTTTAATTTGGCCTTATCTCTCCACTTCTGTTGGTGCCACTCTGATCCAACAAGGCACCATCATCTCTGCAAGACAATGTGAGATCCTCTCCCCCAACCCTGCTGGTCTTCTGCTTCTTCCCACTCTCCCCACCCAGCAAGGAACTCCATAATCTATTTTCTACACGATAGCTAGAGTAATTCATTTGCCATTTTTAACTGTGGCAAGATTTATATAACATAAAATTTGCCACTTTGGCCATTTTAACATGCATAATTCAGTGGCATTAAGTACATTTCCAGTGTTGCACAAGCATCAGTACTGTCTATCTCCAGAATTTTTCATGATCCCAAACAAAATTTCTGTACCCATTGAACAACAACCTCCCATTCCTCTCCCCCAGCCCCTGGCAGTCTCGGATCCACTTTGTGTCTGTGAATTTGCCTACTTCCAGTGCAACAAAAGTGGAAGTATGTGATGTCCATTCTTTTGTACTTTCTTTTGTGTCTGGCTTATCTTACTTAGCATCAGGTTTTCAAAGCTTATCTTCATTATAGCATGTATCAAAATTTTATTCCTTTTTAAGGCTAAATAATATTCCATTGTGCATATATACCACATTGTGTTTATCCATTCAGCTGTTGATCTGTGTGGTCTTAAGATGGTTACTTGATCACTCTGAATCTTCATTTCCTCAAATGCAAAGTAAAATGAATAGTATCTTCCTTTTAAGATGGTTGTAAGAAAACAAAGAATCTGATTTTACAAACTGCCAGAAGACCTGAATAGACATTCTTCCCAAAGAAGACATACAGATGGCCAACGGGCACATGAAAAGATCTTCAATGTTGTTAATCATCAGAGAAATGCAAATTAAAACCATAATGAGATATCATCTCACACCTGGCAAAATAGCTATCATCAAAAAGACCACAAGTAACAAATGTTGGTGAGGAAGCGGAGAAAAGGGAACACTTATGCACCGTTTGGTGGGAATGTAAATTGTTGCAGCCACAGTGGAAAACAGTACGGAGGTTTCTCAAAAACCTAAAAACAGAACCACCATACCATCCAGCAATTCTACCTGGGTATATATCCCCAAAAGCCAAAAACACTAATTCAAAAGGTACATGCACCCCAGTGTTCATAGAAGTATTATTTACCCTTGCCAGGATATGGAAGCAAACTAAGTGTCTACCAACAGATGACTGGATAAAGATGTTTTATACACACACACACACACAGACTACTACTCAGCCATAAAGAAGAATAAAATTTGCAACAACATGTATGTACTTAGAGCACATTATGGTAAGTGAAAATGACAGAGAAAGACACGTGCTATGATCTTACTTGCACGTGAACTCTAAGAAATACACTAGTGAATGCAGCAGAAAAGAAAGAGACTCACTGATGCAGAGAACACACTGGTAGTTCCCAGTGGTAAGAGAGAAGAGGGGCGGGACCAGATGGGGTAGGGGACAGAGGCACAAACTACTATGTATAAAGTAAATAAGCTACAAGGATAGACTGTACAACACAGGGATTGTAGTCAATATTGTATAAAAACTATAAATGGAATATAACCTTTAAAATTGTGAATTGCTATGTTGCATATCTGTAAGCTACACATCAATTATATCTCAATATTTAAAAAGTAAAAACAGTGGGCTTCCCCAGTGGCTCAGCGGTAAAGAATCCGCCTGTAACGCAGGAGATGCGGCAACAGCCACGGGTTCAATCCTTAGGTTGGCAACATTCCCTGGAGAAGGAAATGGCGACCCACTCCAGTATTCTTGCCTGGAAATCCTACGGACAGAGGAGCCTGGCAGCAACAGTCAATGGAGTTGCAAATAGTCGGACACGACTGAGCGACTAAATAACAAGAGCTAAACAAGATAGAGTAACAGATACAGACTGTCTACGTAGGGGCTTAACAGATGGAAGTATCACTACAATTTATTGAGTATTCTGTTATCATCTTCAATGTTTAACACCCTGAATTCTTCCTGGTATCCACCTAGCACTGTTCTTGACATATGGTAGGCAGTCAATAAATATTTGCCAAATGAATAAGTGAAACTCAACTTGCCCCTAAATGAGCAGTTTCCTGTCCCCGGCCAGCTTCCCTGCTACATTTCCTTATTTTCCTGTCACTGTTTCCACTCTTCCAGTTAGCCAGCCTCATGAACCTCTATCACTTTTGACCCCATCGTTATCTTTATCCTTAAAATCCAAAGAATATGTAAAGAGATGATAGTCATGATACCTCCCCATCTATAGCTTTTTCTAAATACCTGGGCTGTGCTTTTCATCAGGTGACCCAGATTCCGACCCCACCCTACCTCTCCCTGCCATGCCTACCAGACTATTAGCTGATTGGATGAGGAGTGGCCATCACCTGAGCTGGCTGGCAACCTACAACATTATAACGTAACAGGTATGGGACGCTGAGTCAATCAGACCCTTAGAAGTTTGAAGTCATGGATATTAAGCAGCTGAGTCACTTAGCAGTGGGAGGACTGGAGGGTCATGATGCCTCAGAAAAGCTGGAGTTACTGAGAGAAAGGAAAAAAATGAATGATCAGAGAAAGCCAGTGGGTAGAAAGAAGAGAGTGGAGAAGCCATGTAAGAAGAAGAATTGTTTCTAGGATTCAGACCCCAAAGGACAAAGCCCAAAAGGGAAAGAGACAAAGATGGAAAGGGGAGCTGGCTCCGTGTGTCTTTCTCAGTGACCTCTGGGTTCAGCTCTAATTCCACCATCCCACTGTGGGTCTTAATCCCAGATGCCTTAGACTCTGTGGTTTATACTCTTTAGTATCTGGTATCAAGGGGCTTCCCAAGTGGCTCAGTGGTAAAGAATCTGCTTGCCAATGCAGGAGACTTGGGTTTGATCCCTGGGTCAGGAAGATCCCCTGGAGGAGGAAATGGCAACCCACTCCAGTGTTCTTGTCTGGAGAATCCCATGGACAGAGGAGCCTGGTGGGCTACAGTCCATGGGGTCACAAAGAGTTGGATATGACTGAGCAAATGAGAACGCGTGCATGTACATCTGGCATCAAACTACATCCTCACTCAAAAGTGTGTTGGGTAAAGTCTAAAAACTTTAGTCCTTGTTGGATAAAGTCTAAACTCAACAGATTCTAGGTCCTATATCTCTTGATTCTCAGATAAGTCTGTACTGTTATCTTCCAACACAAAAACCTCCCCCCACCAGTCAAGAGGCCTCCCCATCACACTGCTCCCTCCTCACATGCTGGGCTTCCCTATCTGTTCCACATCCTTCCCTTGTGTCCTACAATGACCTTTCCCCCCCTCTTTATATTTCTTCCTCTGTCTATTCTCCTGTGCTCCTCTATTTCCCTCTTTCCTCTTTTTATCTCTCAAGGCTAAGGTCAATTATTCCCTAACTACATCCAGACCACTTACTTACACTTCAAATATATTCATCTTGTCCTTCCAGGTTTCTTGAAATTACAGACTACCACTTCTATCTCCCATGGTATCTAGCAGTGTTCCATGTGCTTAGAAGATATTGGAAACATTCTTATTCAATTGAATGTGGGTATAAATAGAGACTTTTATTTGAAGAAGTGAATAATGTTGGATGCCAAGCAAATCACTGTGTGTGTGTGAGAGGGAGTGAAATTGCACCTTTTGGCATCCTACTGAGCATACTAAGAATTTTGTTGCCTACTACCCCTCTGCACATCAACAGTTCCAGCTAATGCTATTCTGCATATTCTTCAGTCGAATCTAACTTCAGGACTCATTTTTTAAAAAAGAACTCTTCAGATTAAGGAACTATATCACCTTCTAGTCCTACAAATTCAATTAAAGTTCAAAAAGTATTTATTAAGTACACTGTGGGAAATACAAAATTGATTAATAAGACCTAGTCTCTTCCTTCAAGATGCTCACAGTCTGGTTGAGGGATAGGACAAGAGCATCAGTGACTAAAGTCAAGGTTGGATAAGATATGTGCTGTAAGAGAGGTGAAAGCACTATCAGAGAGAAAGGTGGTCTAAGGAAGGGAAGGGTCTGCAGAAGAGCTGACGAAGAACTATCTGAGACAGGAGAAAGCATGGAGCGAAGGCAACACAGTCATAGTGGGGAAACTTGAATGGTTCAATTGGGGATTTTTTAAATTTATTTTTTGCTCATTTATTTGTTTGTTTTGGCTACACCACACAGCTTGCAAGATCTTAGTTCTCTGACCAGGGATTGAACTTTTGCCCCCTACAGTGGAAGCATGGAGTCTTAACCAATAGACCCCCAAGGAAGTCCCTTGAATGGTCCAGTTGCTACTCAGTGCCTGATTATCAGATCTCTGCCATCTGTGAAAGAGGAACGTTCCCATGGCCAGAAGGTCTCATCAATACACAGCCACTAAGCATTTGCTGAGCATGAACTTGGGCATGACAGATGGAGAGAAGGCACTCTGTCCATCTGTCCCTTGTCAAATTCGCTCAACATGGAATAAATTGTCCACCTTCTCCTTCACAAAGGTACAAAAGCAGGGAAGAGTGGTTTTTTTGTTCAAGGAGAGTTTGAATATATTATTACATTTTATTAATAAATGTTATTCCATATTCATTAAATACTGATATGAATAATGAAAAGAATTGTATTTTACTTTTACCCTATGTTTAAAATACTGTTTCCTTTATTCTTACCCCACCTCTGAGACAGGCAGAAGCTAGATGTTTTTCCTGTTACTTGCCATCTGGTTTTAGATTTAGGAGCTAAGGATATATGTTTGCCCAGACAGGGAGAGATTGAATGCATTCTGCCTGGCTATCACATTATTATTTGATTTGATGATGGAAGAGAGCTCAACCAGAGCTGGAACCATCCCACGCCAGTTCAGGAGAGTGGGTCATGGGCATTTCTTCCCAATTCCTTATACATTGTTGGTTTCGCAGCTTGAAATCTGTCATGGTGGGCATATTTACACCATGGAAATTGGCAAAAGCTGTAAATAAGATCTTTTCCTCCCTGGAGAGCCGGCTACATATTTACCAGCACACCCCTGGATCTCACTACACAGAAGAGGAACTGGAGCGAAGAGCTAAGGTAACTTGTTCAAGATCATACAACCAGTTGTGGTTGTGAAGCTGGTACCAGTCAGGGCACCAGTATGCCTTTGTATCATCACTCTTTTTTGCTGGAAGCGGCAGAACTGATTAGGATTTAGAAGGTGCCTCTAAATAAGAATGTAGACAACAGCACAGATTATTATACAAAAGAAACAGATGCCATGGTCTTTAAGTTAATAGTTTGCCAGGGCTAAAAGAGGAACATCCCAACTTCTCTCCCCAGATGGCTGATTCGTACCCCTCCCCTCCCACTCCTACCTTCCTTGTGGGAGGGGTTCTAGGAGTGGAGAAGCAGGAGGGAAACTTCCATTTTTCCAGCTTTGTATTGGAGTGAGTGGCAGAAGGCATTTCTCAGCCAAGTGCCTAGACGCTCTGGACTCCACTTTGCTCTGTAATTAGTGTCTATTTGTCTCCTTAAGTTAAACTGGTTTTTAGCAATTTAGAGCCAGGGAGCCCATGTTATTTCAGTGAAGTGATAAAAAAAATGGATATGTAATTGAAATCCCGTTCTACTCCTCTGGGAACCTGGGATGTTGCTTCACTCCACTGAATGATAAAGATTCAGGACCCTGATCACAGGCAGATAAGTAGGCTGGTTGATTAGGATGAATCCCACAGGCAATCCCTAATCTACTAGTCTGTTTGTTAACTATCTGTCTTTTTAGAATATTTGGTTTGCATAATATGATAATATAATAATGCACACGCTCTTTAAAGGTGGAAATGAACCCAAATTGAGGACAAAACAGCCACAGCTGGCATCTCTCCTCTCTGCTGCAACAGATCAATTATCAGTTGGCCACAAGTTTTTATCGAGTGCTTATTGTTTGCTTGGCGCTAAGGGAAGAAGTGATGCCAAATGTCCAGTTCCTGGCCTTCAGGAGCTAGCAAAGGCAACAAGGCACGCCCACAGGAAATTCATAAATACTATAAAAATAGTGAGTGCTTTGGTCCTAAATGTGCGAATTAAAGCAAAGGAGCGGGTGTAACAGGAAATTTGGCTCTTGGCTGAAGAGCCATGGGAAACTGGAGAACCTCACAAACCCCCGGTCCTTGCTTGTAAAAAGCATTAAAGTATCTGGTTCAATGACAGTCTTTATGGTTAAATGGTCTGTACCGACGTGCAAGCACCCCTGGATCCAGGGAGTTCCAGCACATCCAGAACCTAGCCTGGCTCCTCCCTCCCTCTGAGATGAGGCTGGCGGAAGTGGTTTGATGGGTGACTCTTCTGCGTCTGTTTCTCCTGCACTTCAGTAAACATATGGAGGATGGCCACCACCCCCTGAGCTCCTATGCCAGGCAGACTCTGTGCCAGCTGCTTTACCCGCTCTGTTCCAATGTCACTCCTGCCACAAATGTATGAACATGTTCAATAAAGAAGCTAAGTGAGAGAAACAAACACTGCATGGTCCCGCTTATATGTGGACTCTAAAAGAAAATTTTAAACTCCAAGAAATAGAGAGTAGAAGAATGACTTCCCAGAGCTGAAGGGTTGGGAAAAATGGAAAGGTTCCTGACAGTAGACAAACTCTCAACTATAAGATGCATGTGGTCTGAGGATTCATGTAAATCATGGTGACTACAATTGTAACAATGGATCATATGACTGAAATTTGCGAGGAGAGCAGAACTTAAACATTTTCACCAAAAAGAAAGAGATAACTAGGTGAGATGATGGATGTGTTAATTAATTAGATGGGGGAATCCTTTCATGATGTGTACATATATCAAATCATCACGTGGCACCCTTTAAATATCTTACAGTTTTGTCAACTGTGCTTCAGTAGAGCTGGGGGAAACAAGAAGAAGCTAAGGCTCAGAGTGAGGAATGGCTTGTCCAGGGTCAACCAGCCAGCAACATGACCCCAGAGTGCAAGCTTTTCCCACCAGCCCTATCCATGTAAGTCAGTAATCTCTCAATCCCATCACACACCATAATACACAGATGCCTGGGCATCAGCTCCTAAATTCTGACTCTCCAAATCTAGGCCTGAAGCCAGGCATCTGAATTTTTAACTGACTTTCCAGTTAAAAAGTGTACAGGTGGTGTACAAGTGACACTGTACACCAAGGCAGGAAAATAAGTACTATTGTCTGGTGGCATGCTGTTATCCCATCCCTCCCCTAGGCCAAGGGCACCTCAAGGTCAGGGAGAGGATCTGAGTCACCACTGGGTCTCCAGCCTCAGTGCAAGGCATGGCACAGTTGGAGTACCCAGTGCATTTTTGTGGCCATGCTGAGTCACAATGCATGGCTTCGCTGTCTTGGTGGCTCCTCTACAGGTAGGGGCTGGCTTCTCACACTGCCTGCTGGCTCCAGAGACCCAACTCACGGAGTGCCCGGGGGTGTACGTGGGTGGCTAGTTTGCAACATGTGCATCCTGCCAGCACCTGTGGGCATGCGTGCCAAGTCACTTCACTTGAGTCAGACTCTTTGCAATGCTATGGACTGTAGCCTGCCAGGCTCCTCTGTCCACGGATTCTCCAAGAAAGAATACTGAAGTGTGTTGCCATTTCCTTCTCCAGGGGATCTTCCTGACCCAGGGACTGACCCTGCATCTCTTTCATCTCTTTCAATGCAGGTAGATTCTTTACCACGAGTGCCACCTGGGAAGTCCTACGAGCAGCAGCAGACACCCCCAGCTACCTTCTCGGGGCTCCCGATCTACTGGATACTGTCCACCTGCCTCGCCCCCTGTTGGGTGTTTCTGTTCAGAGAAAGCTGGCTGAAAGTCGCTTGACCAGAAAAGCATAACTGGGAAGAAGGAGATGGCTGACAACCTCTATAGGACACTCTGAAACAGCGCAGCGTGACCACTGGCCAATCCTTGGTGTGAACCTGGATGCCCCCCAATCCCCACTGCTCCCACCCCCATGTGGAATTGCCTTGTGAGAGTCACAGAGACAGAAAAAGTTTAATGAGGACAAACCCAAGAGACTCCTTTGTCACATGCCCCCAGGAGCATGTGCCTGCAAGAATCAATGTCATAGGATGTTACAAGGGTTCTGCAAAATTTCAGCCAAGACAGGTTGAATAGAAACAGTTCTCCTGATTATAGACCTTTTATGAGACTCATTATGTTCATCTGCCTGCTGATTATCTTTACAGATATTAGGTAGCATTTCTCAAACATTTTCTTGAATTTTTTCTTTCTGGAACTCTTTTTTGAAATTTTTCATTTTCTGAAAAAGTACTTTGAAAAATGATGATCTGGAATAATGATCTTTGCTCCAAGCCCCAATGTCCATTTTGCAGATTAAGAAACAAGAGTTAAGAAAGGAAAAGGGAGTTGCCAAGACCTCGCAGCTGGTCATGCTGGATGCAGGCCTTAGTCTCAGGGATGCTGAGTCACTTCTGCTCCCAGGATCTCACCTGAGATCACCCCATGCCCACAGGATGGGCCTTGTAACCAAGGTCAACGTCAGCAACTTTAGACTGTAAGCTTCTGGTGAACATCCTCTCCCTAGCAACCAACGTTTAACTACACTCAAAGGTGAGAAACAAGGTGAGTGGCCGGGGGAACCCCCAGTCCTTCACATCCTGTGGCTTGACCAGCTCCACTGCCAGCACCTGTCCATCCCAGGGAGGAGAAACACACAGGATTCGTGGGCTTCTGGAACTCACAGGCTGTGAGAGGTTAAGGAATACAGCTGAACTGTTCAGCTGGAGCAAGGATAGGACTTGAATCCAAGGCTCCTGACTTATTCTTCATCCACCCTTTGATGACAAGTCTGTCACTGGTGGCAGGAAGCTAACTCTCAGCTCACTATGTGGTAAGCGAGTACGGGCCCTGGCCGGGGCCCCTTAAGAGGCTGAGAAGCTCTTTGCTACCCAGCTCAGGGCAGGGTTCACTCACCTCGCCCTCCAGGGATGGAGAGGCAATATGAGTGATACATTCCCCCTGGTGTGACAGTACGTGTCTAATTCCTTCTCGGGGCCTTCTTAAGCCCTTGGCCTCAATTATGTTCTACGACTAGCAAGTGACACAAATTAATTATCTGCTGGGAAAAGAAGGGCTTTCTTTTATCTATTTGAAAGTAGTAACCTTCTCATTTCAAGGATTGGCCTCATAAATTCCACGGAAGGACAAAGAAGATGGCTGCCAGTATGATAGAGGGAGAGAGAGCAGGAGGAGCAAAGATAGTCAGAGAGGGAGAGGGAGAGGGCAAAGAGGAGGGTGGGGCAGAGCGTGGAAATCTGCCTGCAATTCGGGAGACCCAGCTTTGATCCCTGGGTCAGGAAAATCCCCTGCAGAAGGAAATGGCAACCACTCAAGTATCTGTGCCTAGAGAATCCCATGGGCAGAGGAGCCTGGCGGGCTACAGTCCCTGAGGTCACGAAGAGTCGGACAGGACTGAAGAGACTTTCACTTTCAAAGACATTATGCTAGAAGCATGTCAGTGGGGTACAAAGAAGGAGGTGCTTAAGTCTGCTAAGGGAGGAGATGGATGTCACTGTAGGCTGCACTATTTAATCTGAGTGTTCCACCATTCAGAAAATACAAGCTCCGTGAGGAAAAGAACCATCTTTGTTTAGTTCACCATCGTGTCCCCAGTGCCTGTCACAGTGATTGGCACGCAGTGTATGCTCAACAAACATCCGTCTGTTGAATGGATGGATAATCAGTAGGCATTGGCCAAACAGTGGGGCAGGAAAAGCCATCCAAAGAAGAGGGGCAGTGGGAGTGAAGACAGCTGTAATGAGCAGCCACTCTCTAGGTCTAGAGCATCGCATGTGTGTTGAGGTTGGACAGACAGCCAGGAACTGAAGTTCTGTGCCGGGGGCCCTTGATCATCAAGAAATAACAGCAAATTCCTTTTACATAGAAAATCCCATTTCATCCTCACGGCCACTCTGTGAAGGATACAGGGAGGCTCAGAAGGCTTACAAGATCACAGAGCAGGAACCAGTACCTGATTTTGAACCCAAACCCTGTGATCTTTCTGTGACAAGGTGCTCATCCCTCAGATATCTGCCTGGGATGATTCACACACCATAGTGATTTCCTTCTGGCCACTCATTATCCTCTGGGCTGGGTTCAGAGCACAGACTTGTGTTTTCACGGCAAATAAAGATGACAAATATGTTAAAAAGAAAATCCATATGACCCATTCCAAAGGCAATAGGTGGTCATTTGCTTCATCAGACACTCTTTGCAATTCTCTGTATCCCTGTAACTGCCTCTTTTTTTTTTTGGCTCAAAGGTGGGTTGTCCAAGGGTAGCTGTAGACAAGGGGATGGGAGCTTCGTGTCATTTCCTAGTTGCCCCAGGTCAAAGGGAGAAAGAGAGAAGCGTTGTCGGTCAGTCCATAGATAGGCCCCAAGGATTGGCACTGACCTGGGCATGGTCCACCAGAAAGTGTGTTGAGAACAGGATGCAAAAGGCACAGAAGACACCATTTCCGGCCCTAAGAGAAGTGTATGCACATGAGGGAGGTGACTAAGGGACGTGAGAAGAATGGATGACATGGGAACTAACTGGTCTTCGAGATGCTTCCCACTTGGGCAATGGGAGGCAGCGACATGGAATGTGAGGCCAGACGAATCTGGGTTTCATCCTAGACCTGCCACTTGCTGGCCAGATGATCTCGCTATCAGAATAATACGAAATGCACATGGACAGCTGTACAGGTCGATGCATGATCTCATCCCGATGGCAAGTACTGGGAAACAGTGTAGGATGAAGTACTTTTTGCAAATCCCATATTCTAGATGAGGAAATTGAGGATCAGAGTGTGGTTTAGCTAAAGTCACTCTGAAAGCCATGATCTAAGGCTTCTCTACCCCAAATCCCAGGGCCTCCCACGGTGCTACATTGAGGAGGAAAAGCCAAGTTCCCCTGAGCAACACCGACAAGGCATCTTAGCAAGAATCAGACAAAAGCAGGATATCCCCAAGGTCTTGTGCCAAGGGGTCTGGGGAAGGAAAAATGGAGTCTCATTAACATAGAGGTGGGGACCCAGGACTCCTGGGCTGTCTTCCTAGCTTTCTCCATCCTTTGCCCACTGCCCTTTTCTCCCAGGTTGCTGCCTAATTATAGAGCTGTTGATGCAAATTATTCTAATAATGGTGCTAATTTATACACATTTACATATAATTTGCAATTCATTTCCTGTCCACATTTAGTCAAACTTCACTAATTCAGACAGAAATGGGGAAGCCTGGTCTGAAATGAAGAGTCTAAATTATAGAATAATTCAATAGTTTCTCACTGGAGAGTCTGCTTCAAAATCAAGCATGCGAAGTAAAAAGGAGGTATTGTCAAAATTTTCTTTGCAAATTCTTAAAATCTCCAAAACATGGACTCTCAGAAACTCAAAAGCCAAAAATTAATTCCTTTTATTTCTCTTTGAATTTGAGCTATGGAAGAAAAGACAATGGGTAAATAAAAGCTCTCTTTCTTCTCTTTCTCTCTGAATTTCTATAATGGAATTCAGGAAGTTCAAGTTCAATTATGTGATATGATTCCACCTACTAACTTAGTCTGAACTAGTAAACTTCTCTGAGTGCAACATTCTCCATCCCTCAAAATATGTAGATTGGAATTACTTAACTGAGACACGAGAAATCATAAAGTAAATTGGTCTTTGATATATGTGTGTCATATAGTTAATAAACATAATTCAGAAGGTGCAAAATGACAACTGGCTTTGTGCACTATACACTGAATGACAGCACTGGAAAAGAATCTGCTTTAAAAGTAATAATAAATGCACACAGTGTGTACAAAATTAATGTACACATTGGCTTTTGGTGCATACAGGGTGCCTGGGCTTTGGTCGTGTAGTAGAAGCATATGTGAGTAGGAATTCTTGCTCAACTGATTTGTTAGGGGGAGCACTCTTAAGAGTGAGGGAAGCAGGAGAGAACAGGGGGGCTGGAGAAGCAGAGTAGGAAGTAGAAAGTAGCTTCAGGCTGATCTCATGGGAAGGCTCTACTCTGGCACTGAATGCACCAGTTGGTCCCACCTAGAGGACATTTGGTGTCCCCGTGCCAGTCAGTCACTGGCTGAGACCATCTCTTAGGATGGAGGGGAATTGTCGGCTCTCAAGTCAGCTGCCCAGCACTCACAGTGCATACAGGGTGCCTGGGTAGGGCACTGAGAACATCTCCTGCAGTCCACCTGTGCACAGCTCTGACCCCCTCACTTCTCCCATTGTTTACTCCATCCAGACACAGTGTCTCCAAAATCCTGAAGGGTCACAGATTCCTGGAAAACATTGTGAAAGAGGGTGACTAGAATGATCCATATCCCTGATATTTGCTCCCGAGGCCATGTCACTACTCAGTATTTCCCCCTCCACCACCCATTTTAGATCTCACATTTTAGCACTTCCATTGGTCCAAGTAACTCATCTAGGGGTTGACCTACCTGGCACTGTCCAAGCTAGGGGTCTGCTAACATCACCTGATAAATGGTATATAGCAAAATTCCCCAGAGTAGAATATGCTGCCTCTGAAACCCTAAGAAGCCCCCTAAGTGTTATCTGTCTTGACAATAAGAGGTAGAAGGAGAAATATCTCATCTTGAGGAGGGGCCACATCTAGGCTATTAATCCTCTAAAAGCATCAGTGATATGGAATTCTCTAGAACCTAAATCTCCAGGGTTTCTCAACAACCCTCTGGAATGCATGGATCTTACCAAGGCATCCAAAGTATTTGTTACTTCTCATTGAGTTCAACTAACATGATGGCATTAATACCATAGACCATTCTGACATTTTATCCAATATCCAGATGGTGTAGGACATTTTGGACCATGTTAGAAGCAGAGAATTCACATTCCCCCTGAGACAAGAGGGTGAATATATACTGTTGTCTGTTTCATATGAATGGCAACTGCTTTTGATCATCCTTGCTTATGGGTATATATAAAAAAAGAATGTATTCCTCAGATCAATAGCTACATACCATTTATCCAAGGCCATTTAATCTCCTCTAGTAAATAAGGATGACTGATAAAGCAGCTACAATACAATTGGGACTACCTTGCCGTAGTCCACTCTCATTTGTCACAATCCACTTGTGTTTTGCAGGGGCCAGACTGGTAAATTGTGTGGCACTATGACAAGGAACCACCACCTCGGCATCCTTTAAGTTACTTAGGGTGGCGCTGATCTTTGCCATCCTCCCTGGAGTGTGATATCGTTGTTGGTCTTCTAGCGGAGGGAGAGCACATTCATGGGGGTCCTACTTGTCTTTCCCATTCAATAGTTCTTACACTATAGGTCAAGGAACCAAGGTTATACCTTCTACTAACTATGTCCATTCCAATTTTATTACAGTAACCAGAAAAGTGGGCTTCCCTGGTGGCTCAGCTGGTAAAGAATCCGCCTGCAATGCAGGAGATCCCGGTTCAGTTGCTGGGTCAGGAAGATCTCCTGGAGGAGGGCATGGCAACCTACTCTAGTATTCTTGCCTGGAGAATCCCATGGACAGAGGACCCTGGCGGGCTGCAGTCCATGGGGTCACAAAGAGTCAGACATGGCTGATGAGCTAAGCACAGAGCAGCAACCAGAGAAATGACCACTTGGTGGATATTTTGAGACACTTGGAAGCCAGAATTTCATTTATTATCTGGCCTCCTTTGACCTCACAGAAGTGTCATAACCATGCTTTGTGTCCCTAGGTGTTGGAGTCAACTCGGACCTTGTCTTCAACAAACCTTACAAGGCTCTGAGTGTTAATTTTCCCAGTGCCTGGTTATGCCAGTAAATGACTATAGGTGCTTTGTGGGGTAACTTGGGTAATCAGTTACCCCAGAAAGTGTATACAGGTGTATACAGTTTTCTGCTATATACACTTATGATAGTGTCACAGGCCCCTTTTTATGAGAACTTGGCCTCTCCTTTAGTCAGTGAGTTTGGGTTTGAGAACTGGTTCACTTCTGAAAGCTAGACAAGGGGTCATGTTTTTCTATTAAAGAAGCTGAACTTGGCCTTATGTTCATCCATCCTTGATCTCTTTCTCTTATTATCTATTAAGCAGTATACCTGCTGGCTGCCCATCTATTTTGCTTCTAGGAACACCATGATCCATGTACCATTTTCAAAAATCCCTGTAGACCAGGCTCTTCTGATTGCCACCTCAACCTTGTTACCTGTTTCAGTAATCACGTCCACCTTGCCTCTGACAACTGGGTGCTATGAACAGATCTCTGCTACTCTGGAACATTCTAACTTTTCATAGGGAGCCCGGTGTGTCACAGGATCTCCATCAGTCCTAATACTGAGCCCTCTGGGTGTATCCCTTATCGCCTTGGTAATCAGACTGTTGTCCAGTCACCTCCCCTTCCCACCAAAAACCACAGTTAGCTGGTGGATTTTCCAGATTATATAACAGACTCATTCTAGGATGCCTCTTTCTCTGAGCCTTTTGATCCCTCCCTATCCAGTTCAACATGGCAATTCTGGCAACTCTGTTTTGTTTAATGTGGGCCATCACTTTAGCCAAGCTTCCAAGAGCCATCTTAGCAGTGATTTAAAATAGAAGCTCAGGGCCCTTGCCAGGGTTTGTATGCTGTGTCATGGGAGAGTGCCCTGTATTGGAAAACCCTCTGTAACAGCTTTGTATTCTGGCCCACACCCCAGTGCAGGCCCTTCTGGGCCCATTCCTGTTTCCTGCCACTATATTATAGCCAGGTACTCCTGTAGCTCTGGATTCCTCTGACTCCTTAGCCAGGCCCAGCAGTTCCCTAGTCTGGCTATGCTGAGATTTGACCCTAATCTATGGTTCTGATGACCAGAGGGGAGAGGGATGGGGAAATCTGAGGAGGGCAAGCACTGTCCTTTCTTAATGCCTCACTTGAAGCCTCTGTATCACCTTCAAGCAAGTCTTTTACAAGAAAGAGAAGGCCATTTGTGCAGGCCCAAATGATTTAGGGAACTCTGGGGAATCAGCCTTAAGTACGTTGATACAGATATTCCCACTCCAAGAATCAAGTTCCTACAGCTTCCCTATTAGGGCTCTGGTCTCAGCATAGATGACTTACCTTGGCTGAGAATTTAGTCTCCTTTGAAGTTTTGCCACTCCTACAATTAAGTCCTATGCTTGCCTGGTTTTTAGCTCTGTCTGCTTCTGGCTACAGGTAAAAAAATTCTCTTTAAATGCCACAACTTGGCTTTAAATTGTTTATAGATTTGAGCTTATCATTTCCTCTCTCCAGCAAATCAATGGTGCTTAGCAAAAGTCACCCAATTCTATAGTCTTTCTGGTTGTTATTACCCTCATTCCTTCTGTTATGGATTGAATTGTGTCTCCTCAAAAGTCTTCTGTTGAAACTCTAACCCCCCAATGTGACTGTATTTAGAGATAGGGCCTTTGAAAGAAGTGAATGAGATTAAATGTGGTCATAAGGGTGGGGCCCAAATCCAATAGGATTTGTGTCTTTTTATAAGAAGAGAGAGACACCAGAGACATCTGAGTACAGAGAAAAGGTCATGTGAAGACACAACAAGGTAGCCATCTACAAGCCAAGGAGAACAGCTTCAGGAGAAACCAAATCTGCCAACACCTTGATCTTGGACTTCCAGATCACAAAATTATGAGAGATGAATTTCTGTTGTACAAGCCACCCAGTCTGCAGCAACCCAAATAGGCTAACACACCTTTCAAATTCCCAAGACACTAAACCAGATAGTGCATCCATTTCCCAGTTCACCATGATAAAAATCTTAGCCCTGATTGTGCTGCAGCTTGCTAGAGACCATTAAAACTCCATGTACCACCAGCAATGGGGGCTCCATTGCAATCCAATTCTAGAATCCCATGCTTAGTGTCTGCTTTTTGTTCATTTGCTTGCATACATTTTTAGGATTACTCTTGATACAAAATGGCTTAGGTTGAGATCTCCAAAAAGCAGAGACTTAGGTGAGGACTTTCATTGATTTATTGAATTCACCTGCTAATGCAGGAGACCTAGGTTCAATCCCTGGGTCGGGAAGATCCCCTGGAATAGAAAATGGCAACCTACTCCAATATTCTTGCCTGGGAAATCTCATGGACAGAGGAGCCTGGAAGGCTACAGTCCATGGGGTGGCAAAAGACTCAGACACGACTTAAAAACTAAACAATAAGCTCAAGAGAGGAGAATGGAGGAAAGCAAAACAGGATGAGGGGACAAAGCTAAGCAGGAATATGCCCTTGTGTGAAAACTAGCTTCATTCTGATCTCATTAAGAGGTCTTCAGTGCAATTCTACCATAGAAATTGTCCCACTCTGAAGCAAGAAGTTTGCCCTTTTACACTGTGCCAGTCATTCCCTGATGTCTGTCACTGGGGAAGAGAAGATGGGTGCAGAGCCTCTAAGGTGCTCCTGTTAGACCAAGAGAAATTCTCTGGAAAGAAGGCAGTTGATACATGTTATAAGCCAACAGTTACAGCAGCTGGGAGATGGGAGCACCAGCCAGTGAAAGTTATCTGAGTGGGAACCAACAGCATCAATATCTACAAAGAGATAGATGGAAGGGGGTAGATAGATAGATAGAGATAAATAGGGATGAATGAATAGGTAGATGGAATGGATGGGTAGATAGAGAGAGGGGGTGGATAGATAGATTGATAGATAAAGGAAGGAAGGAAAATAGAAACATAGATGATAGATTGTAGGTAAGTAGACAGGTGTGTCAGTAGGTGGTAGACAGTGTTTTGTAGGAATTAATAGAGCAAGAGAAGTCTGGAAAGGATCAAACCAACATATGTCTGCCAGATGAAAAAACCACAAATGGCCTCATTGCATTCTGTCCTCCCTAACATATCTCTTTGGAATCCAGCATACCAGTGCACACTGCTAATGACAGTTAGAAAGGATGCTACCGTCACACAGATGAGGTTCTCTTGTTCCAGGTCAAGTTGCCCAGCAATCAGACCCTGAGATTAGTGGGCAGGAAGATAATTTTGGAGTATTCATGGGATCGACCCCTGTGGGAAAGGAAAGAAGCAAGACTGGGCAGAGGGAGGAGCTGGGCTGAAAGGCAGCCTCTTTAAAGGCTGCAGCGACATCCCAGGGACCTAAAACTAGAATGGCATCTCAGAGCTGAACCAAGCTGAAGTAGTGACCAGGCCTTGACATCTTTACATGGGCCAATCATCAGATGCAGACCACCCCACAAAAAGGCCATGACTTTGGTGAGAAGACTCTCTTCAATGATAGCAATGATTCCTCAGGAGGGTTAACAGGTAAGAGCTGTCAGCTGACAACCCTCCAAACAGCCAGCAGAGTGCCTCCTTCAGTCCTTCAGAAGGTTTGGGGTTGCACTGCACAGCATCTGGTATAATCACCTAACCTAATCCAGGGGAGAGGGGAAGTCTCTGTGATGAGATGGCACATCAGCTGGACCTTGACAAAGAGTGGGAGTTAGGTGCCACCTTGGGGAAGAGGGTGTTAGGTACCACCTGGGGGGCCAGGTACCACCTCGCTCCCCTCTTCAATGCCAGATGAGGAAGCCCTCAATTAGGCCGTTTCACGCTGAAGACTTTGGGGGAAAGAAACAATTAGGAGCCATTAAGTAGGATACCTGTTCTCTCTCTTTTGTTTTCTCTTTTAAAAACAAGCTGGAAAATATGCCTTAATTAACCTGCTTTTCATTTGGAAGACAGCAGCAGAGCTTCTGAACATGTCAGTGACTTGAAGATGAAATGGAAGAGAGCTTGTCAAACATCTCCCTAAAAGGGCAGAAAAGCAAAATCGGGAGGTGAAAGGTTGGGTGGGCGGATTGCTCAGACTCAAGAAACTCTCCACCAGGCACTAATTGGACTGCCAAGATGCACTGGGGCAAAGAGGAGAGATGCAGAGAAAAAGCTTTGCAGCCAGGGGTCAATGATGAAGCCAGAGAGAGGCACAACCAGGACCCTCCACAGAGCAAGCACCTGAGGACCAAGCAGGGTTTCCAACTGAAGCTGGAGCAGCTCACGGGGGCTGATGCCCATTGAACTCCTGATTTTAGGCTCTAGACCACATTTCTCCCCCTCACCACCCCTGTCTTGCCTGCACCCTGCCCATCTGCAGCCTCACTGGGGGAATTGCTGGTGGGGAATAGGGGGAGGATTTCTGAGCACAGCATTTCCAAGGAGGAGGCTGAGGAGGAAGACCAGGGAGGGCAGGCTCCTGGAGGATCTCGAGGGCAAGGTCCGGGTCATGGAAGAAGGGGAGGGATGGGAGTGAAGGCTGCTAGGGTCAAGCAAGGAAATTCACTCACAGCTTCGAGACAGGAGAGAAAGCTTAGTGTAAGAAACGGGGTATGTTCATGCGTGCATGCTAAATCACTTCGGTCATGTCAGACTCTCTGTGACCCTATGGACTGTAGCCCACCAGGCTCCAGGATTCTCCAGGCAAGAATGCTGGAGTGGATTGCCATGACCTCCTCCAGGGGATCCTCCCTGCCCAGGGGTCGAACCTTAGTCTCTTTTGTCTTCTGTATTGGCACCACCTGTAAAGTCCCAGGGGGTGTGTGAAGGTAAAGACAGGAGCTTGTTCACCCAGCTCCTTCTCCACTCTCTGTTCCTCTACTTCCCACTTCTCAGCAGAGCTTTCTTAGCAAGTTAGGTGGGCCATGCAATGGACTCCCATCCTGATTACCCAGCTCCACTGCTCCCCACTGTTGCCCTGACCACTACCCAGAATGTGTCCCCAGAGGGCGGAAGGTCAAGCTGCAGATCTATCAAGCCTCCCTGGTTAATTTTATTGTCATTCTCCTCCTCCCTGGTTCTTTTTTTGAGGGAACTCTCTGGAATCCAGAGTGTATTTCCTTGATAGCTCGAACATTTTTCTAGAAAGAAGCTCTGTTCGGGGGCCTGGTGTCATTCATTCATTGATGTATTCATTCATCCTCTTCTGTGTATTTATTAATTTCTCAAAGGTTATTCAAGTACCTAGTATGCCAAATATCAGGCTTCCCAGATGGTGCTGAAAATGCAGGAGATATAAGAGATGTGGGCTTGATCACTGGGCCAGAAAGATCTGCTGGAGGAGGGTATGACAACCCACTCCAGTATTCTTGCCTGGAGAATCCCATGGACAGAGGAGTCTGACAGGCTACTCTCTGTAGGGTCACAAAGAATTTGACATGACTGAAGCAACTTAGCACCCTTGCACACGTGCCAGATATCATAGTGTTCAAAATGAACATTATGCAATTCCTACCCCTTTGAGCTCATGTCTAGTGGAAGCAAGAAACTCATAAGCCAGTATGCATACTGTTATAGAAAGTGAAGTCTCTCAGTCGTGTCCGACTCTTCATGACCCCATGGACTATATCCTACCAGGCTCCTCTGTCCATGGAATTTTCCAGGCGAGAGTACTGGAGTGGGTTGCCATTTCCTTCTCCAGGGGATCTTCCCGACATAGGGATTGAACCCGGGTCTCCCACACTGCAGGCAGACGCTTTACCCTCTGAGCCACCAGGGAAGCCACCTGTTATAGAAGAAGCCACTGTTATAGAACCATCCTGCAAAATGAATGGAGAACTTCTGCCTTGGACTAGAGTACGGGGAAGATTTGATGGGAACTGGGGTGTTAAGGGTTAAGTGACCACTGACCAGACATAAGGAGACGAGAAGGCTTTAAACCTGAACCTAATTGTTTTAGATGTTATCTGACTCTGCTGGGCTGTCATAACAAAATACCAAATCCTGGGGAGCTTAAACAACAGAAATTTATTTATCCAAGTTCTGGAAGCTCAAGTCTGAAGTCAAAGTGCTAGAATGACCAGGTTCTTGCAAGACCTCTCTTCCTAGCCGGCAGGTTGGGTCTGTACATGGTGTTTCCTTGGCATGGGCAGGAAGAGAATGAGAACAAGCTCTCTTACAAAGGCACTAATCCCATCATGGGGCCCCACCTTCATGATCTCATCTCAACCTGATTGCATCCTAAAAGTCCCACCTCCAAATCCTATCACCCTGGGATTAGGGCTCCAATGGGTGAATTTTGGAAGTGTACATTCAGTCCACAACAAATGTGGAAAACTAGTGAAGATTTTTAGGCAGATTTTTAGGAAGTGGTATAGTTAGATTTAAAATTTTAGAAATACCCATCTGTTAGCAGAGGGAATCATGAAATGAAAGGGCAGGAGTGAAGACAGAGAGACAAGGTAAGAGGCTGCTGAAACAGTCAAAGCAAGAGGTAAGTATTTGGCAGCAAATTCCAAGAGTGAACAAACAGTTGTCAAATAAGCACAGAGTAGGATTGGAGAGATTTGTGTAGCTGTCCTCAAGTTGGAGGAGAAGGCAATGGCAACCCACTCCAGTACTCTTGCCTGGAAAATCCCATGGATGGAGGAGCCTGGTAGGCGGCAGTCCATGGGGTCGCTAAGAGTCGAACATGATTGAGCGACTTCATTTTCACTTTTCACTTTCATGCACTGGAGAAGGAAATGGCAGCCCACTCCAGTGTTCTTGCCTGGAGAATCCCAAGGATGGGGGAGCCTGGTGGGCTTCCATCTATGGGGTCGCACAGAGTCGGACATGACTGAAGCGACTTAGCAGCAGCAGCAGCAGCCTCAAGTTGGGTGATGGGTAAGGATGGTCATAATATTAATACTGCAGTCAAAAAGAAAGGTTCAGCTTGTGAGTGTCCCCTTTCCTTGCATTCATTGTTTGGTTGTTCTTCCTCCAGGAGGTGAAGGGATTTAGGATTTGGGAGCAAAAATGCAAGACATACTATGGTCTGGATTGCAGTCATATTAGATGACCCTGATAAACCCCTCTCAAATTTTGGCAAGATGTGAAAGGCTGAGCTTGCCCATTGGGTAAGGGAATGAGAAGAAAAGTCCTCATAGGAGCCATAGGAATAAGTCAGAGCCAACATACTCATTGCAGACTGGCAGCCTCACCCGGATACCCAGATCACACTGGATTACTTAATTTAGATGACCGTATATATTGGTTCATGAGGAACAGTCTGATTTATACTTGTTTTTCAGTCATAGTTAGTAATATAATCCCTTTCACTCTCAAAAGTGTCCCAGTTTGGAGGCTAAAATTTAAGTTTACCTTCCACATTAACCTCAGCCTTCCTTCCCACTGAGCCCAGATGCAATCTGAAAAATCCTTCTCAACTCTGCCTACTTTCTAAGCAATAGCTATCCATCAGTCAATCAGGTATTGAAATCTACTTGCCACCTTCGACAAAAGAAAGGACGTAGGTCCAGTATTAGCTGGGCAATCCCGGGCATGCCACTTGTCCTCTGGGAGCCTTCGTCTCTTTATCTGACAATTGTAATAATAGCATTACCTACCCTCGGGGCTAGTGTGAGCTGCAAATGAGATAGTGCATAGCAAAGGACCACACTGATGGTGGAGTCTTTATGATTATTCAAGGGTGAAACAGTTGGCATTGTGGTCTCAAGGGTCTTGGCATCTCCCTTGCTTCTGCTCTAGGAGGAAACCAGGATCCTCCTTGGGAAGGAGGCTGCTGATGCCAACAACTCTTCCTGGAGCTTAAGGCTCTCCTCCCCTAATCCTCTTCTCCTTTGGAGACAAACAACAAACCCCTCCATCACCCCCGCCCCTCAGATCAACTCCATCAAGAAGCAAGGCTTCTCTTTGTACTACAGCAAACACATGTCTCTCATTGATGCTCCCCTGGGACCCTCTGCAGCAACACACACAGAGCTTTGAAGTTGCAAGTGTATTTAATGCGCCAGGGTCCCGTCTCAGTTCAAGGACAGTATTTTAAGTCCCTGAGAAGATGGGAATAAAGTTTTGAAGGCAGAAAGAAATAGATTCTTAACAGACTTAAATGATAAAACATCACAGTCCCCATCCAATTGCAGCAGCCAGCTCTGAAGAGAGACCAAAGGAAGAAACAATTGATTGGGAAGCCTGACTTCTTTCCCAGCCATGGGCCAGGTGCCTGCCCTAACTTGGCACAATCTCCTTGACTTGTGACGGGCAGGGACTAAGCTTGAGGATGTGGGCTGCTGAGGAAGGGGGACAGGGAAGCGAACCTAACTGAGGTATGGAGGACAAAGACATCGTGTGGGGATGTGACCCTTGAAAGATTCCTGCCTGAAGGAGGTGTCACCTAGCCAAATCATAAAACCCAAAGTGGGGAAGTAGAATTGCCTGACCTAGAGTCATCCATTAGAGCAAACACATCTTTTTTTTTTCCCCCATCAAATGAACTACATTATATCAGAAACAAACTGTAAACTTTACTGGTGGTGCAAAAGGAGTCCAGGCTTCAGGAAGGAAGAACAAAGGCAGTCTTCTGAGAGCTCCTAGAAGATAGAGATATGAGGCAGATGACTCCTGGGATGGTGGTCTCCTCGAGAATTCTGGAAAGACCTGGTCCAGAGCCTGGGTGAAGAACAGGCTGAGCATCAGCAAACCAACTCCCTCACCTGTGCTGCAGACAGAGGGACCTAGGAGAAGGGGCAGGGGAAGGGGCCACATTGGGAGGCTAGGGTGAGCTTACTGGTACCCAAGATTTGGCAAGGACCAACTATTCTGAAGGAGTAAGGCCAACAGCCCATGTTCATGATCAAGGGGTGGATGGGGAGATCATTTCACAGTCTCATCAAGAAGTTTGGGTCTTATCCAACTTCAGTTCAATTCAGTTCAGTTGCTCAGTTTTGTCCGACTCTTTGTGACCCCATGAACCGCAGTATGCCAGGCCTCCTTGTCCATCACCAACTCCCAGAGTCCACCCAAACCCATGTCTATTGAGTCGATGATGCCATCCAACCATCTCATCCTCTGTCGTCCCCTTCTCCTCCTTCCCTCAATCTTTCCCAGCATCAGGCTCTTTTCCAATGAGTCAGCTCTTCGCATCAGGTGGCCAAAGTATTGGAGTTTCAGCCTCAACATCAGTCCTTCCAATGAACACCCAGGACTGATCTCCTTTAGGATGGACTGGTTGGATTTCCTTGTAGTCCAAGGGACTCTCAAGAGTCTTCTCCAACACCACAGTTCAAAAGCATCAATTCTTTGGTGCTCAGCTTTCTTTATAGTCCAACTCTCACATCCATACATGACCACTGGAAAAACCATAGCCTTGACTAGACAGATCTTTGTTGGCAAAGTAATGTCTCTGCTTTTGAATATGCTGTCTAGGTTGGTCATAACTTTCCTTCCAAGGAGTAAGTGTCTTTTAACTTCATTGCTGCAATCGCCATCTGCAGTGATTTTGGAGCCCCCCAAAATAAAGTTAAGTTACCCAAGTTAACTTGGCAAAATCAGGGATATAATCCCCCTGCTTCTCCCAGGAGTGATCTGATGCAAGGGGGGTGTTTTACATTGAGCTAAGGGCATCCTAGTCAACTTTTCTGGAAGCAAGCACAGTGCTCGACATACACCAGGTCAATATTTCAGCCTCATCCTCTCATTAGAGCAACCTGGGTTGCTTTATAAAAATATCACTGTCTGGGAGTAACTCCCAGTATCTCTGATTTAATTGGTTGATCTGGGAAAGAATCTGGGAATGTTTTATAACTCTCCAGAAGATCTGAAGTGGATCCAAGGCCATGAACCGTTGCTCTAGTTCATCTGTGAATGTGAACTGACTGAGGGAAAGAACCAGAGAAGGGATGGAAGAATTGGAGGTGAATGCCAGCCCTCACTCACAATGGTGGCATCCACTGCAGGACCACTAACACTGGCATGGGACAGTGAATGGGCCTGCTCAGGGGGCCAGGTTATCCATCCCAAGGCTCTTGGGTAAACCCGACATCAAAGCAGAGGGAAACTGATTGTTGCTGAAAGGATCTTCCCAATAAACCATCGTAGCCGGGTGTGTTATCCTGTCTTCCTTGCCAAATTCTGTTTAGGGTACTGTTATGTGTCTCTCTCCCTATCATTTGCATAACAAACCAGGGTCATCAGAAAAGTGTTTTTAATCTATATTATAGAATATAGATATATCTATAATATAGAAAAGAGTTTTTATCTATATTTCATGAGTGAATAAAATGAAGTGTCCCCTCTCCAGAGAAGATACATATTGCCCCAGGTCACTCATTTCTCCGGTGCGGAACCAAGGACTCTGTGCTCTCGACTGGGTTCACCTTTCCAGCTTCTACTGAGGGTTAAACTGGGAGTCTGACCTCTTCTTCCCAACATCTATATGTATATTACCTTGTTCCCCAACACACAAGGGGTGGGGCAGCACAACCAGGCATCCAATTGGGCAGAAATCAAACTCAAGAGGGTCCCTCCACTGTGGCCTTGTAGTGATGATGAGGAAATGTAGGATCCTGAAGGTTGAGTCACATTTTAATAAACATCTCCACCATTGCGTGGAGCCTGATTTCCGTTGAGGCCCAATGTCTTCTTGAACTAACTTGTTGAGCGTTTGCAAATTTCTTTGAGTGTCTCATGGGAGACGGTACTCAATGCAGGTTGAGCAAGAAGCAAACACAGGCATCTTAGATGGATACCCTACCTCCTTTCCATTCTCTCCCTCCCTCTCTCTCTCCTGTGTGTGTGTGCACATGTCCTCCTCACAATGCCATAATGTCTATGTAAATTGGATCTTTAATATCCTTCAAATAAATGGCTTCAGAAAGAACATGGATACAATAGTCTGTCTCTGAGTTAACATGATAGGCTCTGCCTCCCAAATTGGCTCAGAGAAATTAGCAGGAAGGAAAGAAGGATCAGACGAAATAATAACCTGCTTACCTGCTCATTAATTTAATCTCCCCCCCTCCACCTTCTTTTCGCCTTGTGGTTTCACTACCCATAAAATAACTCGATAACTTCCAAGTCCTAGATGAAAGGGAAACTAGGTCTGGAAGCTCTAAGATTAAAGGAGAATTTTTAGGATTAGTCTTTGATTTTCTTCTCTCTCTCTTTTTCCCTCTCTCTTATTTTGTTCTTTTTATCTCAGAGGTGACTGTGGAGGTGTCTCCTTCTGTCCTTTTCTCTGCTGAGCTGGTCAACCTAGAGTCTCCTTTGGCACAGCACACCAGCAACTTGGGACCTAGGATGGAGAGCGGAGGGTGGGACTACTTTCCGGGAAATTGCCCGCCAAGGCTCACTGAAGTGTCTGTGGTTTGGGTGACGTACGAGTGCAGGAAACTGTTCCCTCCTCAGAGTGTAAGCGGGACCCCTTCTTGCAGATTCCTGGGTACCCTTCTCTATACGTTTCTTTCTTCATAGCTCTAGTGTTGAGGCAGGAAAGACCTCAACCCATCTAGTCTGCAGCATCTTAGGAGATTTCAATGATGTCATGATGCCTGCACCATCATGGGAAGTGAAATTGCTCCGTTTTGTCTGACTCTTTGTGACCCCATGGACTGTAGCCTACCGGGCTCCTCTGTCCATGGGATTTTCCAGGCAAGAGTACTGGAGTGGGCTGCCATTTCCTTCTCCAGGGGAACTTCCCGACCCAGGGATCGAACCCGGGTCTCCTGCATTTAGGCAGAGGCTTTACCGTCTGAGCCACAGAGAAGCCCAGCCATCATGGGAGCTGGACTGCAAACAGCTCCGACAGAGCTCAACAAGGTGTGCTTCCAACAAGCTTACGTGTTTCACAAGGACCCTCCCAAGGTCAATGCCTTCCCCTTGTTAGGATCAGAAGAGATGAGACAGCCTGCTTCTATACTTTAGGTCCCATTCAACGAGTTTGCATTTGGATCGTTTGTTCTTTCTGAAAGCTCCTGGCAGCTCAAGTGGTGAGCCCCTGTCTGAATGTACTGAGTAACCAGGTCTCCGTTCATTACTCTGGCTCCAGGGTATCTCTTGCATCCTCCCCAAAGTCTAGTGAGAAGAAATCAGATAAGATACATAGATACCACATTCAGTCAGTGGAAGGTGAAATAAAAACCTTTTTAAACAGAAGACATTACGGATCGTCATCATCAGACTCTGCTCAGTAGGTAGAAAGCCCAGAGTGATGAAGGTAGAAATATATACCAAGCAGGAGTTTGCCCTGATACACCCATGGGGTATCATTTGAATGGCTCCTCCAAATCTACCAAAACCCCTTCATACAAGGGGTTTTGTATCTAAAACTTCCTCTCAGGTCAGACTTCTTCAAAACAACGTGAACTTCTCCACTCTAAGTGCTAAGGTTCAGCAAAGGCACAAGCGCATGAAAATGTTAACAGAGGCAAGATTCCAGGGAATTTTGCTCAGCTGGATTGTATTATAAGACACGAAACAGAAGACATTTCTCTGCTTCTTTCTGAAGCCTGTTTACGGATCTGGATGCAAATATTTATGATGTTTTAAACTCATGGCTAATAAGACACAAGATCTAACCTGTTCTTCCCTTTCAAGACCATGGACCTCACTTCTGGAAGGAAAGTTACTCTAATCTAGAGCAGCAGATTTTTTATCTTAAGACCTCTTTATGTTTATGTAGGTTATATCTATTGATATTTACTACACTAGAAATTGTTTATACTCTAGAAAAATCTTGAATGTTTACTAATTCATTTAAATGTACAATAATAAACCATTACATGTGAACATAAATAATGTATTTTATTAAAATTTTTTTCCAAAACAAAATTAATGAGACCAGTGGCATTGTTTTATATTTTCACAAGTCTCTTTAATGTCGGGCAAATTCAAAATCAGCTGGATTCTCTTGTCTGCTTCTGAATACATCCTGGTGTGACATATTGTTTTGTTAAAATATATGAAGAAATTATGGCTTCACACAGATATGTAATTGGAAATGGGAGGAATATTTTGTTAGCCTTTCTGGTGACTGTGGATATCCTTGGAGTTATATCAAAAGTCAACAAACAGTATTTTCTTAAAAGTTAATTGCAGTTTGAAATAGAAAACTTTCTGTTTCCCTCTGTTATATTAAAATCCATTGTTCTATCCTACGCTTTGAATGGAACTTCTACATCATGCATTGATCATTTGGAAATATTGGCTCACTGAGTTACTCAGATCTTGTAAATGTCCATACATTTCATTACACAATTTTGGAAAGTCTTATTCATTAATACAGGACTTCCCTGGTGGCTCAGTCAGTAAACTGGATGGCAATGTAACAGTTCGAGCCCTGGGTCAGAAAGATCCACTGGAGACTGAAATGGCAACCCACTCCAGTATTCTGGCCTGGGAAATCCTATGGACAGAGCCTAATGGGCTATAGTCCATGGGGTCACAAGAGTTGGACCCAACTTAGCGGCTAAATCACCACCACCAGCATTCATTAATACCATTGCTAATCTCATCAGAAAAAGTTTAAAACATTTGGAAGTTCACAATGCAAAAGCCCCCGTGATTCAGACCTCACTGGAGAATGTATGGCTGTACCCTACCTGTACCCCCTAATCCCTTTTCTTCTTTAGTCTTCTGAGAAAAAGGGTACTCCATAATGGTAAGTGTTATTGTTACTGTCATTCCCAGTCATTTAGCTGGTAAAGAATCTGCCTGCCAATTCAGGAGAGGCAAGAGACATGGGTTTGATCCTGGGTCAGGATGATTCCGTGGAGAAGGAAATGGTAGCCTACTCCAGTATTCTTGCCTGGAAAATTCCATGGACAGAGGAGCCTGGCTGGTTACAGTCCATGAGGTTGCAAAGAGTTGGACACGACTGAGCATACATGCCTAATCCCTAATTACACATCCGATGGAGAAGGCAATGGCACCCCACTCCAGTACTCCTGCCTGGAAAATCCCATGGACAGAGGAGCCTGGTAGGTGGCAGTCCACGGGGTTGCAAAGGTTGGACACGACTGAGTGACTTCACTTTCACTTTTCACTTTCATGCATTGGAGGAGGAAATGGCAACCCACTCCAGTGTTCTTGCCTGGAGAATCCCAGGTACAGAGGAGCCTGGTAGGATGCAGTCCATAACACCTATTGAGAACTTGCTCCATTCTGGGCATTATGCTTAGTGCTGCATGTATTAGTTGACCAAAAAGTTCATTCAGGTTTTTCTGTAACATCTTATGGGAAATCTTGAAAAATTTTTTGGTCAACCCAATGTATTATTTCTTTTCACCCCCCTCTCCCCCCCCAAACCACCATGAGGTGGGTACAATTTGAGCTCATCTTAAAGATAAAGGAATTGAGTTACACATCAAATTTGCACAACTGATACATCACTTTGCCAACAAAGGTCTGTCTAGTCAAAGCTTTGGTTTTTCCAGTAGTGATGTATGGATGTGAAAGTTGGACCAAAAAGAAAGCTGAGCTCCAAAGAACTGATGCTTTGAACTGTAGTACTGGAGAAGGCTCTTGAGAGTCCCTCAGACAGCAAGGAGATCAAACCGGTCAATCCTAAAGGAAATCAACTCTGAACATTCATTGGAAGGACTGGTGTTGAAGCAGAAACTTCAATACTTTGGCCACCTGATGCAAAGAGCTGACTCATTAGAAAAGACCGTGATGACGGGAAAGACTGAAGTCAGGAAGAGAAGGGGATGACAGAGGATGAGATGGTTGGATGGCATCATCCATCATCCAAGATGACTTGTTGGACATGAGTTTGAGCAAATTCTGGGAGATAATGAAGGACAGGGAAGCCTGGAGTGCCGCAGTCCATGGGGTCGCAAACAGACACGACTGAGCAACTGAACAAACGTCAAGTTATGTGTTTATCGGACCCCAGAGGCTGTAGTGGCACCACTTAAAAGTGAATTTTCCAGTAGCTGAGTGAATTTGCTCCCCTTTTATGGTGGTATTTTGGATCCCAATCTTCTTGGTTAGCTTATCTTGCTTCCAATACCGTCCCCAAACTGAAAGGTTTTGGTCAGTACCCCGAGTTCCTCATCAAGGATAGCTTTCTATGTATTCCTCAAATCCAGTCTGACTCCAGAGTCTTCGGAACTCCTCTGTTCTGCTCATTGGCTCTCCTGACTTTATCTCCTCTTGCAAGTCTCACTCCACGCCGCTGCCATCAGAGCCTTTCTAAACACACAAGTCCTCCCCTAGCTTAAACGCCCTCAGGGCTGCCCCATTTCCCACTGGATAAAGACTAAATTCTCCAGAATGTTCAGAGTACTTCATCATCTGCCTCCAGCTGACCTCTCCAAGCTCGTTGCTTTTTCTCCTGGCTTTGTTTCCTATGCTTCAGAGGCCTGGATGGATCCCATGGACTCCACAACAAGGACAGTGGCTTTTTTTCTCTTTGTGTCCCTGGTGCCTGATACTGTTTTTGGCACACAGTTGCTGTAAAGAGCATGTTGTTGAAGAAATGAATGATATATAGGTGCCCCTTCAATAACTCTTCCCTTATGCATCCTTGAACCCTGCTCGTTGAACCTTTCCTAAATGCCAACCTTCAAGAATGTTGGGTTCACTTTATCTGAGCACCCTATTTCCAGATATTAATATTAGCTAGGATCCCCTAGACATTTTTATTCCTGCAAGCTTTCCTAGGAAATGGGTCACCACCCTCTCTCTCATCAAGATCAGTTTTTCATGGGTTCTTCCCCGGGCTTCAGATTTCCCTATCCCATGAAAATTTTCAGTCCTCTTATACTCGGACTGTAGAAGGTCAGATCTGTAGAATGATATAGCTTTCAAATTCTCTGCCATTGACTTATCCATAGAGCTCCCTGCCAGAGATTCCCAAGCTTCCCCCTCTTCAGAGACACTTTTTTCTGAGCTACCATCATTCTGAAGGTAGTTTTAACACAGTTCACATCCCCAGCTTAACTCTACTCCAATCCCCTAGGCTGGGAGTGCTCCCAGGTCCAATTAGAAATTTTGTCTTGGATTGCATGCAAGGAAGAAGCAGAGAGGTGTTGCTGAAAGGAAAGACCAAGCAAAAGTAGCAGAAATGCAGGGAGCGGGCAAATCGCTTAGCACGTGTGTTTCTTTGCAGAGTTTTGCGCAAGTGCCTCATCTAGAGGCAGCATGACTAGGGCATTTCTAACCGAGGATTGCTAGGGCCCTTCAGAATCCCCTGGAGAGGATGTCTGTCTATCAATCTAGCACCAGTCATGAGCCAAGACTGGTACTAGCCTGGGTGGAGATGGACAAAGATGCAAAATTCGTGCTTAAGGACTATTTTACACAAAGTGAACATATCCTACTAAACATGAGACAGTGAGTCATGCAATGGGCATGATTCCCGGAAGAGAAAGACCACTATGAGCTTTGGTGTTCCCGATAGGGAATCAGAGAAAGGGAGTGGTATGAAGGGACTTGCAGGTAGAGAGGGGGACAGTCTGATCTGAGCCTTGAGCATGCGCCAGTGATAGAAGGTCAGCTTACCCAATAATCACAGCTGTCAAATTCTCTTTAGATAGATGGTCTTATCCAGTCTCACTGGCTGAGATACAGCCTTAGAATCCTTCTCAACATTGCCCTTGAGGCTGTCACTAGCAGGCACTGTGAATTCCAGCCTGAGATTAAATTTATTTATAATCCTTGAACCCATAGCAACAAGAATAGAGGGGGAAAGAGAGAGAGTTTGTGAGTTATCCCAAGAGGGGAATAAAGGTGAGGGAGAAAGTGCATTTGGGAGGTAACAGAGTACATAAAACAGATCACTGCTTCTTTTATACCCCACATACTCAGTACATTTGCTAAACAAAACATTTTAACTGTTTGCTCTAGGTAGTCGCTTGCTGTCTCACTTAAACATAAGCCCTTAGAGGGTGAAAGTGTTAGCCACTCAGTCATGTCTGACTCTTTGTGACCCCATGGACTATAGCCTGCCAGGCTCCACTGTCTGTGGAATTCTCCAAGAGAGAACACTGGAGTGGGTGAGGGTGAGGAGTGTCTTATTTTTCCTTCTCTCCATGGTATTTCATTCAACATCAGTATCAACAGACAAATATCAATAAGCATGTATTGAATGAATAAGTGAAGGAATAAATGAATGAATAGTTGATAGTCTTGAAAAAAAAAAAAGTAGCAATGCCACTGAGAGAAATAGAAGACAGTGGGGCCAGTGTAACAAAGAAGTGTTTTAAAAGAAAAACAATTTCCATCTCAATATAAAGAACTTTATTATAGAGACCAAGATGAACTCTGGTCATCTAAAGATGAACTCTGCTTCACTGGGGGGGATGATGGTAAGGATACAGATAGTTATTGTTGATATCATGTTCTCCTCACGCAAGCCTCACTGCAGCCAGGTGACATGGGAGTCATCCTCATTTGACAGGTGAGAGAGCCAAGTCTCAAAGAGCTCATGTAATTCACCTAAGCAACAAAGCTAGGAGGGGTAGAGACAGACTTTACACCCAGATTCTCATGATTTCTGGAATCTTGATGCACTTACTGACTGTCAAAACAGCAAAACCCCATTCTCTGGGGATACATGTTTGACCAGCTCCAAGTTCTTTATCCCATCACTCCTCACCTGGATGTGTATACACTCAAACCATAATCAGCTTCCTCCCTCAGAATTCCTCTGTGGAGATCAGCCCATTCCCAGGAAGAGAGGTGACTCCAAGCTGTTTCTAGGTTCAGATGCTGATGTTTTCTATGAGGAAATGAGAGGTGGAGAGGGGGTTGGTCTCCTCCTAAGCAGGCCTAGACCCCCATGCTGTCTGGCATCACCTGCTCTCATGATACATCCTCAGCATCTTCTCCAGATATCTTTCCAGGCGGGCAAGGACTAATTTTGCCCTAGTAAATGGTTAGCTCTTGCCCAACTCCTGGAAGGTAACCTCTTACCCCTTGGAATATCTGCCTGATAGGAATGTCCTTTACTGGGAGGCCTTGGGCTATTCAGCATCAGTGTGACCTCTGGGGTGGCTGGAGACTAAGGTCCATCATACCGGTTCTCCATGCATCCATGTACAAACTAGGATGATGCCCAGTACAAACTGGACCCAAGGGCTCAGGCCATCTCCCCTGGCTCCCCTGGCTGCCACACAAGGTTTCTGGGGCAAATGGGCACTGTCTGACGACTCCCCTGGGAGAGGATATCTGGAAGCTCACACCTTGAACTCTCCTGGCCCTGCCTGTATACTGCTCCCTGGTGCTGATTGGAATCTGTGTCCCTTTTCTGTAATAAACCGTGACTGTGAGTTTAACAGTCTTGCTGAGTTCTGTGAGCTTTTCCAGTGAATTATTGAACCTGAGTATGGTCATGGGGATCCTTGCGAGGCAGTCCTCTTGGTTCCCATTGCTCCTGCCTGCTCCCTCTCATCACCCCTGCTTCAGACCCGGGCCTGGCTCTCTACATGTTTTCTTCTACCTACCCCTTTGGACCTCTTTGTTTCCAAGTTTGCATTGTCCAAGGATGGCATATGCAGCATCCCAACCATGCCCATGGCTCAGTCTTGCTTCTAGAGAATGCCAACCCAGGCTGGAGCACTCACTCAACTCTCCCCTCCCCAAGGAAAGGAGGTCAGATATACCTCACCAAAGCTGAAGAGCTGCTTGGAGGCTCCCTGAAGACAATGGAGAGGAAGGGACAAGAGATGGACCAGATGACCTTTAAGCTCCTCTCAAACCCTAACGTGCTGATTGCTAGTTATGCCTATTTGGTTCATATGCTTTCAACTTGAAGCCATAACAAGATTTTCAAGTGGAAGTGTCCTCTTGAATGTCCACAGACAGAATTGGATAGATGTGTGTTAAAGAGGGAATAATCTCAGATCTGGGCACTGCTTCGAAGGGGAGAGGCAAGCAGAGAACTCAGACTTCAGGCAGAAACATAGGAGTCCAGGAAACCAAATAGTCAGGCTTTTCAAAGCTCAGCTTTGGTTTTCCAGAACTTGCTAGGGAAGCCTCCCCTTTCCTCTCTGCCAACTCTTTTTCCCCACCTGGCACCAAAGGGCCTAGCCTCAAAGTCACAATTATGAAAGCTCTGCAAGGATGCTAATTGCTATATCTGACCTCCCTTCAGATAACAAGGGAATCGCTCTCCCTAATTAGCCCTGCCGCTGGTAGACCAGCAAAGCCAAATGTTTATTATGGGATGAATGCACTTACTGTAAATTTTGACATATGCTGTGGAAAGATGTTGGATAAATAAGACTTCAGAGGCATGGGTTGTTTAAATAATGAATGCTCATTGCTGTGGGTGACAAGGGCGGAGGAGAGCAAGGCAAAAAAAAAAAAAAAGGGAAAAAATCCTGGAGCAGTGCTCAGAGTCTAGGAACAGACTGCGCTGGTCAGAAGAGTAGAGGGAGGAATTCTGGAAATGAAAGCAGAAGAGCTAAGGGAGGAGAGAGAAAATAGGCTGACATCCTGGCTTCACCCACTGGAGCCTCTATGCTCCTGCTTTCATGTGAGAAACTCCCTCAGTGCCCATCCCCACTCACCTACTCATAGTCCCTTGGAAAGATTCTTGAGAGACAAGGACACATGTTCATAAGACAAAGACAGAGGAAGGGTCAGGAGAAAAGTATCCCCCTTCTCCCATGGACTATATGTGGGAAGACCTTTATTGTTGATATCTTGCTTCTTTCCAGCAAAAGGGAGGGTGAGACTATGGGAGCCTGATCCTCTTCCTGGGCTTCCTGGGCTGGGTGGAAATATCAGAGGGAATCATTCTGTAACAAAAGGGAAAGGGCTAGGGTACAACTTTTGAAAGAATGACATAGTCCAAGAACACAGCATAAACTGATTAGAATCACATGTGTCCAAGATGGCAGACATCTTTTGCCTGAGCCCTTGCTCGGCGGGCTCAAACAAAACCTTGTGTGCACCAGGAACCAGAGACCCCACAGAGACTGAGCCAGACCTGCCTTTGGGTGTCTGAGTGTCTCCTGCAGAGGCACGGGTCAGCAGTGGCCTGCTGCAGGGGCAGGGCCTCTGGCTGCAGCAGACCTGGGACACACAGCCTGTGGCAGAAGCCTTCTTGGAGGAGGTCACCATTAATCCCACCATAGAGCCACCAAGCAGACGACCCACAAACTGCAGAACAATTACACCAAATAAATTTTTGTACTGTTAAGAAAGTTCTAGGACCCACAACAGATTTCCCAACCTGCAGATCTGGCAAAGGGACTGAGAACCCTGAGGGAATTTGACTTTGGAGGCCAGTGGGATTTGATTCCAGAGCTTACACATGACTGTGGAAACAGACTCTTGGAGGGCACAAACAAAACCTGTGTGCACTAGGACCCAGGAGAAAGGAGCAGTGACCCCACAAGAGACTGAGCCAGACTTGCCTGTGAGTGTCTAGGAGTCTCCAGTGGAGGTGTGAGTTGACAATGGCCTACTGCAGGGTCAGAGGCACTGAATACAAGAGTGCTTGCACAGTCCTTTGGAAGGAGATTGCCATTATCTTCATTACCCCTACCATAGTCTGGTTTCAGGTCACACAACAGGGAGGGAACACATCAACAGAAAACTGAATTAAAGATTTACTGAGGATTCCCTGGTGGCTCAGACAGTAAAGCTTCTGCCCACAATGAGGGGGACCCAGGTTCGATCCCTGGGTCGGGAAGATCTGCTGGAGAAGGAAATGGCAACCCACTCCAGTACTCTTGCCTAGAAAATTCCATGGATGGAGGAGCTTGGTGAGCTATAGTCCACGGGGTCGCAAAGAGTCAGACATGACTGAGCGACTTTACTTTCACTTGGGCACGGCCCCACCCACCAGAACAAGACCCAGTTTCCCCCAGAGTCAGTTTTTCCCATCAGGAAGTTTCCATAAGCCTTTTATACTTACCCATCAGACAGTGGACAGAATGAAAACCACAGTCACAGAAAACTAATCAAACTGATCACATGGACCACAGCCTCGTCTAACTCACTGAAACTATAAGCCATGCCACGTAGGGCCACCCAAGACAGATAGGTCATAGTGGAGAGTTCTGAAAAACTGTGGTCCCCTGGAGAAGGGAATTGTAAACCACTCCAGTATTCTTGCCTTGAGAACCTCATGAACAGTATGAAAAGGCAAAAAGATATGACACTGAAAAATGAACTCCTTAGGTCAGTAGGTGACAATATACTATTGGAGAAGAGTGGAGAAATAACTTCAGAAAGAATGAAGAGACAGAGCCAAAGTGAAAACAACGCCCAATTGTGGATGTGACTGGTGATAGAAGTAAAGCCTGATATTGTAAAGAACAATATTGCATAGGAACCTAGAATGTTAGATCCATGAATCAAGGTAAAGTGGAAGTGGTCAAACAGGAGATGGCAGAGTGAACATCAACATTTTAGGGATCAGTTTATTAAAATGGACTGGAATGGGTGAATTTAATTCAGATTACTATTGTATCTACTACTGGGCAAAAAAATCCCTTAGAGGAAATGGAGGCGCCCTCACAGTCAACAAAAGAGTATGAAATGCAGTACTTGGGTGCAGTCTCAAAAAGGACAGAATGATCTCTATTTGTTTCCAAGGCAAACCATTCAATATCACAGTAATCCAAGTCTATGCCTCAACAACTAATGCCAAAGAAGCTGGTTGAACAGTTTTATGAAGACCTACAAGACCTTCTAGAACTAACACCTTAAAAAAAAAGAAAATGTCCTTTTCATTATAGGGGACTGGAATGCAAAAGTAGAAGGTCAAGACACACTTGAAGTAACAGTCAAGTTTGGCCTTGAGTACAAAATGAAGCAGGGAAAATGCTAACAGAGTTGTCAGGAGAACACACTGGTCATGGCAAACACCCTCTTCCAACAACACAAGAGCCAACTCTACACATGGACATCACCAGATGGTCAATAACAAAATCAGATTGATTATATTCTCTGCAGCTGAAGATGGAGAAGCCCTCTAGGTCAGCAAAAACAAGACCGGGAGCTGACTGTGGCTCAGATCATGAACTCCTTATTGCCAAATTCAGACTTAAATTGAAGAAAGTAGGGAAAACCACTGGGCCATTCAGGTATGATCTAAATCAAATCCCTTAAGATTATACAGTGGAAGTGACAAATAGATTCAAGGGATTAGATCCGATAGACAGAGTGCCTAAAGAACCGTGGATGGAGGTTCATGACATTGTAAAGGAGGTGGTAATGAAAACCATCCACCCAAAAAATAAATGCTAAAAAGCAAAATGGTTGCCCGAGGAGACCTTACAAATAGCTGAGAAAAGAAGAGAAGAGAAAGGCAAAGGGGAAAAGGAAAGATATACCCATCTGAATGCAGAGTTCCAAAGAGTAGCAAGGAGAGATAAGAAAGCCTTTCTCAGCAGTCAATGCAAAGAAATAGAGGAAAACAATAGAATGGGAAAGACTAGAGATCTCTTCAAGAAAATATACCAAGGGAATATTTCATGCAAAGATGGGCACAATAAAGAACAGAAAAAGTATGGATCTAATAGAAGCAGAAGATATTAAGAAGAGATGGCAAAAATACACAGAAGAACTATACAAAAAAAGATTTTAATGACCCAGATACCACTCACCTAGAGCCAGACAACCTGGAATGTGAAGTCAAGTGGGGCATCATGACGAACAAAGTTAAAGGAGGTGATGAAATTCCAGTTGAGCTATTTCAAATCCTAAAAGATGATGCTGTGAAAGTGCTGCACTCAATATGCCAGCAAATTTGGAAAACTCAGCAGTGGCCACAGGACTGGAAAAGGTCAGTTTTCATTCCAATCCCAAAGAAACGCAATGCCAAAGAATGTTCAAACTACTACACAATTGCACTCATCTCACATGCTAGGAAAGTAATGCTCAAAATTCTCCAAGCCAGGCTTCAATAGTATGTGAAATGAGAATTTCCAGATGTTCAAGCTGGATTTAGAAAAGGCAGATGAACCAGACATCAAATTGCCAAGATCTGTTGCATCATGGAAAAAGGAAGAGAGTTTCCGAAAAATCTCTACTTCTGCTTTGTTGACTACCCAGAGCCTTTGACTGTGTGGATCACAACAAACTATGGAAAATTCTTCAAGAGATGGGAATACCAGACCACCTGACCTGCCTCCTGAGAAATCTTTATGCAGGCCAAGAAAAAGCAACAGTTAGAACAGGACATGAAACAACAGACTGGTTCCAAATTGGGAAGGGTGTATATCAAGGCTGTATATTATCACCCTGCTTACTTAACTTATACGCAGAGTACATTATGTGAAATGCCAGGCTGGATGAAGCACCAGCTGGAAACAAGATTGCCAGGAGAAATATCAATAACCTCAGATACGCAGATGATACCACCCTTATGGCAGAAAGTGAAGAATAACTAAACAGCCTCTTTATGAAAGTGAAAGAGGAGACTGAAAAAGCTGGCTTAAAACTCAATATTCAAAAAACTAAGATCACGGCATCTGGTCATCACTTCATGGCAAATACATAGGGAAACAATGGAAACAGTGACAGACTTTTTTTTCCTTGGACTCCAAAATCACTGCAGATTGTGACTTCAGCCATGAAATTAAAAGAAGTTTGCTCCTTGGAAGAACAGCTATGACAAACCTAGACAGCATATTAAAAAGCAGAGACATTACTTTGGCAACAAAGGTCTGTCTAGTCAAAGCTATGATTTTTCCAGTAAACATTATGGTTGTGTGAGTTGGACTATAAAGGAACCTGAGTGCTGAAGAATTGATGCTTTTGAACTGTGGTGTTCGAGAAGACTCTTGAGAGTCCCTTGGACTGCAAGGAGATCCAATCAGGCCATCCTAAAGGAAATCAGTCCTGAATATTCATTGGAAGGAGTGATGCTGAAGCTGAAACTCCAGTGCTTTGGCTACCTGATGCAAAGAACTGACTCATTGGAAAAGATCCTGATGCTGGGAAAGATTGAAGGCAGGAGGAGAAGGGAATGACAGAGGATGAGATGGTTCGATGGCATCACTGACTCAATGGACATAAGTTTGAGTGAGCTCCAGGAGTTGGTGATGGACAAGGAAGCTGGGCATCCTGCAGTCCATGGGGCTGCCAAGAGTCAGACACGACTGAGCGATTGTGAACTGAACTGAACTGAACTGAAGATGACAGACAAGTCGATCTTGATTAGACCTTGATCCTCAATTATCAACTAAATGACACACCCAGAGATGCCATGACAGTTCCAAGGCACTGTCAAAAGACAAATTTGGGTGGTGGCCCAAATCCTGGAAATCTCCAAAAAGTAGTTGGAATAATTCTCCCACTCATTAGCATATGACATTACCCAGCCTATAAAAACTAACCATGCCCCATTTCATGGCCACACTCACCCTCTGCGATCACCCACACTACGTCTGTGGAGTCTGCTTCTCTCTGAATCTGAATAAATCCTCTTCTTACCTATCACTTTAATTCTTTCTGCAATGAGACATCAAGAACCTGAACTCCATTAGCTCCTGAAACAAAGTACCATGCCTTCTGGCTGGGTTTAAGTCCTAGCCAGTGTGTTCTCCTGGCAAAACTCTATTAGCCTTTGCCCTGCTTCATTCGGTATTCCAAGGCCAAATTTGCCTGTTACTTCAGGTGTTTCTTGACCTCCTACTTTTGCATTCCAGTCTCCTATAATGAAAAAGACATCTTTTTGGGGTGTTAGTTCTAAAAGGTTTTGTAGGTCTTCATAGAACCGTTCAACTTCAGCTTCTTCAGTGTTACTGGTTGGGGCATAGGCTTGGATTACCATGATATTGAATGGTTTGCCTTGGAAACGAACAGAGATCATTCTGTTGTTTTTGAGATTGCATCCAAGTACTGCATTTTGGACTCTTTTGTTGACCATGATGGCTACTCCATTTCTTCTAAGGGATTCCTGCCCACAGTAGTAGAGATAATGGTCATCTGAGTTAAATTCACCCATTTCAGTCCATTTTAGTTCACTGATTCCCAGAATGTCGACATTCACTCTTGCCATCTCCTGTTTGACCACTTTCAATTTGCCTTGATTCATGGACCTGACATTCCAGGTTCCTATGCAATATTGCTCTTTACAGCATTGGACCTTGCTTCTGTCACCAGTCACATCCACAGCTGGGTATTGTTTTTGCTTTGGCTCCATCCCTTCATTCTTTCTGGAGTTATTTCTCCACTGATCTCCAGTAGCATATTGGGCACCTACTGACCTAGGGAGTTCCTCTTTCAGTGTCCTATCATTTTGCCTTTTCATACTGTTCATGTGGTTCTCAAGGCAAGAATACTGAAGTGGTTTGCCATTCCCTTCTCCAGTGGACCACATTCTGTCAGACCTCTCCACCATGACCCACCCATCTTGGGTGGCCCCACAGGGCATGGCTTAGTTTCATTGAGTTAGACAAGGCTGTTGTCCATGTGATTAAATTGACTAGTTTTCTGTGATTAAGGTTTCAGTGTGTCTGCCCTCTGATGCCCTCTCACAACACCTACCGTCTTACTTCAGTTTCTCTTACCTTGGACATGGAGTTCTCTTCACAGCTTCTCCAGCAAAGGGCAGCCACTGCTCCTTACCTTGGACCAGGGGTATCTCCTCACTGCTGCTCCTCCTGACCTTGAATGTGGAGTAGATCCTCTTGGCTAATAATAGTTTTGACAAGAGAAAGGCTAATAGAGTTTTGCCAAGAGAACGCACTGGTCATAGCAAACACCCTCTTCCAACAACACAAGAGAACACTCTACACATGGACATCACCAGATGGTCAACACCGAAATCAGACTGATTATATTCTTTGCAGCCAAAGATGGAGAAGCTCAATACAATCAGCAAAAACAAGACCGGGAGCTGACTGTGGCTCAGATCATGAACTCCTTATTGCCAAATTCAGACTTAAATTGAAGAAAGTAGGGAAAACCACTAGACCATTTAGGTATGACCTAAATCAAATCCCTTATGATTATACAGTGGAAGTGAGAAATAGATTTAAGGGCCTAGATCTGATAGATAGAGTGCCTGATGACAGAGATTCATGACACTGTACAGGAGACAGGGATGAAGACCATCCCCATGGAAAAGAAATGCAAAAAAGCAAAATGGCTGTCTGGGAGGGTTTACAAATAGCTGTGAAAAGAAGAGAAGTGAAAAGCAAAGGAGAAAAGGAAAGATATAAGCATCTGAATGCAGAGTTCCAAAGAATAGCAAGAAGAGATAAGAAAGCCTTCCTCAGCGATCAATGCAAAGAAATAGAGAAAAACAACAGAATGGGACAGACTAGAGATTTCTTCAAGAAAATTAGAGATACCAAGGGAATATTTCATGCAAAGATGGGCTTGATAAAGGACAGAAATGGTATGGACCTAACAGAAGCAGAAGATATTAAGAAGAGGTGGCAAGAATACACAGAAGAACTGTACAGAAAAGATCTTCACGACCCAGATAATCACAATGGTGTGATCACTCATCTAGAGCCAGACATCCTAGAATGTGAAGTTAGGTGGGCCTTAGAAAGCATCACTACGAACAAAGCTAATGGAGGTGATGGAATTCCAGTTGAGCTATTTCAAATCCTAAAAGATGATGCTATGAAAGTGCTGCACTCAATATGCCAGCAAATTTAGAAAACTCAGCAGTGGCCACGGGACTGGAAAAGGTCAGTTTTCATTCCAATCCCAAAGAAAGCCAATGCCAAAGAATGCTCAAACTACCACACAATTGCACTCATCTCACACACTAATAAAGAAGTGCTCAAAATTCTCCAAGCAAGGCTTCAGCAATATGTGAACTGTGAACTTCCAGATGTTCAAGCTGGTTTTAGAAAAGGCAGAGGAATCAGATCAAATTGCCAACATCCACTGGATCATCGAAAAAGCAAGAGAGTTCCAGAAACACATCTATTTCTGCTTTCTTGACTATGCCAAAGCCTTTGACTGTGTGGATCACAATAAACTGTGGAAAATTCTGAGAGAGATGGGAATCCCAGACCACCTGACCTGCCTCCTGAGAAACCTATATGCAGGTCAGGAAGCAACAGTTAGAACTGGACATGGAACAACAGACTGGTTCCAAATAGGAAAAGGAGTACGTCAAGGCTGTATATTGTCACCCTGCCTATTTAACTTCTATGCAGAGTACATCATGAGAAACGCTGGACTGGAAGAAGCACAAGCTGGAATCAAGATTGCCAGGAGAAATATCAATCACCTCAGATATGCAGATGACAACACCCTTATGGCAGAAAGTGAAGAGGAACTAAAAAGCCTCTTGATGAAAGTAAAAGTGGAGAGTGAAAAAGTTGGCTTAAAGCTCAACATTCAGAAAACGAAGATCATGACATCTGGTCCCATCATTTCATGGGAAATAGATGGGGAAACAGTGGAAACAGTGTCAGACTTCATATTTTTGGGGGCTCCAGAATCACTGCAGATGGTGATTGCAGCCATGAAATTAAAAGACACTTACTCCTTGGAAGGAAAGTTATGACCAACATAGATAGCATATTCAAAAGCAGAGATATTACTTTGCCAACAAAGGTCCATGTAGTCAAGGCTATGGTTTTTCCAGTAGTCATGTATGGATGTGAGAGTTGGACTGTGAAGAAAGCTGAGCACCGAAGAATTGATGCTTTTGAAGTGTGTTGGAGAAGACTCTTGAGAGTCCCTTGGACTGCAAGGAGATCCAACCAGTCCATTCTAAAGATCAGTCCTGAGTGTTCTTTGGAAGAAATGATGCTAAAGCTGAAACTCCAATACTTTGGCCACCTCATGCGAAGAGTTGACTCACTGGAAAAGACTGATGCTGGGAGGGATTGTGACAGAAGGAAATGGGGACGACAGAGGATGAGATGGCTGGATGGCATCACCAACTCAATGTATGTGAGTTTGAGTGAATTCGGGAATTGGTGATGGACAGGGAGGCCTGGTGTGCTGCGATTCATGGGGTTGCAAAGAGTCGGACACAACTGAGCCACTGGTCTGAACTGAACTGAAGTCCTAGCCACGTGGATTCAAGTTCCAGCCACATGAGATCAATTCCCAAACAGGGTTTTGGCTGGGTTCAAGTCCCAGCACATGGGTTTAACCATTGAAGTAATAGTTTCAATTCTACCTAGTCAGGAATCCCAGGCCCATGATATTCTGATGCTTTTTAGTAGGGAGCATGCTGATATTATGGGTTCCCTTTAGTTCCTGCAGGCTTAGTCCTGGGAGAGCAGACCACATACTGTGAAAGACAGATATACACTTCTTCCTGAGAAAAGACAGGCCCCCCATCCCAAGGGGCTGAGGTCCAGAAGGCTGATCCACTAGCAGATCTCACATGGTTGCTAACTTCATTTCTTTCAGCTCATCAGGTTCCAACTGACCCAGTAGAGAAACATCCTCTCATCTCAGTGGATGGGGATGTTTTGGACAAGTATGCCTGGATGAAGAGAAAGCAGAGAGGGAATCTCAGTAACTGCATGGACAGTCAGGCCCCATAGAGACCATGTCTGTTTAAGACACAGGACCTGCTTGTCATGTCTCTACCTCAGCCCCTGCAAGGGTGCTAAGTCGCTTCAGTCATGTCTGTCTCTTTGCGACCCTATGGACCACCGCCAGGCTCCTCTGTCCATGGGGTTCTCCAGGTAAGAATACTGGAGCGGGTTGCCATGCCCTCCTCCAGGGGATCTTCCCGATCCAGGGATCAAACCTGCATCTCTTCTGGCTCCCGTATTGCCAGGTGTGTTCTTTACCGCTGCGTCACCTGGGAAACCCACACCTCAGCCTCTGGGTTGAGGGTGCAAATTGGGTGACTTGCGACCCTCACCTCTGCTTCTCTCTCTTTCACTCCCAAATAAATGACTCTCAGTGTAGGCCTTAAACATGAACCTGAAAGGTCTTTAAGCAGTACTGAAAGGAGTTTTCTTTTCACCCATCAGCAGGCACTGGAGAACCACCAAGGATATGTGAATCAGGATGGACATATGGGATCAGTCTACCAGTAGTACTGAGGCAACTGAGCCCGAAAGGGTGACTCTGGTGACACAAGTGCCTTTAAGGAAGCTGTTACAATTGGGCTTCCCTGGTAGCTGAGATGGTAAAGAATCTGCCTGCAATGCAGGAGACTTGGGTTCAATTCCTGGGTTGGGAAGATTCCCTGGAGAAGGGAATGGCAACCCACTCCAGTATTCTTGCCTGGAGAATTCTATGGACAGGGGAACCTGGCAGACCACAGTCCATGGGGTCGCAAACAGTTGGATATGACTGGTGTGAGTAACACTTTCACTTCCACAGGGGTCTAAACTTTGTTCACACTTCAGAATAGACTATGGGCTTCCCTGGTGGCTCAGCTGGTAAAGAATCCGCCTGCAGTGCGGGGGATGTGGGTTCAATCCCTAAGTTGGGAAGACCTGCTGGAAAAGGGAAAGGCTATCCACTCCAGTACTCTGGCCAGGAGAATTCTATACAGTCCATGGAGTTGCAAAGAGTCAGACAAAATTGAGTGACTTTCACTTTCACTTTCTTTCTTTCGAGGGTCTAAACTTAGTCTGTTCACAAGTCAGAACAGACTAGGTTGTGTTTACATGGTTTACAATTCCAAATCAAAACAAGCACTGAAAAAAAAAGAAGCTACAAAGAAATGGAATATTTTCTGCCATATCAGTAAACAGAAGATGTCACAGTCATCTGTGATTGAAACCCTCCAACAAAAGCCGGTGAGCCCTGAGGAAACTCAGGGTGTAAAAACACAGGATTTGGTCCAGATCGCTAAGGTGCATATCAAAGGAATGATTTCAGTGAGCCCAGACTCTTACATCTTCCCATACATAGGAAAGTGCTAAATTCCTTAACTTGGGATATCTGGTTTTCTTTAATTACCAGTAAACTTTTGATGTTTTGACTACCTGCCCTTTGTTGCAAAACTCCCCCTTGCCTCCTCAGAGCAGTTCTCTCATGGTTATTTGAGTTGCTGCCTCCCAGGCTTGAAGTCCTAAAACTTCCCACTGAATAGCTCTCAACTTTCAGGTTGTGAATGTTTTTTTTTTTTTTAAGTTGGCACTGCCAACAACAAAACATCTCTTATCCATCCCACGTGGATCACCTGGGGCCTCTATTCCACTTAGTGACTCAGGGACCCAGGCTTCGGAATTTTGGTGTCAGGGAGGAGACAACTGGAAGGCCATTCATCATCTCTTCTACACTTCAGCTTTGAAATGACCCACAAGCTGCTCACACCTCATTGGCCAAATCTAGCCATGCAGCTCAGAAATGGAAGAGGACCCTGTGGCGCTTCTGGGCACAGAAGCCTTTCAAATATTTGCTAATCAGGGAAGGGGGGGGGGGAATGCAGAGACAAAGGGGGAGTGGCCAAGGAACAGTAGAGTGGCCTTGGGACAGGGTCCTGATTCCTCTTAAGGAATGCCCATAGCAGTATCTTTGAACTCTTTGTAAAACGAAAAACCCCAACACGTGGAAGATGGTAGTATTCTTCTTTCCAGAGAAGGTCGCAGTTTGCTAACCTGGAGAAGCTCATCAGGAGACCACCTGCAGGCCCTACACACCCTGATCCTTATCAGCAACTCCACCCTTGAATCATTGCTATAAGACTCCTCCCAAAACCCTCCTGGGTTGGGCCACACAGTTTTTGAGGCGCAAGCCTGCTGTGCCCTCCTTTGCCAGGCAAAGCAATAAAGCTATTCTTTTCTATTCCACCCAAAACTCTGTCTCCGAGATTCAATTTGTCACCAGCATACAGAGACCAAGGTTTTGACATCAGCTCCACCTCAGTGCAAGAGGTGGGACATGTGGAGGGATGTTTGGGGAGCAAATGGTGATTGCAGCCATGAAATTAAAAGACGCCTACTCCTTGGAAGGAAAGTTATGACCAACCTAGACAGCATATTCAAAAGCAGAGACATTGCTTTGCCAACAAAGGTCTGTCTAGTCAAGGCTATGGTTTTTCCAGTAGTCATGTATGGATGTGAGTTGGACTGTGAAGAAAGCTGAGCACCGAAGAATTGATGCTTTTGAAGTGTGGTGTTGGAGAAGACTCTTGAGAGTCCCTTGGACTGCAAGGAGATCCAACCAATCCATCCTAAAGGAGATCAGTCCTGGGTGTTCATTGGAAGGACTGATGCTGAAGCTGAAACTCCAATACTCTGGCCACCTCATGCGAAGAGTTGACTCATTGGAAAAGACTCTGATGCTGGGAGGGATTAGGGCAGGAGGAGAAGGGGATGACAGGATGAGATGGCTGGATGGCATCACCAACTCAATGCACATGAGTTGGGTGAACTCCAGGAGTGGGTTATGGACAGGGAGGCCTGGTGTGCTGCGATTCATGGGGTCACAAAGAGTCGGACACGACTGAGCAACTGAACTGAACTGTTTATGCCCCAGATTATCTCAGAGGGGATGGCAGAAATCAGCAATCTTGAACAGCAATCAGGGAAGAGAAGGGCTGAAGAGACAAAGAAGGAACAGTCAAGGAATAATAGTGTGGCCTTGGGGCAGGGTCCTGATTGCCCTCAATGAATGCTCATAACAATATCTTCCCACACCTGTGCAAACATACTCAGACAGGGTGTCAGATCTGCAGAGCCCTTCCATTTACAGGTGGGGCAACGGAAGCTGAGAGCAGGCTGGTGCCCAGCTCAGGGTGCACATGCGGCCCCTGCAAGGGTGTCCTGCCAGCTTCTTCCCAGCCCAGCCCTGAGCCCCCAGAAATCTCCCCCTGAGTCTCTTCTGTTTTGTTCACTGGTTCCTTCTCCCTTGTAATTTTTATTTCATTATCTCCCTCCCCTTATTCCAAGGAATTTCCAAATGTCATTCTTTCTTTAGTTTTTCACCTCTGCCGAGCCCTCCTTTTCTCTGTCTCCCTCCCTTGGGCAGGATCTTTCGCTGTGAAGGGCTCTTTCTTCTCCTCCCACGGAGCACGCTGACCTTTTCCTCATCCGTAGGACAAAGCCCGGCCTGGTGCATTCCTAACTGGAATTGGCTCTGCATGTCCCGGTAATTGCTCTGTCCTTATTATTGAGTCTGGGAGGCCAGTCTTGGCTAGGGTGGCCCCTTCCCTTCCCCCAACCCCCACTTCCTAGAATCAGGCTGCAGATGGGCTGCTAATGAGGTGACCAATTAACAAAAGCTAAATAACCCTAAAAGAGGTTTGTTTGTTTTTTTCCTGGCCTTATTCCCTGGCCCTTTTGTTTCTCCTTAGGAATCCATCCTCCATGACAGGACCACAATGGGACTGTTCCCAAGCCTGACCCTGGGAGAAGCTGACCCACTTGATCCACGGTCACAAGACCCCATCACTTGACTCCTTTGCTTCTGGGGGCATGAAAGCAAGGAGGGGGAGGGCATGGTTTCTGCCTCTCAGGAATAAGAATGAAACTGCCCCACACCACTGGCCACTTACTGTGCATTATATAACCCTCATGACGCCTTTCAGTCACTCATTTTTTCAAACAGACATGAATTGAGAACCTCTCATGTGCCAGATGCTGTATTGGGCAGTCCTGACCTGAGACTTGGGCAAAAAAACACTGGTACCTCCTGACTCCATGCTCTGCAGCATATTCCTGTGAATTTTCTAAGTCTGTTTCTGGTGCCTGACCTGCTGAACTGGCAATGCTGACAGGTGGGGAACCGTGAGCCCTTCAAGAGCTCCATCCCGTTTTCTCCCCTCAGGAAGTCCCCAGACTCTTTACCCCACCTCCTCTCCCTCAACTCTCTCTCTCTCTCTCACACACACAGACACACAGACACACACACACACAGACACACACACACACACACACACACACACACACACACACACACACGAGGTTGACCAGATGCTCTGAGGTGAGTCATCTAGGGAATCTCCTCCAGGAGTGTGGATTGGCAAGCAGGTCAAATGTTGCTGTTGTTCAGTCCCTCCATCGTGTCCATTGTGAACCCATGAACACCAGGCTTCCCTGTCATTCACCATCTCCCAGAGTTTGCTGAAACTCACGTACACTGACTTGGTGATGCCATCCAATCATTTCATCCTCTGTCATCCTCTTCTCCTTCTGCCTTCAATCTTTCCCAGCATCAGGGTCTTTTCCAATGAGTCAGCTCATTGCATCAGTTGGCCAAAGAATTGGAGTTTCAGCATCAGTCCTTCAGTGACTATTAAAGGTTGCATTTCTTTAGGATTGAGTGGTTTGATCTCCTTGCTGTCTGAGGTACTCTCAAGGGTCTTCTCCAGCACCACTGTTCAAAGACATCAATTCTTTAACTCTCAGCCTTTTTAACTGTCCAGCTCTCACGTCCGTATACAACTACTAGCAAAACCATAGCTTTGACTAGATGGACCTTTGTTGGCAAAGTAATGTCTCTGCTTTTTAGTATGCTGTCTAGATTGGTCATAGCTTTTCTTTTAAGGAGCAAGCCTCTTTTAATTTCATGGCTGCAGTCACCATTCCCAGTGATTATGGAGCCCAAGAAAAAAATCTGTCACTCTTTCCATTGTTTCCCCATCTATTTGTCATGAAGTGATGGGACCAGATGCCATGAGCCTAGTTTTTTGAATGTTGAGTTTTAAGCCAGCTTTTCACTCTCCTCTTTCACCTTCATCAAGAGGCTCTTTAATTCCTCTTTGCTTTCTACCATAAGGGTGATGTCACCTGCATATCTGACATTATTGATGTTTTTCTCTGCAATCTTGATTCCAGCTTGTGCTTCATCCAGCCCCACATTTTTCATGAGGTACTCAGCATATAAGTTTAATGAGCAGGGTGACAATACAGCCTTGAGGTACTCCTTTCCCAATTTGGAACCAGCCCATTGTTCCATGTCCAGTGCTAACTGTTCTTCGTGACCTGTATACAAGTTTTGCAGGAGGCAGGTAAGGTGGTTTGGGATTCCCATCTCTTTAAGAATTTTCCACAGCTTGTTGTGATCTACACAAAGGCTCTGGTATCATCAATGAAGCAGAAGTAAATGTTTTTCTGGAATTTTCTAGCTTTTTCTATCATCCAACAGATGTTAACAATTTGATCTCTGGTTCCTCTGCCTTTTCTAAATCCTGCTTGTACATCTGGAAGTTGTCAGTTCATATACTGCTAAAGTCTAGATTGAAGGATTTTGAGCATTACTTTCCTAGCTTGTGAGATGAGTGAAATTGTGCAGTAGTTTGAATATTCTTTGACATTGCCCTTTTTTGGGATTGGAATGAAAACTGTCTTTTCCGATCCTGTGGCCACTGCTGAGTTTTCCAAATTTGCTGGCATGTTGCAGGCAGCACTTTAACAGCATCATTGTTTCAGTTCAGTTCGGTTCAGTTCAGTCACTCAGTCATGTCCGACTCTTTGCGACCCCATGGACTGCAGCACTCCAGGCCTCCCTGTCCAAGTATCATTGTTTAGGATTTTAAATAGCTCAGCTGGAATTCTATCACCTCTGCTAGCTTTGTTCATCCTGGTGCTACCTAATTAAGGCTCACTTGACTTCACACTCCACAATGTCTGGTTCTAGGTGAGTGATCACACCATCGTGGTTATCTGGGTCATTAAGATCTTTTTTTCTTTAGCTCTTTTGTGTACTCTTGCCACCTCTTCTCGGTGTCTTCTGCTTCTGTTAGACCCATATCCTTTCTGCCCTTTATTGTGCCTATCTTTGCATGAAATGTTCCCTTGGTTTCTCTAACTTTATTGAAGACATCTCTGCTGCTGCTGCTGCTGTTAAGTCGCTTCAGTCATGTCCGACTCTGTGACCCCATAGACGGCAGCTCACCAGACTCCCCCGTCCCTGAGATTCTCCAGGCAAGAACACTGGAGTGGGTTGCCATTTCCTTCTCCAATGCATGAAAGTGAAAATTGAAAGTGAAGTCGCTCAGTCGTGCTGACTCTTAGCGACCCCATGGACTGCAGCCTACCAGGCTCCTCTGTCCATGGGATTTTCTAGACAAGAGTACTGGAGTGGGGTGCCATTGCCTTCTCCAGAAGACATCTCTAGTCTTTCCCATTCTATTGTTTCCCTCTATTTCTTTGCATTGCTCACTGAGTAAGTCTTTTTTTTTCTCCTTGCTATTCTTTGGAACTCTGCATTCAGATGGGTATAACTTTCCTCTTCTCCTTTGCCTTTCTCTTTTCTCAGCTATTTGTAAGGCCTCCACAGACAACCATTCTACTGTTTAGCATTTCTTTTCTGGGTAGATGATTTTGATTACCACCTCCTATGCAATGCTACGAACCTCCATCCATAGTTCTTCAGGGACTTTGTCAATCAGATCTAATCCCTTGAATCTATTTGTCACTTCCACTGTATAATCTTAAGGGATTTGATTTAGGTCATACCTGAATGGCCTAGTGGTTTTCCCTTTCTTCAATTTAAGTCTGAAGTTTTCAATAAGGAGTTCATGATCTGAGCCACAGTTAGTTTTGGGTTTTGTTCTTGCTGACTGTAAAGAGCTTCTCCATCTTTGGCTACAAACAATACAATCAATCTGATTTCGGTGTTGACCATCTGGTGATGTCCATTTGTAGAGCTGGCTCTTGTGTTGTTGGAAGAGTGTGTTTGCTATGACCAGTGCGTTTTCTTGGCAATACTCTGATAGCCTTTGTCCTGCTTCATTCTGTACTCCAAGCCCAACTTGCCTGTTATTCCAGGTATCTCTTGACTTCCTATTTTGCATTCCAGTCCCATGTGATGAAAAGGACATCTTTTTTGGTGTTAGTTCTATAAGCTCTTGTAGGTCTTCATAGAACTCTTCAACTTCCGCTTCTTTGGCATTAGTGATTGGGGCATAGACTTGGATTCCTCTGATATTGAATGGTTTGCCTTCGAAACGAACCAAGATCATTCTGTCATTTTTGAGACTGCACCCGAATACTGCATTTCAGACTCTTTTGTTGACTATAACGGCTATTCCATTTCTTGTAAAGGATTCTTGCCCACAGTAGTAGATACAATGGTCATCTGAATTAAATTCACCTATTGTTGTCCATTTTAGTTCACTGATTCCTAGAATGTTGATGCTCACTCTTGCCATCTCCTGTTTGACCACCTGCAATTTGCCTTGATTCACAGACCTAACATTCCAGGTTCCTGTGCAATATAGTTTTTTACAGCATCAGACTTCACTTTCACCACCAGACACATCCACAACTTGGTGTTGTTTCTGCTTTAGCTCAACCTCTTCATTCCTTCTGGAGCTATTTCTCTGCTCTTCTCCTATAGCATATTAGACACCTATCAACCTGGGGGGGTTCATCTTTTAATGCCGTATCTGTCACCACAGCAGGGTTGGTCATTGGATCAAGTAGGGTTCTGCTTGCTCACCTGGGAACCCGTGAGATGTAGGACTTCCCCCATCTACTCAGGCTAAAGGAGGAATATTCTGGCCTGAACACAAGGGGGTGGGAGTTATGAAGACAATTATAGTAGCAAGAGAGAGAAAACCTAGCATAAACTCATTTGAGCTCAAATAAATGGGAACTCATTGGCTCCTAGGAGGTCCAGGAGTGTTTATCTTCAGGCATGGCTGGATCCAGATGCTCAGATGGTATCACAAGATTCATTCTTTCCCATCTCTTCACTATTCCTTTTTTTTTAATTAAAATTGAGGTATAACTTACACACAGTAAAGTGTACAGACCTCAAGTGTACACATCATTAAATTTCTACATACAAAATTACCACCCAAATCAAGATGTAGAATTTCCAGCACCCTATGAGGTTCTCTTTTGCACCACTGTGATCAGTAACACCTTAAGAGTAACCTCAGTGCTAGACTTCTATCACCCCAGTCTAGTCCTTCCTATCTTGCTTTTGTATAAATCAAATTGTATAGCGGGTATTCTTGAGTGGCTCACTTTACCCCATCAGGATTATAATTGCTGAATTTGTGCTTCTTGTGTGTGATAGAGCTTGTTCTTTTTCATCACTCTGCAGTATTTCATTATATGAATATATCACAAATTATTGTTGATAAACATATAGATTGTTCCCAGTTTTGGCCACTATGAATAAAGCTATTATGAACATTTTTGTATAAATCTTTTGGCAAACAAAAATACTCAGTTCTGTTGGGTGTATATACTCAGAAGGAGAGTTTCCAGAAAATAGAATATATGTATGTTTAGTTTTAATAGACCCTTCAGAATAGGTTTCTGGAGCAGTTATCCAATTTACACCCCCGTGAGCATTTTTTAATTGGATTATGTGTCTTTTGCTTACTTGTTTGTAGGAATTCTTTATATATTCTGAATATTGTAATTCTTTTTCCAATATATGAGTTTCAAATATTTTGTCCTAGTCTTTGGCTTGCTTTTTTTCTCTCTTAATAGTGTCTTTATATGAATAGAGGTACTTAATTTTAATAAAGTCAGATTTAACATTCATTTGCTCATGGGGGTGTAAATTGAGATGTTTAATTTTATTTGGGGATGTGTGTGTATAGCCTGTTGTAAGAATATTCTGCCTCTCTCAAAGGCTTGGATATACTCTCCTTTGTTTTTCTATAGAAATTTAATTGTTTCAGCTTTCATATTTAGACCTATGATCCTTCATGCATTAATTTATTGTGAATGACATAAGGTGGAGATCAAGGTTCATTTTTTTCCATATGATATCCAATTAACCCAGCACCGTTTATTAAAAAGTGCATCCTTTACCCCTCAGTGCATCGTAGGAAAGCATTTGTTGTAAACGGGGAGATTGTATATATGTTTCTACTATCCTTCATGCTTCATTAGCCACTAATGTGGTCACTCCATGTGGTATCAAAATAGTCAAGTGTGGCCCCAGTCTTACCTTAATCAATTTAGCACTACCAGGTAAAAAGAATGCCTCTTCCTCAATCAATAATCTCAGCATCACACTTGAGTTTCCATACTAATCCTTGGACCGATCAGTACAGTCAACATTGATTGACCAGCATTTGGTCGTATGCCCACTGCTAAAGGTGGAGTGGAGGGTAGTCAACTGGGGTAGGAGACGTGGTTCCTCTAAGGACATTTGGGATGCTGTTATGAAAAAAAAAGAAAAAGCAAATGGATGCCAAGGTCAGCAAAACAAGGACAGCTTGGAAAGGCTCTGTGGCCTTTGGAAGGCCCTTTGATCTTTTAAGTTGTCATTGTCCTGATCTGACTTATTCATGGGACTCTCCTGGGTATCGGGCACTCTGTGAAGCTCTACAGGTGGTACAGAGATGCTTGAAGATTTCCTCCACACCCCACCTCTGATGATAGGTAAGACTAAGGAAGCTTAAAGAAGGATCCAGCATTACTGGGTCTCTTGGGTTATCCAGGAAAACCTTGGGCAGGGCCGGGCACTGTGAGGCTGCCAAGCAAAGGCAGGTCTTGAGAGCTGCACATCATGCTTCGTTTCACCAGCTGTAATTTCCAATGAGACACTGCTCCACTGGGGACTAATGACACGGGGAGAGCCGAGCAGGGAGGCTGTGATTTCCAATATGCACTGGCCAGTCATTACAAGCAGGAAATGGATTTTTGCTGGGTAATCAAAGTCAAATCTCCCCCTTACCCCACCCTTAAGTGCCCCCACCACCAGCCCCCATCACACACAAGGTGCCCTGGCTGCTCGTTGCTCTCTGAGTCATCAGCAAACCAAAGCTGAGCCATGGTCCCTGCCATGCCCCCTCCCAGGGAGACCAGATGGCATCCTCTCCTGGGATACCTGGATTCACATGAGGGAAGGAGGTGCAGGGAGAAGGACAGAGGAATAGGAGGGATGAGGTCATAGGAGGGAGGTCTTCACCTGGCAAGAAGAGCAGGAGAAATAAAGCAACAATGTCAGAGGTTTAATCAACCTTTGAAGACTTCACAGTGTTTGGACAGAAGTGTGTGAATAATATTCATTTGGATTGGCACCTGTGCACACCGCTGAAAGGAAAATAGCATTTTGTCGCCCTTGTGATGAGGCGCAAGCAGTCTGTGGAGACAGGCTGTGCATCTCCTGGAAGCTGGGAAGATGGGTTGTTTTCCCCTTTGTTTCCGTCTCAGTGTGACCCTGTGACTCCTTGAAAATCCAGTGGCTCAGAGCCAATGCCTGACATTCCGTTTTCTGCTTCTAGAGACAGAGGAGGAACAAGAAAATCCCTGGCAAGGGCGTTCAGCTGGGATGTCAGTGGCCAGGTTTCTGGCCATTCAATCCCATTGCTGACTCACTAAGTGGCCCTGTAATCCAGTGGAATTAGAACTCTGCTCAGACGCCCTGCATGCAATGTGCAGGCGACACGTCTGTCCCTCTGTACTTCTGGTTTGGGTGAGGGTCACGGTGGGAGAGGTGACCCTTGAGTCCAGAGGATTATGTGATGGCGGCCATTCTCCTTCTCCTGAAAGGAGCCTGAGGGCATTCCATTGCCTGTAAACTGCAAGACGGTCAGATCGCGTGTCATCAAGGGACTGAGCCTTTGACGAGCCCTCCTCTCTTCCTTCTCAGTGTGAAGGCAGCTCTATCTCTTCACATCCTCGTTTCTCTCACCCAGGACCATCCAGTCTCAAAGGCAAAGATTCTGCATACCAACCAAGATCACTGAAAGCTGGGACTTCTCATCCGTTGGGCTCCTACTCCTATTCTCCAGGCACAATGGACTCTGGTAAACAAAGCTATGCCAGAGCTGCCCCAGACACTCTGAATCCTGTCCCCGAGGACACCCAAGTTCTGTAGATGAGAGCCTTCCTTTCCACGCTTTAGAGACTCCTCCCTGCCATGGCCATGGGGCTGCCTTGGCAAGAGGTGATGGTGATGAGAACGCCCAGGTTCTTCCACCCTCAGCCCTTGCCTGCCACCCCATCAGGTTCTCTTGGGCCCTTGAATCTCCTTCCACACTCAGCAGCACTCTCTCCTCCCTGGTATCTTTCAAGCCCCTCTGTCCTATTGAGTACCTTCTGTACCCCTCTACCTCCCTCCTTCCCCCACCCCACTCCCTTATCTTCCTTTCTCCTCCCTGCTTTTTCTCCCCTGCCCATGCCCCCCTCCTCTTATCCCTCATTCTCCTTTCTTCTTTCCAACTCTCCTCTTATTCATCTTCCAAGACAGCTCTCCCCAAGGAGCAGGCACACTGCCTACTGCCAGCCAGCTTCCCCAGCAATTCCGGCATGTCGGTCTTTCTGAACGATTGTCATGGAGTATTTCCTTCACACGGATCTGACAGCACACACTCAGGAGGCCACACAGCTGGTGGGGACACAGCTCCCTCACTGCACAAAGGAGCCACCACACCAGCCACACAGGATGTGCGCCACCAGCCCCTGCTTTCCCGGATACAGCACAGTGGGGCCGCTGACATTTAGACTAGAGAGGCCCTGTGCATGCACGCTAAGTCGCTTCAGTCATACCACCCTGTGTGGCCCTGTGGACTGCAGCCCGCCAGGCTCCTCTGTCCATAGGATTCTCCAGGCAAGAATACTGGAGTGGGTTGTCATGCCCTCCTCCAGGGGATCGTCCCGAACCAGGGATCGAACCAGAGTCTCTTTACATCTCCTGAATTGGCTGGTGGGTTCTTTATCACCATTGCCACCTAGGCATCCTAGAAGGGCCCTTAGAAATCTATTTTCTGGCTCTGGAATCCATTGTGATCCCAGTCAATACCAGTAATAGAGCTTGTTTGCTATTCAAAATAATATAGTGTTAGATATTAATGTACACCTAATTAGGTGTACATTAGGTGCACATTAATATCTAATAGGTAACAATATCTAATATTATGTATTGTCTATATTACAGAACCATGTACCTAGTATAAATAATAGAGACAGTATCCACAATATGGTATATATATATTACAGTATTAGATAATATCTTATATTGGGTGTTAATGTCTATATGGGACTTCTCTGGTGGCTCAGACAGTAAAGAATCTGCCTGTAATGTAGGAGACCTGGTTCGATTTGTGGGTCAGGAAGATCCCCTGGAGAAGGGAACAGCTACCCACTCTAGTAGTCTTGCCTGGAGAATTTCATGGACAGAGGAGCCTGGTGGGCTACAGTTCATGGGGTCTCAAAGAGTTGGACATGACCGAGCAACTAACACTTTCAATGTCTATTTAGAGAAAGAACAAAACTGGAAGAGCCACAAAAGCTAAACAAAAAGAATGAGAGAGAAGAACTGCTCTAGGAGGTACTGAAAATATTTTAACCCTATTATAATTAAAATAGGCCATTATTCTTGTTCAAAGGGAGAGACAGTTCAGTGGGAAACAATAGAGCCCCAAAATAGGCCTAAACACAAAAAATCCACTTAGCCTCTGTTAGAGGGGGTATTTCAAACCAATGCAGGGAGGGATGGACTTGAAGTTATTGGGGTTACCATTTAACACTGTACTGTCCAATATGGGCTAGAAGAGGAAACGGCAACCCACTCCAGAGCTCTGAGCTGAAGATCCCATGGACAGAGGAGCCTGGTGGGTTACGGTCCATGGGGTCACAAAGAGCCAGACACAACTTAGTGACTGAGTACATCCAATATGGAAGCCACTAGCCACATGTTGCTGTGTATACTGGAAATATGGCCAGTCCAAATACAGTGGATTTTGAAGATTTGGTATGCAAAAAGAAAGACTTGGTTTGCAAAAAGCCACTAGCCCCATGTTGCTATGTGTACTGAAAATGTGGCCAGTCCAAAATATGGAGGATTTTGAAGACTTGGTATGCAAAAAGAAATGTAAAACACCTAATTTATAATTTTCATATCAGTTACATTTTGAACTGATATACATTTATATTTTAGATATGGTATTATAATTACTTCCATTTGTTTCTTTTTACTTATTTTAATGTGGCTAACAGAAAGTTTTAAATCACATGTGTGGTTTACATTATGCTTCTATTGGACATCACAAGTCTGACAATTTGTAAAAGGAAGATTGAATCTTCATCCCCAAAATATCAAATATAAAAGCCAAATCAATAAATTTAATGAAAACAAAATGGAAATAAAATATGTGTAGTTAATTTTATTATTTTATTTATGATCCTGGTTTTGGGAAGATCTCTGAAACCACGACAAAACTCAAATGTTATTTTTTGAAAAGATTGATAAATTTAATGTCATTAAAAAATAAAATTGCTTATACACAAAATTACATTTTGTGCCTGTATACAAAAGACAAGTTTAATAGGAAAACATTTGTAATTGATAACAGCAAAAAGTTCATGTAAGAAAGTTCTTAAAAAAGATGAATAAACTTGTAAAATTTGCAAAGCATATAAATAAGCTGTTTAAAGTTTAAAAAGTAATTAAAAGTCATCAATACATATATAAAAGAATTCAACTTCAAAACTGAGGTATGAAAACAAAAATAAAACACTGTTTTTTTAGCATGTTGACAAAACTTAGAAGATTATGAGGGTAGCAAGAAACGAGCCCTCTCACTGGTGGAAGTATGAATTTGGCACCTCTTTGAGAGTCAGCTCTGACTACAACTATCAAAATGTTAAATGCTTATATCCTTGGACCCAGGAATTCTTCTTCTAAGAATTTAACCTACAAATCACTTGTATGAGCGGGCACAAGTAAGTCTATAACAATGTTCACTGCAATATTACAATAGCAAAAGTCAAGCAACCACCAACCAATCTACATAAAACAACTTCAAGATCCTTCAGTAGGGAAGAGGAAGTACATTTTGATACAGTCATGCCATGGACTACTACATAGCCATAAAAAAATGAGGTAGGTTTACATATGTTGATATGGAAATATCTTCAATCTGTATTAGTACATGATCAAAGCAAACTGTAATTCTATGTGTAAGTTTTGAAAGATATAATTATATACAATGTGATCACATAAAACAGTTCTGGAAGGATCTTTAATTCATCGAAGGTAGCTATTTCTCAATGGGTGGGAAGTATTCAAAAGTAAGAAAGGAAATTGTTTCATTCCTGTTTTTATCCCTTTGTGTTATTTAAACTCTTTTTGAAAATACCGTGTTCACCCACTACTTATAATTTCTAAAATAAAGATTTAAAAATTGTCTGATCTAACCTATCATTTCAAAGAAGAAAATCAAGATCCAACAGAGGAAATGTTTTTGTTATTAACAAATTACTCTAGAATTTAGCAGCTTACAAAATTATTTTCTGCTGCTTATAATTTTGCTGGTTAGGAGTCTGGGGAGGGCTTGGGGATGAGGCAAGTCCACTCTCCTTGGCCCTTGCAGTGAGATGTGGGCTGGGCTAGCAGGCATCTGAAGACTCCACTAGGCTGGATGGATGAGAGGACTCATTCTCATGGCCAGTATTCAGGGCTAACTGTCAGGAACTCAGCTGCACAGTGGCTAAAACACCCCTCCAGCACAGCAGCCTCAGGGTAATTGAGTTTCCTACATAGTGGCTAGCTTCCCCAAAAGTGAATATTCCAAGAAAATCAAGCAGGAGCTGTGTGACCTTTTCTGACCCAGTCTTAAGCTTCGCATAGCATCAGGGCCACCATTCTGTATTGGTCTGTTGTTTAGTTGCCAAGTCATGTTAGACTCTTTGTGACCCCATGGACTGTAGCCCACCAGGCTCCTCTGTCCATGGGATTTCCCAGGTAAGAATACTGGAGTAGGTTGCCATTTCTTTCTCCAGAGGATTGTCCCGACCCAGGGATTGAACCCTCATCTCCCACATTGGCAGGTGGATTCTTTACCACTGTGCCACCAGGGAAGCCCCTCTGTCTTGGTCTAACCAGTTGCAAACCCACCTATTCAAGAGGAGACGGCATAAATGCTCCCCACGCCCTGACTACCATCATCACTTCATTGGAAGGGGTGTTAAAAGAATTTTGTGGCCGTGTTTTAAAACCATTACAGAAACTAACTTGCCCAATAAAACAATAAGAATGTGACTGAGGTCAATGGAGACTAAAGGAGGAATTCTCTGGCTCCATCACTGTTCTAAGCTCATTCTGAATGTGACTTCCTGACCTCCCATACCTGCTTCCCCACCAACTCTCATGCACCAAGGACTCTCACTGCACACGGCTGAGCTCACTTTCCCCTCTTTTGTACAAATGCCTAATTGTTCTCCAGAGGTGTCCTTAGGGGCAGACACAGGAGGAGCCAGTCATGCGAGAGCCTCCTAATGTCATCCATCTATCCAGGCCTACTGAGTGAAACCGGGGGCCACTGGGGCCTCCTCTGTTGGCTCACGGTGATAGCTTAATTACTGAACCAATTCCTGTCTTGCCATCCCCCACTCACTCTTCCCCCCTCCTCCGCTGATCTCCTCTCACCCCTCTTCTCCTTCTTCTTCAAGAGCTTTGGCAGAAATTGTCAGGGAGTTGATCAGATTTATTCAATTTAGACTTAACAGACCTGGGACTCCTATTTCTCCTTCAGGTTCATAAGGTTTTTGATTCCATTTACAGGTTTATTCATTTATCAGATATTCGTTTCAATTCACTTTAAACACCAGGCTCGGGGAGATGAGTTCAAGGGAGCTGCTCATCATTTACTACGCTGGCTCCTTTGAGAGCTGCTGGGCTGGCCCCATTTTCAAGCCAGCTGTGGCATCAGGTGGGGAGTGCTTTAAAGGGACCGGAGACCCCGAGTATCCTTTGCTGGGGAAAGCTGAGACTCTAGGATATGCCCCTTTCCTAGGGGGCTTGAGGCACTCTGGGGTGGATACCCTAGGGATGTGCTTCCATTTTCTGACTTAGGGAATGCCACATTTCTAGACTGGGAGCTTCCTCCTAGTCTCATTTTCTTGGAGCTAAAGGTGAAGGTCCCAAGAGACTGTTCTCACATTATCCTAGGAGGAGGAGGGCATGGCAACCCACTCCAGTATTCTTGCCTGGAGAAACCCATGGACAGAGGAGCCTGGCGGGCTGCAGTCCATGGGGTTGCACAGAGTAGAATGCGGCCTAAGCAGCTTAGCACTCATGCATGCAAAGAACTCACTCCTTCAGCCACTAGCCGCCTGCCCTCCATCACTATGCACCTTCCTGCATCTCTGTGAAAGAATGCGGCCCTGGGCCCTTCCAGGGAGCAAACACGCCTCCAAGGGATGGGGCAGGAAGTTTTGAGCAGCCTGAGGGTCCTCCTTTATGCCTCACCCACCACCCTACTGTCTGCTACCCCAGGCCCGGAAGCCCTCTCACTACCAGGAAAGCCCTTCACACACCTCATCCACACTCTCCTGCTGGGATGTAAGCCCATTTCAGTCTCCATTTGCCATTTGTCCATCATTCTCTGAAAGGAAGAAAGGAAGAAAAAAAATCACATTTTAGTTATTTAAAAGGCATTATTAAGCCTCTTTGAGTTCTGTTACTCCCCTTCATTCTCCCAGCAAAGAACCTCCAGATCCCTGCATCTCTCACGTGGACGTGTCTTCCTGCTCCCCGTCCCATCTCCTACTACGAAAAACCCACCTTTGGGATGTGGTCTGGGCCCAACCGGCCACCTGCTCCCACCTGGGCCCTGGTTCTCGGTGAGTAAGGAAAGATCGTGGCACCCCAGGACCCTGGGCCCTAGAGATGGGGGCACAGGGAAGAAGGGCCATCCCGCGGCAGTGGCCACACAATGTGGCTGAGGCCGTGGTAGCTTCACGCAACAGTGGGGTAACATGCCGGCCGCTGTTTTTAACACCTCCCACTTAAACACCAAGCATTGTTCCCCTTGTTTTGCTCTCTGGGACCACTCTAGTAGCCAGCCATTCCTCAGGCTAAGTCAGGCAGCCTTCCAAAGCCTTGGTGAGCCCCTGACATACGTCCCCCCGCAAAATTCCTTTTTTGTTTACTCCACCCGGAGTCAGTTCCGCCTGCTTGCTACCAAGAACTTGCCCCTTGCTCCAGAAGGACAGGAGACGGGGCAGTTCTGTCACTAGGGCCTGAGCAAGCAGGTGACAGGGTGGCTCCAGAGCTTCTGGGCCTGGCCCGGAGCAGCTCTCCTGAGAGCTGGGCTGCCCCCCGGGTACAGGTCGGTGGGCCTGGGCACCAGAGGCCAGGGCCCCTCTCAGCAACCTGGGAAGCACCGCAAGCATTCCTGTGGCTGCTCCAGCTGCTTGTGGGCTGACACTATGACCTCATCGGAGAGGGGCCTGGGGCCTAAAGAGCCTCCGGATTTTTGACAAGATGACATGTACAATGAGAAAGTAGCTACATGGCTCCCTCTCCAACCTTGAACCTGCTTCACATGTCCCCCAAACACACACACGCGCACACACACACACCCAGACGTCTCTCCTCAGAGCAGAGACAGGCAAGAGCCCAAGCTCAAGTAACACCAACCTTCCACTACCACCTCGTCTGGCCTCTGGCAGGCCCTTTAACCTCTTTAAGCTTCAGGCTTCCCAGCTAGAAGGCAGAGGAGGGGTCTTCCTCCATCTTCTCAGTCTGCAAAGAAAGGCTGGGCTGGAGGAAGACGTTCTTGAGTGCTACATAAGGCAGATAGCACACTCGGCCACTGCCTCGCCCACTCCAGGGCTCTGCTGGAGAAAAGGAAAGGCCTTGGAGAGGCTGCCCATGAATGCATATGACCACTCCATCTTGCTGACCTGCGGAAACAGGGAAGACATCTTTTTCCTTCTTGTCCCTGAAGCAATATATATGTGAGCTCAGAAAGATGTGGAAAGTGACCGTTTTTCCGTTGAGACCACGTATTCCAGAGAGGCCAAGAAAAGAAAAAAGGAAGGGGAGATGTGACGCAGGAAGAGCTCTCTGGAAAGCAACATTTAAGAAGATGGACTAGGAGGGCACATCCGATTGGAATCAGAGTGTACTTTCTAGATCTGCCTCTAACTGATTTCGTGATGGGAAGCAAGTCAGTGAACCGCGCTGGCCCTCAGTTTAAACATCTGCAAAATGGACATAGTCATTTGCCATCTGACCGACGGGGGATGTATTTTGAAGGCTGCCTTCTGTTGTCTCTGCAAAACCCCTCTCACTCCCCATACAGCCCATCAAAGCAACTTGTACCTTGTGGACAATCAACATGTAAGCATGTATTTATCTAGATCATTCTAAAATGATTTGGAGTGCCTCATGTTTCAGTAAATGTGTACAATGAATGCACCAATTAATGGGCTAATGCATGTGAAAGTGCTGTGAAAAATATTTTTTAAAAAAGGCTTTTGTCATCAGAACAGTGATGGAGGAAGGCTAAGTGGCACCTTTCAGAAGCACAAGCCCTCCTAGGAACTCTCCCCTGAGGGGCAAATTCTCTCTTAAGACCAGGTGATGAGCCAACTGACCTATGAAGGTGACATCCATTCAGCATTACTTTTTTTTTTTTTTTAACTTTACAATTCTGTATTGGTTTTGCCATACATTGACATGAATCCACCACGGGTGTACATGCGTTCCCAAACATGAACCCCCCTCCCCACAACATCTCTCTGGGTCATCCCCATGTACCAGCCCCAAGCGTGCCATATCCTGCATTGGACATAGACTGGCAATTCGATTCTTACATGATATTATACATGTTTCAATGCCATTCTCCCAAATCATCTCACCCTCTCCCTCTCCCACTGAGTCCAAAAAGTCCGCTATACACATCTGTGTCTTTTTTGCTGTCCTGCATACAGGGTCATCATTTCAGCATTACTTTAAAAAAGGGGTTCCAATATCCAAGTTTTTAAAAAGCAGCCCTGAGGCTCCTAGAGATATGCCACTGGTGTTTATAGGGCATTCAGCCTCCAGACTCAAGCTTCTTCATGCCATACTAAGATGGATTTTTCTAGGTACCTTCCTACATCCACTTCAGAGGGTCCTGCCACTCCCAAACATTCTTCGGGGTCACTGTCCATCACCTAGACCTCTCAGTTCCCTGTGCGAGACAAGCCCACCCTGGTCTCCCACCAAAATCCCAAAGCCACAGCTGGGGAGAGTCGGCCCTGAGAGACTCTGAGTCCCAACTCCAGGGATACGGGGCTGGGGTCTGGGGGCACCAGCGGGAGAGGGTTGGGGGGCTGCAGGCAAGGCCCACAGTGAGGGTCAGCTCCTCAGGGCTGGTGTGGTACATAGCAAGGTCAGGCAGACACTGAACCTCAGCGGGGCATAGCAAATGACTTTATAGTCATTGTTCCTTAAATTGGACACCCCCTCGGAGCTCACACAATATGAGATGAAACAGCCTGCGGGAGGCTGCTGAGAAATGGAACAGCGGTGGGGGTTGGGGGGTTATATTCCCCCTAAGGGAAATGCTGCAGACATCACAACTTTCTTCTCCCCCGCCTCCGCTGCTGTCAGCTCAGCTCCAGACATTTTTATCTAGATGGGTTCACAGTGTCTCTAGGATTGAAATGGACTACTTCCCCAGACACCTGCCCGCATAACTGGTGGGGTGAAACCAGCATTGGTGGAAGAAAGGAGGGGTTAATTACAGAGAAAGGGAAGGTTGTTGCTGCCTGAAACTATGTCTGCAGCTGTATCTACCTGGATGTATATCTCTGCTCATCCAAACCAGTGTTCATGTGTGTGCATTAATGCTGTATATGTGAGTTTGCATATGTGTGTTACACATGCATGCAGATGTGTATGGATACAAATTGTGGGATGTGATGTGTGTGTGTGAGACAGAGAAAGAGAGACAGACAGAGAGGAGATGGAGCATCTCTCCTGGTACAGTCTGGTTTCTGCCCACAGCTCTGAGCCCTGCTGTTGCGGTTCAGCCAGAGTCCAATCATAACCATCAGCTGGAGACATCATTTGGTGTCATTTGGCTTTGTAGCACTCCTGTACCAGTGACGAAACCCAGGAGGTGAAGTTCTTTTGGAAAAGAACAAAGGTAAGAGAGAAAACAGAAAGTGCAGGAAGCAGAAGGAAGAGGTGGCAGGCTTCTTGCGAAGAGGCAGAAATGGCATGTGTGGGGGTGATGGGTGGCAAGCAAACTGAGGCAGGCAAACTGAGACCCGAGCGGATGGGCTGAATTCTGAACAAGATAGGCCTTCATCTCCCTCAATAAAGGAGGATTTGCACCGTCTTTTGAGCCATTTGAAATCCCTTTCACCTTTTTATTTTACATTTCACTAAACAGTGAACCTTTTGTAAAAGTTCTCCAGAATTTAGGACCAAGGTTGCTGGAAGCACTCTCTCAGAAGAGAGTTCTGGATCTGAATCCGATTGATTCCACATTTAGCTTTGTTTCAGACCTGCCTCTGCGCATGGGGTTTGGAGGAGCTGAGGGTGAGGAATATAAGGGACTCCGCCCTCTCTCGGCATGGGTTTCCCTGGTGGCTCAGACAGTCAAGAATCAAGCAGGAGACCCAGGAAGATCCCCTGGAGAAGGGAATGGCTACCCACTCCAGTATTCTTGCCTAGAGAATTCCATGGACAGAGGAGCCTGGTGGGCTACAGTCCATGGGGTCGCAAAGAGTTGAACACAACTGAGTGACAAACACTTTTACCCTCTCTGCTGCTGTTAAGTCGCTTCAGTCATGCCCGACTCTGTGCAACCCCAGAGACTGCAGCCCACCAGGCTTCCCCATCCCTGGGATTCTCCAGACAAGAACACTGGAGTGGGTTGCCATTTCCTTCTCCAATGCATGAAAGTGAAAAGTGAAAGTGAATTCACTCAGTCATGTCCAACTCCTAGCGACCCTCTCTAGGTAGACCTCAGACTGAGAAGGTGTGCCAGTCTCCCCTGGTGAGTTCTGGGTTTCAGGCCACTAGATTCCCTCCCAACCCTACCACCCCCTGTATCCATTTAGAACAAGGAAGAGATGGGTGGATCCGGAGGTTGGATGAGGACAGACAGACAGGGATTGGCATCAGTCAAAGCCCACCCCCCAGATACAAAGACTGCTGTGCTCTCTGATGGATCTAGGGCTAGAAATCAGGTCTACATTGCTCTGACTCCAGAAATCTCCCCCGCCTTTGTAAATTCCCAGCAATGGAGCCTTCATAACTGCCTCGTTAACTTGGCCTTGGCTGCTAGGAATTCTTAAGTCTTACTCAATTAGCTAGCACTAGTAAAGACTCTAAGTAAGATCAGCTCTTTACCTTAGTAATACCTAACATCCATAGAACACTGGTATAAAACATGGTGTCATTTATAACATTTGCTGCACACTGAAGTCTCTTCTCAATTTCCTGTTTGCTTTCATTGAAAACAACATGGAATACAGTCCTGTATAAGAAGGAGAAAAATTCATTGAAAATAAAGCAGCAGGGATTAAATCAGAGTTGACTAGGAAGAGCTGTTGTGCATAAACTGTGGCTTGCATATAATTGAGGCCCTATAAATACCGGATAGATGAATGAATAAATGTAACTCGGAAGAGGTAATCAAGAAAACACACACACACACATCCCATTTAAATGCCATGGTGCTGCCTTAGTCCACCTACATCAGAACAAACAAAGCTCTTGATAAATACATGATGGATTCCCTGCCTCAAAGCCAGACCAATAAAACCAGAATCTAGGTGATGGGGCAGGACTCATAAACGTATTTTCTAACCAGCATCGCAGAAGAGTCTGATGAACCACCAGGTTTGGGAATCACTGGCTTGGATGTCTTAGGTACCGTGTGAGACCAGCACAGGCTCACTGAGACCTTCAGACAGCCCTGACGTTGCAGCCAAAGCACTGGACCCAGAGGCAGGTGACCTTGGCTCATAGGTGGCGGTCAACTGTGTGTTCACAGGTGAGGACACACAGACAGTTATTCTTCCTGGATGTAAGTATCGTCTCTACAGAGGCTGATAACAGGACAACAAGGCTCCTTCCAGCACAAAACTCCACATTTTCATAACAGGTTAGTGGGACAAACTAAGATAAGTTCAAGGGCGCATGGAGATGACCTTGAGGTGATGAAGAAATTCTCCTGGCCTCTCAGCCTCCCCTGCCTACAAGAGGAAGGGGGTTGAGAGGCAGCAGGTGCCTGGATGCGGTCTGCTCAGCCGCATCACTCACACAGCCTCCGGGAAGAAAGCAGGAGGACCAAAACCGAGATCTCAGGCGGCCCGACCCTCTGACAGTCACCTCGGTCTCCCGGAAATGGCGCCAAGGGGAAGCTCTAAATCACGTGCGGATTATAGTCGTTCTGTTTGCCTTTTTCCGCAGTAGATCCGATGATTTAAATTAGGTCTCGATTCTTGTTTAAATTATAGTTTACTGTTCTGCACCCCGCTCAGAAGTGAATTACCTTAAGCAGCGGTATTAATAACATGGTTATAATTAAGCCTCATTACTGCAGGCAGTTTGCTGAAACAAATTGCTTCTTCATTATTATTATAGCACCTTTGGTAAAAAGACATTTCCCCAGAATGCGACCTTGATGCTTTATATAGTAAAAGTCGAGATATGATAGAGATGTAAGGATGAATTAGCATCCTTTCCTTCTCTATTCGGCTCATTAGAAGGAAAGGAACGCAAGTCAAATCCAAACAGCCTTGATGGCAATTTTAATCTGTATGAAATGGATAATGAATAGTTTTGAACTTTCTGCGACATTTTTGTAATAGTGTTTTATTTATATGATGCTACTATTAAAATGAATAAATAAATAAAGAAATACAAGCCAAGGAGTAGAGACAAGTATAGCCAGGAAGGTCTCACCAGACAGCCAATGGCATTGAACTTGAGCTTGTTATCATTAATTGGTTTGAGAGTTTCTGGCCCAGAGTCTGTTACACCGGGGGAGAAAAAAAGGGAAGGCTGGTCTGTCTATTTATTCTAATTCTGCTGCCTTACACTGGCCTCGAGGCCTGAGAAAGAAAGGAGCCTGGAAGGAATGACCTAGAAACTCAGCAAACCACGTTTGAAAGGCAGACAAACTTCAGAGATTGTGTGGTGCCTTAGGAAAGCTGTAATGCCCACTGGGGCTCTGAGAGCTTTAGCACCACACGGCCCCTTCGAGGTCCCCCATGCTCCCCACCCAAGTGGTGCTGAGAAGCAAAGCAGATCTTTGAGAACTAAGGGACTCAGCAGGGTCATTTCCTGTTTCGCTTATTAATTACTCTTTCTGGTGATAATTAAGACTCTGAAAACTAATTTTGTTTGGTGATTTACTCTTTTTTTTCTAATTAGATGCGGTGATTAGAAAGCGCTTTGTATCGCATTAGTGCTTTCTTAGAAAGAGGCAAACAGAGGCTCACGTGCGCGCTCAGTCACCCCCACACACGACGAGCAGTCCCCTCCGGAGGGGACAGACACTGCCACCAAGACAGGCCAAGCCCCCACCCCGCCCACCCCACCTCCCAAGGACAAGGGGGCTGAGCTGAGCCCCTGGCTGCCTACCTCCTTTCTCTGCTGGCCGAGATCCTGACAGGATCTGATCCTTCTCTCCTGACTTTATCTCCAGCTCGAGACTCTCTAGTCCCTGTAGCCAGCAGTGCCATTAAGACACTCTTTATTGGCATGCCATGTTTCTGTCACACAGACTGCCCCCCAAAGAATGTGTGGCATAATCAGTAGAATAAATCCTCCCTCTCTCCCACTCTCTCTCCCTCATGTGCACACACACACAGTGACATGCACACACACACTCTCACGTGCATACACACTCACACGCACATACACTCACACACACACAGTCACACACGTGCACACACACACACACACAGTCACACATGCACACACACACACACGCACACACACTCACAACACACACACATCAGATACCCAAACAGTGAGAGCAGCCTTCATAAACAAAATGCATATCCACAGCCCTGGGACCAACCTCTAGGTGACAAAGTTTTCCTAAGGAGCAGGCAGAGCTAAATGGACACTGTCCCACCAGAGACTGTAAAATGTAATTGATAAGAATGTGGACTCTGGGGTCAGAGAGATCTGGATCCAAACTCTAGCTCCCTGACTTGCTAGCTGGGTGGTCTCGGGCAAGTCACTTAAGCACTCTGAGTGTCCTATTCTTACCCTTCCTAAGTCACCATGGTGCTGTGGGTGTAAATGGGAGAGTTACCTGAAGTGCTGAGCCAAGTGTCTGGCACACAGAAGTGCCCATTAAGTGGAAGCTATTACCATGCTTTTTACTCTTTCTCTAGGGAAGCTTAGCTTGTGTTAAGTATGAGGCGATAACTCAGTCTTCAGGAGGCCTGGCGAAAGGTCAGCAGGACAGCCAGGGGACTCTCTTTATGACATGGAAAGCCCTCAAGAATAGCTGGACCCATTTGGAACAGGCCTCTAGGCTTCCCGCTCCCAGTGGCAGGCCTGCTGAGCTCAGCATGGCACATGAATAATGTTCATGAAAGAAAAGAGACACCTAGCTCCTCACTGCTCCTCTAGCACCTTGCCCTTTCTGGAGCACATCTGTGGTTCATTACCACTCACCCCCAATGAGGGTTTGCTGAGTCACCAAGCACTGGGGTCTTGCTCTAAACCTGGCACTGAACTGGGCACAAGGATGCTACCAAATGACTTTTACATCATTCTTGACCTCCACCAGCTTACAGCCTCTTAAGTGTGGCTGTGTCTCCAGCGAAGTTTAGAAGGAGTCAGCAATCCTCAACTGAGATCAGGGATGGCTTCACCTGGCACTTGGACCCTGGGCAGAATGTGGATGGGCAAAGAAGAGAAGATAAATGCAGGGAAGGTGGCAGCAGCCAAGGAGGATGGCACGACAGCACGGCCCACTCGGAGAGGCAGAGTGTGGGTGACTGGGGCTCCAGGTGTGTGGAGGGATGTAACAGGAGCCAAGATTTGAAAGGTGTGTTGAGTCCAGTTCTTAGATGAGTTTAGAAGCAAATCAAAGAGTTTGAACTTATTTTGCAGGCTTTTGAGACTTCCTGAAGGATCTGGGGAAGGTGACATGGCTTCGATTATGTTTTACAAAGGTTACAGTGACATCAGTGAGAGATAGCGTGGAGCAGGGAGGGCTGAGAAGGAGCTAGGGCAGGCCTCGCGTCATAGCACAAGCCACCGAAGATAGGGCCTTACTCTGTGTTCCCCCAGGGATGTCTCTCAGCTCAGCCCGTTTCCCAGGCTGATGCGGTAAGGACCCTGCCATCTGCCTGCCTTGCTATTTTCAGACTTAATGCTCAGGAGGAAGCCTGACACTTTCCATCCTGCTCTCCATTTCTGTTCTGTCTTATGTGGACCTGTCCCAGGCTCCTCATCCTCTCCTACCTGGCCACAGTCAACCCCTCAGGTGAAGGCATCCCGCACACCCGGACATAGACTGATGGCTGTTTGGGTTCTAAGGCCCTTCTGTGGCAGCTGGGCGTTGGGTCCGTCCTCAGGGGGCCCTCCCATGCTCACCCGTCCTTCTTCCCTCCTTGCCGTAGCTCTGATCCCCGACACCTCCACTATCGGCATTTAGACTTTGCATCCATGGTGGCATGCTCCTACAGCAGGGGCCGGGGTGGCATTTGAGGCAAAAAGCCATAAAGCCAAGCCCTGAACTTTCACAGCCCTTCTGTCTTGTCACTTCCATCCTCTGTAAGAATTGAGTCTCGCTGAAGGACTCCGTGTGTGCAATTAGATCAAAGGTTACTGCAGAGAAGAATCTCTGCCATTGTTAAATAAGATATAGGCCAGCCAGGGCCCCTTGGTAACCTTTTCCTTGGGAGTTTAATGCCTCATGAACCAAACTGTGTAGAAGGCTGGAAGATGCTCCTCAGAGATGGGGAAAAGGTGCTTTCGCAGGGAAGCACCAGGACCACCAACCTCCGTGACTGCCTGTCCCACCAGCCCCAAGGAGCACCGCCCACACCAGGGGGGAGGGAATGAAGGGAGAGGGGGAACAGGGTGCTAATCTGGGGTGGTTGTCTGACTTGCAGGAACCCCTGGACTTTCCTTTCTTATTTGTGGAGCGAAGGCCAAGCTGTGTAGTTGTGGGGAAGGGAGAAGAGGAGGTGGTGATGAACTGGACTGTCTAGTTGGCTTCCTGTGGGCAGCTCTGCCCCACGGTGAGGACAGGGGGTGGGTAGAGTGATGATAGCAGGTAGAGAATGATAGCAACTGAAAACCCTGGCTTTCCCAACATAGCTCTAATTGTAAGCAATGGTAGTGTTAAGTATATAGTGAGATGCTATTTAATATGCACCTCATTGCATTTATGCATCAGAAAAGAGAGATCATGTGTTATAATGAATTATACCACTCAACACACTCTTGGGGGTAATATTTGGTTATGACTATCTTCCTCCCTGGACTCTGAGCTAGTAAAAATCAGAAACTGTTATATTCATCTTTTATTCCCAGCATCCAGCGAGGTGCTGGTATACATGGTAAGCTCCTAATTAATATTTACGGTATCAATAAATAAATCAAACAGGTTTATCTGTACCATTTTTTTTTTTTGAAAAATGGTATAGATGAAGCTTTTTGCCGGGCAGGAATAGAGATACAGATGTAGGTAGCAGACATGTGGACACGGGGTGGCAGAGAGGGTGGGATGAACTGGGAGATTGGGATTGATATATATGCACTGCCATGTAAAAGAGATAGATAGTGGGAACTTCCTGTGTAGCTCAGGGAGCTACGCTCAGTGGTGACCTAGAGAGGTGGGATGGTAGTGGGGTGGAAGGGAGGGGATATACGTATACATATAGCTGATTCACTTCATTATACAGCAGAAACTAACACAGCATTGTAAAGCAACTATACCACAATAAAAAATACTGAATAAATAAATAGAAGGGCAAGGGAGAAGGAAAACAGACTAACACTTTTTTGCATCTATTCTGTACCAGGTGGTAGCAAAGACATTTATTCATTCATGAATCTTACACCAACTCTGTCAACTAGATAGCATCATCTTGTTACTCTCAGGAGGAAAATGAAGCTCCAAGACATTTAAGACATTTGCCCAAATCATATGTGTATTTGAACCAGTAGCAATAGGCTTCAAAGGCTGTTTTTGCTTTGTCTGTCCCACATAGAAATTGCAATGAATGTTTTTCTGAGTATCAGTTCCCTCTTTTTCAGGAAAAATGCTCCATATTTTCTTTCAAGAGACACTCTTCTGAATTCTCATTCTGTATCCTGGAGAGGAATCTACTCAACTCCCAGCTTTAGAGGTCTTACGACTCAGGTGGATCCTTAGAACATGGCAGATCCAGGCCCAGTGCTTTGCTGGAGATGCTCACCTCATCCAGCCGGAGTCAACAAAACACAACTAATCCATAGGAAGAGAATTATGGAGAGAGGGGCTATTTGTCGATACCCCACTTTTCTGGTGGCTCAGATAGTAAAGAATCTGTCTATAATGCAGGGGTCCCGGGTTCGACCCTGGGGCCGGGAAGATCCCCTGGAGAAGGGAATGGCTACCTGCTCCAGTATTTTTACCTGGAGATTTCCATGGACAGAGGAACCTGGTGGGCTACAGTCCATGGAGTCGCAAAGAGTCAAACACGACAGAGCAACTAACACACACACACACACACACACACACACGCATGCACGCACGCACGCACGCACAGTTACGTTCTCAGCTCCTTATTGGTCCATAGAACCAAAAGTCAGGAGTTTCTTTTTCCCAGACTCCCTCACCAGGCTGATCTTTAAAAGTTCACCCGTGGGAGTCATGTGTACAGGATGTAGAAGGTGACGAGAAGGAGCCATGTTTTTCTCCAGCTGCGTGGAGTTTTGCAGGCTTCCAGGCATCGCAGGTGGCACAGTGGTAGAGAACCTGCCTTCCAATGCAGGAGATGTAAGAGACACTGGCTCGATCCCTGGGTTGAGATGATCCCCTGGAGTAGGAAATGGCAACCCATTCCAGTAGTCTGGAAAATCCCATGGACAGAAGAGCTTGGTGGGTTACAGTCCAGGGAGTTGCAAAGAGCGACTGAGCATTCACACCCCCTTTATGAATCACTCATTTGTGTGCAAACAGACTTAAGACCGGGAGAGCAGCCTCTCCGAGGTCCTGCATTCCAGGTCTCCTTGACCTTTGTTCCCCAGTAGTTCCAATGGTTGTATCAACTTTATTTCCTGTATTGAATGCATTGTTCTTCTGTATGTCTAAAGGAGCTTCTGGTTTCCTGACCAAACTCTCACTGACATTTGCAAATGCAGGGATTCTCCTTTGCTATCACGGGTCTACAGGTGTAATGACCATTTGATCCTGGCCTTGTTGGTAGGTGTCCTGGGGAACATGAGAATGGAGTACAGATCTGAGAGATGAAGTTGAAATGAGACTTTGATGACATCATTTGAGCCCCTAGCTCCAGCTCTGCCTGAAACCAGTGCTTGCCCAGGGCTTCTCAGTGTTTAGTCTAACAAGATTCCCTTTGCAGTCACTTAAACCCATTTCCTCTTGCATTAGACCAGCTAAAGATTCAGACTGAATCACCCCTCACCCTTCCAGCACCTTCTTCAGTCTTCCTCAGTAGATGCCCGCTCTAGCTTCAAGCTACCTCTTGAATGCCTTCCTAGACCTGTGATTATTAAAATCTTCTCCAACTCCAAAGGCCCAAGCACAGCAATTCTTTATCTAGAACCCTGCAGGCGTTCTCAAAACCCACGTCCTCAGCCCCTTCTTTTCCTGGTTGAGATTTTATCCTTCTAAGTCAGTTTAGAACAAGAGGAGTTTATGCTTGTGTGTCAGGATTTCGAAGCAGTCAGATTTTCTTTCCCTCCCTGCTAGACTTTCACCCTTCCCCTTCCCCAACTCACTCCCTCTTCCTGCTCACGTGTACCCTTACGATTTGACCATTAGATATTCCTAGTCTGTGTGTGAACATGGGGCCTCTGGTCACCATTAAAACAGAATCCCTTGGGAGAGGCAACACAAGCTCTGGCGATAGCGAGAGCAGGCATTCTAGACTTCTGTGCTGAAAGTTTGTTGTTGTTGTTGTTAATGTTTATTTTTGGCTGCACTGGGTCTTTATTGTGGTGAACAGGCTTCTCTAGTCATGGAGGTTGGATTTGGGCAGTATTTGGGATCCCTGTTCCCCAGTCAGGGATCAAACCCTTACCCCCTGCATTGGAGGGTGGATTCTTAACCACTGGGCCACCAGGGAAGTCCCCATGCTAAAGGTTTGACTCCCACCTCTATTTAGCTGTCTTGGGCTAATTTCTCAGAGTTTCAGCTTCTTCACAATGGGGGCTTCACAGTAGGCACAATAGGGGCTGAAGACCTTTCTTCACAGGGTCTTGTGAGGATTGTGTCAGGCAATGCCTTTGCTCACTGTCACGTGGGCTTACTGTGTGCTAGATTGTAAATGCTTTCATGTGGTATGTCGTTTCATTTTGGCCAGTCCCTATGCTTGGGTGCTAGAATTGCCTGTATATAACAAATAAGGAGACAACAGCTCCGAGAGGTTTGCTACTTTACTAAATAGAAGGGAAGACAGTATTTGAACCCTGGCAGGCTGATACAAAGCCCACACTGCGTATGGTACACTGGTCAAATATCAATATTTTATTAAAATATTTTTTGTTTTTTAGAAGGCAAAAAATAAGTGGTCTTTGGGAACCAGAGAAGGAGACTTAGCTGGGAGAGAAGGGCTAGGAAGATAAGCTATCTCAGTGCTACCTTCTAACCCCCTCTTAACCAGCCCAATGGGCTCATATGTTCCTTTTTTGATTTCAGCTAAGTGAAAGTTTATCGAACAATTACTGCCCTACATTTTTGTGGGAGACATACATGAAAGTGAAAGTTGCTCAGTTGTGTCTGACTTGCTTTGACCCCATGGACTGTACAACCCATGGAATTCTCCAGGCCAGAATACTGGAGTGGGTAGCCTTTCCCTTCTCCACGGGATCTTCCCAACCCAGGGATTGAACCCAGTTCTTCTGCATTGCAAGCAGATCCTTTACCAGCTGAACCACAAGGGAAGCTCAAGAATACTGGAGTGGGTAGCCTATTCCTTCTCCGGAGTATCTTCCCAACCCAGGAATCAAACCAGGATCTCCTGCATTGCAGGCAGATTCTTTACCCACTGAGCTATCAGAAACATACATATGGCCACGTAACAGAAAAGGAAGTTTAATAATATTTTTAGAAAAAGGAAATGTATCTGTCACACTAATAGTTCCTAATTTATTTTTCAGTCTCTCTCTGTGTGTGAACAATCTCATAAAGTATATATAATATACATGGACAGTCCTTTGCAGTTTTGACCTGTTTCTGAGGGGCAGCCTCCAGAGGAGAAGGGTCACATAGGAAGGAGAAATCCTGGAGATGCTGCTGGCATTGGGCCCAGGCAGACCAGTCTCCATGTCCTGCTTCTGGTTCAGCCTTCCCAGGGCAGGTCTGGGGCTAGCATGGGAGGATGAAGGGAAGCTGCTCCTTGCATTCATTTCTGGGCCAGCAATGGTTTCAGGCCTCTTCATTTACATTCGTAATTGACAGCTCCTTAGCAGCTCATTAGGAAAGTAGGGCTTTGTGACCAACAAAAAAGAGGAATGAATCCCTGGGGTTGGGATTTGAGAACCTGTTTAAGAATCTCTAAAAGGCAGCAGCAGATTCCCAGGGACCAGGAACACAAGGAGCTTAGCCATCATCAGTGGCAATGAACCTCAGCATTTCAGCACTCTGCAGTGAGCCTAGAACCCGTGTCTGCACCTGCTGGGGAGGCGAGAGAAGCAGGGACAGTGGACTGAGGCAGGCAGGCCAGTGCCGACACTCAGGGGTCAGCTAGTGATGGCTCCCTGCCTCCCCTCTCCCTCCAGACTGGGCTCCCAGATCCTCATGGCATCAGCAAGCAAGGGCTGGCCCCTTAAAGTATCCGAACCCAAATTCGGAGGCATGGCAAGAGAAAACCATGGGTGCTGCAACCATTAATCAGGCACCACCTGTTTGTGAACCGTATCCCAGATAGCAGGTTGTTTTAGTCCTCACAGTGGAATTCTAACAGGATGATCACCTGCATTTATTTTACAAAAAAGGAGTCTGTAGAACAAAAAAGGCTTCTTGATACGTTAAAATTCACACAAGCCAGATCTTGAGTCTGGGAATCATTTCTCACAGCAGCAAAGTGGACCAGCCAAGGACGATGTGCCGAGAGTGAAAGGAGAGGCATAGACAACAAATCCTACAGGAGTTCAAGGGAGACAGAGGCCCTCCTGGACTAGGAGAGCCAGGGTAGGCTGCCAGGCAGGGTGGCCCTTGAGCCAGGTCTCAAAGGCTGAAGTTGGGTTTAGAAAGACAGAAGGAGGGAGAAGAGCCATGGGGTGAGGATGGAAGGCAAAGGATGGGCCACGCAGCGGTTCCATGCAAGAAGTCTGTGCTTATTCTGGAAGCAGATAAAGACTAGCACACCTGTAGCACAGGAAATAGGTGGATAAAAGCAGACGGCATGGCCTCAAAGCTGTGCTAGGACCAGAGCCTGGACAGCAGCAAACCAGATTAAGGAACGAGGAACACAGCCTCTGGAAATTGGGAGCCATTAAAGATGCTTGAAGTGTTTCAGGAAGGGATAGTTACAGAGTTTGGGACAGACATGTACGCCCTGCTGTATTTAAAATGGATAACCAACAAGGACCTACTGTAGAGTACATGGAACTCTGCTAAATGGTAGCCTGTAGGGGAGGGGTGTTTGGGGGAGAACGGATACATGTATATCAATGGCTGAATCCCTTGACTTTCACCTGAAACTCACAACACTGTTAACTGGCTATGAAAGTGAAAGTGAAAAGTGAAAGTGAAAAGTGAAAGTGAAGTCACTCAGTCATGTCCGACTCTTTGCTGCTAGGATCCTCCATCTATGGGACTTTCCATGTAAGAGTACTGGAGTGGGTTGCCATTTCCTTCTCCAGGGTATCTTCCCCACCCAGGAATCGAAGCCAGGTCTTCCCCATTGTAGGCAGACGCTTTACCATGCCCCAGTAAAAAAATTAAAAGTTTAAAAGGAAAGAAAAATATGGTGCTTCAGAAAGACAACTCTCTAAAAGAAGGGGAACTTCAAACCCTGGGCAGCCTGACCAGGATTGGGGCTGGGCCTGAAGCTGCCCCTGGGATGTTGCAATAAATTCTCTCTCCTCTCAGACTCCTGCCTGCTTAGGCCTCCTTGCCTGGTGGTGCACCCTCTTCTACCTACCACTCTGAGACAGGAGGGAGGGGGCAGGGCACAACCATTAAAATTATGACACAGCTGTTGAGGACACACAAAAACTGGTTAAAACCAACTAAGCCCAAGATGACATAAAATCTGACTTCCCATAGACCTTGAGCCTCATTATTTGCCCATTGTAATACATTAGCATATGCTAAATGACACACCCACCAGCCCCAGGACAGTTCTGAGGCTGACCATAAAAGGTCAAAATGTAGGCAATGGCCCAGTTCCTGGAAATCCTCACCTTTCCACCAAATAGTTGAAATAATCTTCCCACTTATTAGCCTATAAAATTACCCAGCCCATAAAAACTAGCCATCACATATTTCGGGCCACTCTCACCTTCTGAGATGGACCCCATTCTGCCTATGGAGTGTTTGTGTGTTTGTGTGTATGTGTTTGTGTGTGTGTGTGTGTATGTGCTCTGTCGTGTCCAACTCTTTGTGATCCCGTAGGCTGTAGTCTACCAGGCTCCTCTGTCCAGACTTCTCTGTCCAAGAATAGTGGAGTGGGTTACCATTTCCTCCTCTAGGGGATCTTCCTGACTCAGTGATTGAACCCCCATCTCGTGTGGCTCCAGCATTGGCAGGCAGATTCTTTACCACTGAGCCACCTGAAAAGTCCATTGGAGAGTGTCTCTCTCCAAATAAGCCTGCTTTCAGTTTACTATGGCTCACTCTTGCATTTCTCACGTCTGATTCTTTGTAACCCCATGGACTGTAGCCTGCCAGGCTCCTCTGTCCATGGAATTCTCCAGACCAGAATGCTGGAATGGGTAGCCGTTCCCTTCTCCAGGGGATCTTCCCAACCCAGGGACTGACCCAGGTCTCCTGCATTGCAGGCAGATTCTTTACTGTCTGAGACATCAGGGAAGCCCAAATTCTCTCTTACTTGAAGTCAAGGACCTTCCCTTGGTGGCCTGTCCCTGTGACTTGCCCGAGACCTGGGACATGTCCATTCTCTCATGACCCATTCTCCTGCCACAACTCCACCCTTCCTTTCAGACATGCAGTCTCCACATGGCACCCAGACACACCCCAGGCCAGAGTCTGGCTTCACACACCACATGTCCTCCCAGATGTGCTTCTCTGCCCACCCCTGATGGAGCAGGTTGCTACTCCTCTCTCCACAGACATTGCCCCCTCCCTCCAGGTTCCAGGTCCCCTCCCTGCAGCCCTGGGCATCACCATTCCTGAGGGTGGATTTTTCTTTCTTCCTCCACCAGAATTTGTGACTCTATCCACATTTCCTGACAGATTTGTTGTTTGAAGTTAGTCCATCATCTCTCATGTGTATCTTCCCTCACTGAGTGATGATCAGCCTGGTGTAACCAAAGGCAGAATCTTCCCTCTTCCCTGCTAAGATTTTCCAACACCCCCTTCCACAAGCATCTTTCCTTCCTCAGAACCTCACCGGTCCTTCACATACTGAAGCTAGCTTGCACAGGATTTGTTCTCCTATTCATTCCTTCACTCATGTATTCAGTGGGCATGCATCTCACCATCTTGGGCAAATCACTGGACAACTCCAGACTGCAGTTGTATCTTGTGTAGGATCAGGGTGATAAGGACAAATCTTGCAGGGAATTGTATAGACAGTAAGTACAATAATGTTTGGAAATTCATCTAACACAGACTCAGGTGTCTGGAGCCAGCAGACAAGTGTCCAGTGTTTGTGAATTAGTGAATTCACCTAAAGAGCATTCTTTGAGAATCCACGAGGCTGACAGACTCATAAACTCTCATCATGTAATTTAGCAGGACCCTAGGACCCTGCCAGGACAGACTCCCTCCCCCATATTCTCTAGTTCCTCTCTGAAATACCTAGATAATAGTATCTGATGCACATTTCCTCAGTTGTTTTACAGATGCTAAAATCACCACCTAATGAAAGACTTTAACTCCTTGATGACCATGAGCACGTAGCCCCCAGACCTACTGTCACCCAAGGACTGATAATGTTAACCTCTGTGACACCACCCTATTACCTCATCAACAACCAATCAGAGAACTGTGCACCAGCTGATCATATAACCTGGGATGCTCCTCCCTCACCTAGCCTGTAAAAGTACTTTTCTGAAACACACTGGGAAGTTTAGGCTGTTTTTGAGCACTAACTGTCCTGAATTATTTGCTTGGTTCCCTACAATAAACATTGCATTTTGTTTTATCACAACCCAGGGTCAGTAGATTGGCTTTACTGCACACAGGCCAGTGGACCTAAATTTGGTTCGGTGATGATCACATCTGTTCTTTTTGTTCTCTTTGCCCCCTCACTCCCTTTCTTGCCTGCTGGCCTTAGCACAATTTTGGGTACAGGGTAAGCTTCCATAGACATCAGCCAGCTTCATGGACATGAACTTGCATTCTGAAGACAGCTCCCGGGGCACTCGATTTATGTTAGTGTCAGTTGCGGCGGGGGAGGCACTGGAAGTCCTGACCCAGTTCTCCCTCTTAATGGTCAGTCCCACTCCCTGACTCTCCTGTAATCACGCAACAGGAAGTGGCCACAGGCAGGCAGTGACAGAGCAGCTTGCCTGGATCCCTATTAGCATTGTCAGCTTCAGTGGCCTGGAGACAATAGGAACATCCCAACACTTCAACAAGGCAGCAGTGGTGACACTCTGGCTCGAACCAATCATCTCCACATCAGATGGCCTTACGACCAGCCCTAATCCTCCTCCTATGGTTTACACAATTCTAGCAAGCTGAGGCCTTTCTCCCCGTGTCCCCAAGAAGCTGGTTGTGTCCAAGCCACTTGGCGGCCTCAGCCAGAAAACTAGTTCCCAAAGCCCAGCCCAGGAATCTAAAATTAATCCTGGTGGTGGTAGTGTGTTAGGAGGTGGAGAAGACAGCACAGACAGGGATGCACAATACCTGGGCTCCACGCCCCATTCTACTGATAATGAGCTGAGCAACTGTAGACAAGTTACTTCCCTTACCAGGCCTCCCTCCTTTCCTCAAGGTACGGAGTTGTACCAACTGCCTCTGATCTTTTTTCCAAGTTCAAAGATGATCTGTCCCAAGATCAACAAGACCTTTTCTTAACCAGCTTCCAGTCAAAAAATATTCCCCCATAAATAACCTCAGGACTTCCTCTTTCAAACTCAACAGTTCCTCTTGGCAGGCCTGTGTCCCCTCTGGAAACCCTAGGAAATCACTCATTTCCTTTCCTTTATATGGAAACCATTTGTATTCTTTGGCTTATGGAACCTTCCCCCATCTTCAAGCCTGCAATGTAGCATCCTCAGATCTCTCTCTGAGTATCACCCTTATTTCCATTGTCACATTCTGACCCTCTTGCTTCCACCTTGTAAGTACATTTGTGGTTACGTCAATTAACTAAAAGCAACTCAAACTGGCATACATGTTAGAATTAGTACACAAAAATATTAAACCAGTTATTATGACTCTATTTCATATGTTGAGAAACTAAATAGAGATACGGAAGACACACAAAAAAAGGATCCCAACCGAATTTGTAGGAATAAAAACTCTAACTGTGTGGCTGTTATTTAGTCACTTAGTCATGTCTGACTCTTTGTGAGCCCATGAACTGTAGCCCACCAGGCCCCTCTGTCCATGGGATGTTGAGAAACTAAACAGAGATATGGAAGACACAAAAAAGATACCAACTGAACTTGTAGGAATAAAAACTCCAATAAGTAAAATAAAAAATATACCAGATAGGATTAGTGGCAGATTAGACACTGCAGAAGAAAAGAATAGTGAATTTGAAGACATAGCAATATAAACAAACCAAAATAAAATTTAAAAATAAACAGAGCCTCAGTAAGCTATAGCAGAACTTCAAACACCCTAATATATATGTAATCAGAGTTCCCAAGGAGGAGTGGCAGTAAAAAGTATTTGAATAATGACAAGTAATTTTCACTATTTGATGAAAACTACAAAACTACATATTGACAGATTCAAGAAGCTCAATGAACCCCAGCACAAGAGACATGAAGAAGACTACAGCATGCCTCATCATAACCAAATTGTTTAAATTATTAACAGCAGCTAGGGGAAAAAGGCAAGTTATATACAAAGAAACAAAGATCAGGATGACAGATTTCTTACTAGAACCAAGACAGGTGAGAAAACGGTAGAACAACATTATTAAAGTACTAAAAGAAAATATTGGCAACTGAGAATTCTATGCCCAGTGAAAATATCTTTCAAAAACCAAAATATTACTAGAAAGTAAACTGTGATAAAAAAAAAAAGGATATCTAAACCCTAGAGTAATCAATAAAAAAAATAAAATAAATTTACAGCTAAAGACACAAGGGAAATAAAATGGAATTTTAAAATATATTCAATTTATTCAAAAGAAGACAGTAAAAAGGAGAAATATAGATGGGACATAGAAAACAAAGTGCAATATGATAGATTTAAACCTAACCAAATCAATATCATCACTAAGTAGAAGATATAAAAAATAACCAAAAGGACATTTATGAACAGAAAAACACAAAAACTAAAATAAAACTCAATGAATGAACTCAACAGCAGGAGAGAAAAAAAGATCTATAAACTCCAGGATAGAACAATAGAAATGACTCAGTCTGAACAACTGAGAGAATATCAACTGAAAGAAAAGGACAGAACAAACAAAAAACAGCAGAGCCCCATGAATATGGGAGATAAAAGGCCTAGTGTCTGTGTTGTCAGAGTTCCAGAAGAAAGGAAAGGGGTGGGGTGGGGAAAGTACTCCAAGAAATAATGACTGAAAACTTACCAAATGTGTCAAACAGTATCAATCTGTAGAGTCAAAGAGCTAAGAAAATCCTGAACATGATAAACCCAAAGAAATCTGTGATAAAGCATTGTAATTAAACTACTGAAAAATAAGGACAAAGAAAAGTTCCTGAAAGCAGCCAGAGGAAAATTACACATTGTTTGTTGTAGAGAAACAATTCTAATCACAGCATATTTCTCATCGGAACTATCAAGGTCAGAAGGCAGCGGCACTTTATTATTCAAGTGTTGAGAGAGAATTACTATCAATTCAGAGTCCTATTGGCCAACTATATATCTCAGATCTGACAAAATTATCCTTTATTTATGAAAGGAAAATAAAGGTATTCTCAAAAGTAAGAAAACTGTTTGTCAGAAGGCCTAACCTAAAAGAGTAGCTAAAGAAACTTCACTAAACATAAAGTGAATGATTTAAAAAAAATTTTTTTTTCTGAAACATCAGGAAGAACACAGTAAGCAAAAATATTAGTAAATTCAAGAGGTTTTCTTTCTCTAAAATGTTCTAAAATACGGTTGGCAGTTGAAGCAAAAATTATAACATTATCTGATTTGATCCTAATGTATGCAGAGAAACTATTTAAGTCAATTATCTTACAAATAGGGGAAAGTAAAAGCATGTAAAGGGGAGAAAGATTTCTATATTTTACTCAAACTTGTTAAATAATGACATCATAGTTGGTGGTTATGTGTATAAACAATTACTAAAAATCCTATAGAGACAGATTCATTGAAAAACACTATTAATAAATCAAAATGAAATTCTAAAAATAAAAGAAGTCCAGGCAGCCCAGATGAAAGCAGGAAAAAGAAAACAGAGACACAAATAAACAAAAAACAAAAAAAAAAGAGAGACCAGACATAAAAAAATAAAACAAAATAACAGATCAGTAAATGTAAATGGTGTAAGTATATAAATTAAAAGAGTGAACTAAAAGACTGACCAAACTAAGCACTGTCTATAAGAAATTCACATTCAATATAATGATTTAGGCAGGGTGAAAGTAAAAGAATAAAAAATTACATATAATGCAAATATTAACATCTATTCAAAGCAAGAATAACTGTATTAATATCAGATAGAATAGACTTCAGAATAAGGAAAATTACCAGAGACAGCAAGAGACACTCTGTAATGATAGAAGAATCAATCTACTAGGAAGACATAGCAATCCTAGGTTATGACCCAAACAAACAGGGCTGAAACATAATGAAGCCAAGCAGGAGTACTCATAGGAGAAATAGAGAAAAAAGAACACACACACAATTATAGCTGAGGATTTCAACACTCTATTCTCAGTAAATGATAGAACTACTAGATAGAGAACCAGCAAGGATATTGAACAACTTAGCAACAGCATCAAATAAAATGATCTAATGGACATTTGTAGAACACTCCACTCAACAAGAATAGAATACACTCTTTTTTTTTTTTTCCAAGTGCCCTTGGAACATATACCAAATAGACTATGTCCTAGGATATAAAACAAACCTCAGCAAATTTAAAATAACTAAAATCATACAAACTGTATCTCTAACAACAACAGAATGAAAAAAATCAATCAACATCAATAATAGAAATAGAAACCTCTCTACAGAGTTGGAAACCAAACAACACATTTCCAGATAATCCATGGGTTAAAGAGGAAGTCTCAAGGAAAATCTCTAAAAAGTATATAGAACTGAGGGAAAAATAAAATACAGCAAATCAAAATTTGTGGGACACAGCTAAAGCAATGCTGATAGGGAAATGTATAGCCCTGTATGCATACATTAGAGAGGAGAAAAAGTCTCAAATTAATCATCTAACTTTCCATTTTAAAAATCTAGGGAAAAAAGAGCAAATTAAACTCAAAGAAAGCAGAAAGGAGGAAATAATAAAGAGCATAAATCAATGAAATTTAAAACAGAATAATGAAACAAAGAGCCTATACTTTGAAGCGACCAGTATAATTGACAAACCCCTAGCAAGACTGACAGGGAGAGAGAGAAGACACAAGTGACACAAATAAAAAGAATGAAACAGAGGGCATCATTATATACTCTGCAGAGACTGAACGTATAATAAAGGGTTACAAACTTGTATTTGACAACTTAGATGGAATTGACCAATACATCAGAACAAAGAGTTACAAACTTGTATTTGACAACTTAGAGGGAATGGACCAATACATCAGAACAAAGACTATCACAAATATAAGGAATAACAATGAATAGTCTACAAACATGTATTTGAACCTAGATAAAATGGATAAATACCTCAGAACACAGACTACCACAACTCATCTAATATAAAACTCATCTAATATAAAACTCATCTAATATAAAATAGACCATTTGAATAACCCAGAATGGGCTTCCCAGGTAGCGCTGATGGTAAACAACCTGCCTGCCAATGCATGACATACCTGAGACAAGGGTTCAATCCCTGGGAGAAGAGCATGGCAATTCACTCCAGGATTCTTGCCTGGAGAATACCATGACAGAGGAGCCTGGCGGGCTACAGTCCATGGGGTCACAAAGAGTCAGAAATGACTAAAGCAACTTAGCACAGCACGTACCATTTTCACTCTTTAAAAACAAAAAATCCTTAGATGTAAACCTAACAAAACATGTACAGTGCTTATATGCTGAAAACTACTTCATGTTGATAAAGGTGATCAATACAATCTAAATAAATGGAGAGACACTGGTATTTGTGGACTGAAAGACTCAACAAAGACAATAAAGGTGTTGAAAGTGAAAGTGAAAGTGAAGTCGCTCAGTCGTATCTGACTCTCTGTAGCCCACCAAGCTCCTCCGTCCATGGGATTCTCCAGGCAAGAATACTGGAGTGGGTTGCCATTTCCTTCTCCAGGGTTAATTCTTCCCAAATCAATATACAGGTTTAATGGAACTCTTATCAAAATCTCAGACAATTTTTTTGTAGATATGGACAAGATTATTTTGAATTTAAATGGAAAGACATAGGAACTAGAATTTCTAAACAATTTTGAAAAAAATAATATAGTGAGGGGAATCAGCCTACTTGATTTCAAGACATATAGTAATCAAAGCTGTGTAGTATTGGCAGAGGAATAGAGATACAAAAATAAATGAAACAGAATAGATAATCCAGAAATAGACATACACAAATATGACTAATTGATTTATGACAAAAGTGAAAAAGCAGTCCAAGGGAGGAAAAATAGCCTTTTCAATGAACAGTGCTGGAGCAACTGGACACTGATAGGGTAAAAAACAATAGCAATAACAAAATAAAGCAAAAGATAATCAACAGAAAGCCAACAGCTTCATAACTTATACATAAATCTTACAGCTATACAAAAAGTAACTCAAAATGGAGTACAAACTTAAATGTAAAACTATGAAACATTTAGGAAAAGATAGAAGAAAATCTAGGGCTAGGCAAAAATTTTGTAGAGCTGACACCAAAGTAAGACTGAAAAAGGAAAAATTGATAAAAATAAGACTTCATTAAAATTTAATATTTTTTCTCAATAAAAGACCTTTAAGAAGTTTGAAAAGACAAGCTACAGAGTGGGAAAAAATATTTTGTTAACTACATGTCCAGAAAATGACTATATTTAGAATATGTAAATAACCCTCAAAACTCAACTGTTAAAAAAAATCAAATTAAAAAGTGGCCAAAAGACATGGAGAGGCATTTCACCAATGAGGATGTATAGATGAAAAATAGCACATAAAAAGTTATCCAACAGCATTAGCCTTTAGGGAAATACAAATTTAAACTGCAGAGAAAGATCACTACACACATATCAAAATGGCTAAAATTTAAAAATAGGGACAATGCCAAATGCTGGAGATGACGTGGAGAAACTGGATCACTTTCCCATCCCTAAAGACAGTGGCAATGCTACAGACACACTAGAAAACCGTCTGACACATGCTTGAATAACTAAACTTGCAACTACAATATAATGTAGTAATTGTACTCCTGGGCATTTATCCCAGAGAAATGAAGACTAATGTTCACATAAAAACCTGTACAAAATAAGTACTAGGGATGTAATGTACAATATAATGACTATGGTTAATACTGCGTATGATATATGGGAAAGTTGTTAAGAGAATATATCCAAAGAGTTCTTATCACAGAAGAATTTTTTTTTCTTTTCATTGTATCCATATGAGATTACAGATGTTAATTAAACCTACGGAGATAATCATTTCATAACATACGTAAATCAAACCATCATGCTGTACACTTTAAACTTATACCGCATTGTACATCAATTATTTCTCAATAAAATTTTACCTAAATGCTTATAGCAACCTTTAACAATAGCCCAGAACTGGAAACAATCAAGATGTCCTTCAATGCATGAATGGTTAAACGAACTGTGGTGCATCTTATCTTACTACTTAGCAACAAAAAGGAACAAATTCATTCCTATATACACCAACCTACAAGCACATCTAGAGAATTATGGTGAGTAAAAAAATCCAGTCCCTCTGCTAACCATACTTACTGTCTGATTCCATTCATACAATACTTTTGAAATGACAAAATTGCAGGAATGGAGAACAGATTGGTGGTTGCCAAAAGTTAAGGAGGAAGTGGGGATGGGAGGGAAGTTGGTATGACTATAAACGGGCAATATGTGGGATCCTTGTAGTGATAGAAATGTTCTATATCCTGTGTCAATATACATGTCTTCATTGTGATAGTGTACTACAGTTTTTTAAGATGGGAGACTGCATGAACTCTCTCTATACTACTTACAATTGCATGTGATCTACCATTATCACAAAATAAAAATATTAATTAACTTCTATGCAAAAACCATATATTGTACAATTCTATTTATATTGAATATCCAGAATAAGGAAATCTATAAGAAGTGAAAACAGTAGCCTAAGTCCCTTGGACTGCAAGGAGACCCAACCAGTCCATCCTAAATGAGACCAGTTCTGCATGTTCATTGGAAGGACTGATGCTGAGGCTGAAACTCCAATACTTTGGCCACCTCATGCGAAGAGTTGACTCATTGGAAAAGACCCTGATGCTGGGAGGGATTGGAGGCAGGAGAAGAAGGGGACAACAGAGGATGAGATGGCTGGATGGCATCACCGACTCGATGCACATGAGTTTGGGTATACTCTGGGAGTTGGTGATGGACAGAAGGCCTGGGCATGCTGTGATTCATGGGGTTGCAAAGAGTCAGACACAACTGAGTGACCTAACTGAACTGAACTGAAGACTAAGAGAGCAGAACAGAATGTGGGTAAGTGGTAATGGGTATGAGTTTTCTTTTGGTTAATAAAATGTTCTAAAATTAGATTGTAGTGATAGTAAACCTGTAAATATGTGGAAAACTATTGAACTGTACTTTTCACATGTGCAAATTTATGTTGTTTAGCTTACATCTCAATAAAGCTATAAAAAAAGAAAAAAGAAAGCTAGAATGGCTATATTAATGTCATACAAAGTAGATTTCATTCAAAAATGAAGTAGTAGATATATTTTAAGTTATTTCATGATGGAAAAGGAGTCAATTCATCAAGACAACATAATCAAAACATTTATGTACCTAATGACAGAGTTTCAAATGATATGAAGCAAGAGCTGATAGAACTTTAAAGCAAAATGGGGCAAATCCTCAGTTACAGTCAGATATTTAAAAACTCCTTTATTATAATGGATAGAAGAAATAGAAAATTACTAAGATTTGAAAGATTTGAAAAGCATCATCAAAAATTGACCTAATTAACACCATAGAACACTTCACTCAATAATGGGATAATGCAATTTCTTTCAAGTATGCAAAGAACGTTTCACAAGATGGAACATATTATGTACCACAAATAAATGTAAAGAGGTCAAGTTATACAAAATATGTTTCCTCAATTTTCTTTGATTAAGTTAGAGAGTAATAACAGAAATATCTCTGGAAAATCCTCAAATATTTGGAAGCAACACACTTTTAAATAACTTGTGAATCAGAGAAGAACCTGTTGTTCAGTCGTTAAATCGTGTCTGACTCTTTGCAACCCCATGGAGCGCAGCACACCAGGCTTCTCTGTCCTTCACTATCTCCCGGAGTTTGCTCAAAATCATGTCCATTCAGTCAGTGATACCATCCAACCATCTCATCCTCTGTCACCCCATTCTCTTCCTGCCTTCAATCTTTCCCAGTAGGAATCTTTTCCAAAGAGCAGATTCTTTGCATCAGGTGGCCAAAGCACTGGAGCTTCAGCAGCAGTCCTTCCAGTGAATATTCAGGGTTGATTTCCTTTAGGATTGACTGGTTTGAGCTCCTTAAAATCTAAGGGACTCTCAAGAGAAGAAATAAGAAAGGAAATTAGAAAATATTTTCAAACAAGTAAATATGAATCACAACCTTATCAAAATTGGGTAAGGCCACAAAGCAGTATTGGGCTGGTGAGATGCTGGGAGGGAGATTTAGAACACTGAATGTCTATATTAGAAAATAAGGAATAAGGAGTGTATAAAATCAAAGACCTAAGCTTTACCTTAAAAAACTTGAAAACAAAGAGCAAATTAAATCCAGAATAAGAAAAGTTTAGAATAGAAAGTTGGAATAGAACCTGATAAAGTTTAGAATAAAATCAATAAAACTGAAAAGACAAAACAGAGAAATCTATGAAACCAAAGTTTGTTTTTTGAGAGTATCAATAAAATTGATAGAATTGAACAGTTAGCCAGGCTGATCACTAAAAATGGGGAGAAGACACAAGTTACCAATGTAAATAATACAAGGTATGGCAACTCTACAGATTACACATATATTAATGAATAATAAGTGAATATTATAAACAACTGTATGTCAATAGATCCATCTTAGAAAAAAATCAATACACTGAAAGATACAAATTACCAACTCTCTCTAAAGAAGAAATAAATAACCTGAATAGATTTATACCTACTTAAAGGAACTAAATTTGAAATTAAAATCTTCTGATAAATAAAACTTCAGGCCCATAAATTTTCACTGGAGAATGCTACCATCACTCATAATCAATAAACAAATTATCAATTGTTTTGGCATATATACTAACAATGAATATTCAAAAATAGAAATTAAGAAAGCACAATATCAAGTATAATAGTATTAAAAATATGAAATACTTAGGGGTAAATGTGCAAAGGTTGTGAAAGATAAGTACACCAAAAAACATAAAATGTTGCTGAAAGAAAATTTTAAACATCTAGATAAAAGGAAATATGTACTGTGTTCATGAGTTGGAAGAGTCACTATTATTAAAATGTCAATTCTATCCAAATTCATTGATAGATTCAGGGCAATCCCAATCAACATGGTAATATTGTTTTTAGTAGAAATTGACAAACTGAGTCTAAAATTTCCATGGAAATTCAAAGGACCTAGAATAGCCAAAACAGCTATGGAAAAGAAGCACAAAGTTGGAGGATAAGCACTACCTGATTTTAAGAGTTATTAAAGAGTTGCAGTAACCAAGTTTGTGTGGTATTGCTGTAAAAACAAAACAAACAAAAAACCTCAGTGTAACAGAATAGAGTACAGAAATAGACCCAAACATATAAATATATACATATGTATGTATGTATGTATATGAAGACCTACAAGACTTTTTAGAACTAATACCCCAAAAAGATGTTCTTTTCATTATAGGAGACTGGAATGCAAAAGTAGGAAGTCAAGAAACACCTAGAGTAACAGGCAAATTTGGCCTTGGAGTACAGAATGAAGGAGAGAAAAGGCTAACAGTTTTGCCAAGAGAACACACTGGTCATAGCAAACACCCTCTTCCAACAACACACGATTCTACACATGGACATCACCAGATGGCCAACAGACAGAGAGCCTGAAGAACTATGGATGGAGGTTCAGGACACTGTACACAAGGCCGGGATCAAGACCATCCCCAAGAAAAAGAAATGCAAAAAAGCAAAATGGCTGTCTGAGGAGGCCTTACAAACAGCTGTGAAAAGAAGAGAAGAGAAAAGGAAAGATATACCCATTTGAATGCAGATTTCCAAAGAATAGCAAGGAGAGATAAGAGACCCTTCCTCAGTGATCAGTGCAAAGAAATAGAGAAAAACAATAGAATGGGAAAGACTAGAGATCTCTTCAAGAAAATTAGAGATACCAAGGGAACATTTCATGCAAAGATGGGCTCAATATAGGACACAAATGGTATGGACCTAACAGAAGCAGAAGATATTAAGAAGAGGTGGCAAGAAACACAAAAGAACTGTATAAAAGAAATCTTCACAACCCAAATAACCACAATTGTGTGATCACTCACCTGAGCCAGACATCCTGGAATGGGAAGTCAAGTGGGCCTTAGGAAGCATCACTACGAACAAAGCTAGTGGAGGTGATGGAATTCCAGTTGAGCTATTTCAAATCCTAAAATATGATGCTGTGAAAGTGCTGTACTCAATATGCCAGCAAATTTGGAAAACTCAGCAGTGGCCACAAGACTGGAAAAGGTCAGTTTTCATTCCAATCCCAAAGAAAGCCAATGCCAAAGAATGCTCAAACTACCACACAATTGCACTCATCTCACACACTAGTAAAGTAATGCTCAAAATTCTCCAAGCTAGGCTTCAGCAATACATGAACTGTGAACTTCCAGATGTTCAAGATGGATTTAGAAAAAGCAGAGGAACCAGAGATCAAATTGTCAACATCCACTGGATCATCGAAAAAGCAAGAAAATTCCAGAAAATTGTGTACTTCTGCTTTATTGACTATGCCAAAGCCTTTGACTGTGTGGATCACAATAAACTGTGGAAAATTCTGAAAGAGATGGGAATCCCAGACCACCTGACCTGCCTCTTGAGAAACCTATATGCAGGTCAGGAAGCAACAGTTAGAACTGGACATGGAACAACAGACTGGTTCCAAATGGGAAAAGGAGTACGTCAAGGCTGTCTATTGTCACCCTGCTTATTTAACTTATATGCAGAGTACATCATGAGAAATGCTGAGCTGGATGAAGCACAAGCTGGAATCAAGATTGCCGGGAGAAATATCAAGAACCTCAGATATGCAGATGACACCACCCTTATGGCAGAACATGAAGGAGAACTAAAGAGCCTCTTGATGAAAGTGAAAGAGAAGAGTGAAAAAGTTGACTTAAAGTTCAACATTCAGAAAATGAAGATCATGGCATCCAGTTGCATCATTTCATGGCAAATATATGGGGAAATAGTGGCTGACTTTATTTTTGGGGGCTACAAAATCACTGCAGATGGTGCCTGCAGCCATGAAATTAAAAGACGCTTACCCCTTGGAAAGAAAGTTATGACCAACCTAGACAGCATATTAAAAAGCAGAGGCATTACTTTGCCAACAAAGGTCCATCTAGTCAAGGCTATGGTTTTTCCAGTGGTCATGTAAGGATGTGAGAGTTGGACTATAAAGAAAACTGAGCACCAAAGAATTGGTGCTTTTGAACTGTCATGTTGGAGGACTCTTGAGAGTCCCTTGGACTGAAAGGAGATCCAGCCAGTCCATCCTAAAGGAGATCAGTCCTGAGTGTTCATTGGAAGGACTGATGTTGAAGCTGAAACTCCAATACCTTGGCCACCTGATGCGAAGAGCTGACTCATTGGAAAAGACCCTGATGCTGGGAAAGATTGAAAGCGGGAGGAGAAGGGGATGACAGAGGATGAGATGGTTAGGTTGCATCACCAACTCAATGGACATGAATTTGGGTAAACTCTGGGAGTTGGTGATGGACAGGGAGGCCTGGCATGCTGCGGTCCATGGGGTTGCAAAGATTCGGACACGACTGAGAGACTGAACTAAACTGAACTGAATGTGTGTATATGTGTGTGTGTGTGTGTGTGTGTGTGTGTGTGTCTGTATAAATGGAAAGTGAAAGTGTTAGTTGCTCAGTCATAGCCGACTCCTTGCAACCCCATGGATGACACCAGGCTCCTCTATCCATGGACTTTTCCAGGCAAGAATACTGGCATCAGTAGCCATTTACTTCTCCAGGAGAGCTTCCTGAGCCAGGGATCAAACCCAGGTCTCTTGCATTGCAGGCAGATTCTTTATCTTCTGAGCCAGCAGGGAAGCCCATAGTAATGGAAGTAAGTCAGAAATAGAAAGACAAATACCAGATATCACTTATATATGGAATCTAAAATACGGCACAAATGAACCTAAATACAAATCAGAGACAGACATAGGGAACAGACTTGTGGTTGCCAAGGGGAAGGGCGTGGGGACGGGTGGACTGTGCATTTAGGGCTAGTAGATACAAACTATTACAAATTGAATAAACAACAGGATAGAACGGATATAGAATGGAGAAAAAACAAGGTCCTACTGTATAGCACAGAGAACTATGTTCAATATCCTAGGGTACACTATAATGGAGAAAGGATGTTTATATGTATATAAGTGAGTCACTTTGTTCTACAGAAGAAATTAACCCAAACATGTACTGAGAACTGATTTTTGACAGATTTGTAAAGGCAGTTCAACAGAGGAAGCATAATATTTTCAACTACTACTACTTAAAATAACTGGATACCTGCATGAAAAACAGGAACTTTGAGCCATTCTTTGTACCATATACAAAAATTAACTCAAAAAGGAATACAGACCTAGATATAAAAACTAAAACTTAAAAAGTCTAGGAGAGAACATTTATGACCTTGGGTTCAGCAAAGATTTCTTAGATACAACCACATAAAAGAACAAATTGGTAAACTGGACTTCATCAAAATTAAAAACTGCTTCTCAAAGAAACCATTAGGAGAATGAAAAGATGAACTGTAGACCCCAAGAGAAAATAGCAAATCATATATTTGCTGAAGAAATTGTATCCATGGATATGTAAATAACTGTCAAATTCAATAATAAGAACATAACCCTATTTAAAAATGAGCAAAAGAGTTGTCTTCACTAAAGAAGATATACAGATAGGAAAGAAATATATGAAAAGATGTTCAATGTCATTAGTCATTAGGGAAATGCAAATTAAAACCACAAGGAGATACCCCTGTACCTCTATTGGAATGGCTAAAATTAAGAAGCTTACCATACCAAGTGTTGCCAAGGAAATGAGGCAACTGGGATTCTTATACACTTCTCAAGGGTGGGGGATGAGGAATATAAAATAGCACAACTAATTTGGAAAACAGCATGGCAGTTTCTCAAAAATTTAAACATCCACTTACTATATGGTCTAGTCATTCCTCTCTTATTTGTCCAAGGGAAATGAATGTATATTTTCATACCAAGACTTCTACATAAATGTTCCCAGCAGTATGATATGGAATAGCCCCAAACTGGAAAAAGCCCAAATATCCATTAATCAGTGAACAGGTAAACTGTGGTGTATTCATTTAATGAAATGCCATCAGGAAAGAAAAGGAATAAACTATTGATATATACTACAACACAGATGGATCTCAAAATAATTATGCTGAGTGAAAGAAGGCAAGCCAAAAAAGAGTGCATACTGTATGCTTCCATTTATATAATTCTAGGAAACGCAAATGAATCTACAGTGACAGAAGATCAGTGGTTGCCTGGGGATGGGGGGTGGGGGGGAGGGTAGAGAAGACAGAGATTATAAAGGACACAATGAAACTTTGCGGGATGATGGATATATTCATTATCTTTAATATGCATATGTCAAAACTCATCAAATTGTACACTTTAAATATGTTCGGTTTATTGTAAGTCAATTATATTTTGATAAAGCTGAAAAAGAAAAGGATCCATAAAGAAGTACAAGAGCAGTAAGGAAGATGACTGTTTTGTCTCTTCCCTTCCCCTGATCCTAATTTTTCAGTCAAGGCCTGGAGATGATGGAAAGAGACAGAGAGAGTAAAGATGAAAGGATGTCTGGGCTTGGACCAGTCACAGGGCACCTAATATGCCCCTTTACCTCGAACCCTCCCCTGCTCTCTTTTTTCACACTCTATTTCTTAAATTGAGTTTGAGAGTTGGTGGCGACCTAAGAGGCGATACACAAGAGTCAGCAAATATTTATTGAACACTGTTTTCAGGTTCTCTGGAGAAACAGAACCAAGAGTATACACGTACATATATATATACACAATGTGTGTGATATATATGGAGAGAGAGACTGGCTGATTTTTAAGAAATTGATTCACATGATTACAGAAGCTGAGATGTCCCAAATTTGTAGTCAGTCAACTGGAGACCCAAGAGAGGAAATGGTATAAATTCCATTATGAAGCTGCCAGGCAAGAAAAGAGAACTCGTAGGAAAGCCTTTTGGCTCAATTCAGATCTGCGTCTGATTAGATGAGGCCACCTCCTTTGTTGTTGTTGTTTTTCTGTTTAGTCACTAAGTCATGTCTGATTCTTTTGCAAGCCCATGGACTGTAGCTCCTCTGTCCCTGGGACTTCCCAGGCAGGAATACTGGAGTGGGTTGTCATTTCCTTCTCCAGGGGATCTTCCTGACCCAGGGACTGAACCCGTATCTCCTGCACTGGTAGGTGGACTCCTTACTACTGAGCCATGAGAGAAGCCCGCCTACATTAGACGGGACAATCTGTTCCACCCAGCCCATGATTCAGATGCTCATCTCATCCAGAAACACATTCACAGACACACCCAGAATCATGTTTGACCCAATGCCTGGGCACGCCATGGCTCAGTCCAGTGGACACATAAAATTAAGTGTCACAAACTCCTACTCTATTTTAGATACCAGAAACAAGGCAACAACCGAGACAAACGTTTAGTCTCTGCCCCGTTGGGGCATTCATAGACAGACATTCAGAACACTGTTAGAATAACTCACTGTGGTTAACTGAATTCTAGGACAGCCCCCATGATCTTTCTCCCTCGGTGCTATGCCTGGTATATCCTCTCCTTTTCTGAGTGTGGACAGAACTGATGAACTGCAAAAGTGATGGGATTTCACTCCCTTGATCATATTACTTCAAATGGCAAAAGTGAAGAGATTTTTTTTTGCAGATGTAATTAAGGTCCCAAATCAGTTGATTTTTTAATTAATGAAAAGAGAGATTATCCTAAATGGGCCTGGCTTAATTTGAAAAAACCCTTAAAAGAGAAGTTGGGCCCTTCTGGAGAAGGACACTTTCCTAGTGGCCTTGAGGAACAAACAAGCCTGTTGTGAACTGTCTATGGTGAGGGACAGCCTCTAGCAGGTGACAGCCTCAGCCTTACTGCCGCAGGAACTGAATTCTGCCAACATGAGTGAAGTTGAAAGAGCCCCCTGAGCTCCAGATAAGAGTGTGGGATGGCCAGCCGTTTGATTGCAGCTTTGGGAGACTCAAGCAGAAAACCCAGTTAAGTCATGCTGGGACTTCTGACCCACAGGATATGGGTGTTGTTCTAAGGTACTAAAATTGTGGAAATTTGTTATGGAAAAATAGAAAAATACCAGATGCACTCACTCTAGAAGTGTTTTGGAGAAGAGATCCCTGAGGCCCAGAAGAGTAAAGTGACTTTCCTAAGGCCACACAGCTGGCTACTGACAAAGTGGTAACCAGTTCAGTTCAGTTCAGTTCAGTCACACAGTCGTGTCCGACTCTTTGTGACCCCATGGACTGCCGCACATCAGGCTTCCCTGTCCATCACCAACTCCCGGAGCTTACTCAAACTCATGTCCATCAAGTGGATGATGCCCTCCAACCATCTCATCGGTGGTAATAACTATCATTTCCTAAAGATATATACTGTGCCACAGTTGCTGTTCAGTCACTGTCGTGTCCGACTCTTTGCAACTTCATGGACTACAGCATGCCAGGCTTCCTCGTCCTTCATTATCTCCCTGAGTTTGCTCAAACCCCATTGAGTTTGCTCAAATGTCCACTGAATCAGTGATGTATCCAACCAGCTCATCCTCTTTCCTAGCATAGGGTCCTTTCCAATGAGTCAGCTCTTTGCACTGGGTGGCCTAAGAATTGGAGCTTCAGCTTCAGCATCAGTCCTTCCAATGAATATTCAGGGTTGATTTCCTTTAGGGTTGACTGGTTTGATCTCCTTGCTGTCTGAGAGACTCTCAAGAGTATTCTCCAGCACATGAACTGTGCCAAGGTCTCAGGTAACCTGAGTGACAATGCAGTACTGGGCACATAGATAACTATATATATTGGAATCCCTTTTTACAGGTGAGAATCTGAGGCTTAAGGAGGTAAGAGAGCTGTCAAATGCCATGTGGGTAAGAAAAAGAAGAGCTGGGATCGGGGCCCAGACCGTCTGGCCACAAAGTCTGAGCTCCTGACTTCTCTCCCTCCTGCTCTAAATGTGAGCTAAAGGGCAGGGCAGAACCGGTGTGGCCGTGTGGCTAAGTTCATCCCTCACTAACTGTTTATTGGACAACAGTTCCCAGAGATCATTATTGAAGATGTGCTGAGAGCTGAACTCACATACCTGAGGGTCATGTCCCCAAGCCCTACCTCAGGGAACAAACAGAAAACACAACGCTCAGGAGAACTTGTCAGGTCTCAAAATTGTAGAGCACTGGGCGGTTTACAAAGCAAACTTGGAGGTTGACAGAGCCTCCCAATGGCCCGGGGAGGGAGGCAGGGCGGCAGGGCAGGTACAGATCAAGAGCTGCAGCCAGCAAGCTGGAGAACCAGGGAGAAGTTCCCAACAGCCGATGTTCCTGGTTCAGTCTGAAGGCAGGAAAGGACCAACGTCCCAGCTTCAAGGCCCTCTGACAGGACAAGTTTCCCTCCACTCGAGGAGGGGCAACATTTTTGCCCTGGTTGGGTCTTCAACCAATAGGGTGGAGCCCACCCACACTAAGGGAGGAACATGGCTTCACTCGGTATGTGTTCAGATATTCATCTCATCCAGAAACACCCTCACAGACACACCCAGAGGAAGCTTTGACCAAAGGTCTGGGCACCTGTGGCCCAGTCAAGCTGACGTGTAAAAGTAACCGTCATGTCCACTGAGGGGACCCTTTGCAAAGATGTGGGCAGTGTTAAGGGAAACTGACAAGGAAAAGCGATGTACCTCAGGGCTAGAAAGAGCAGAGAGCATTGACACTCCTGGCCTGAGGGGGGCTGAGAGGGAGCAGTAACCAGACCTGGATTCAGTAGCTACAGGAGAGGAACAGGAGACAGGTGGGGAGCTTTGAGAGAAGGATGCAGGCGGCCCATGGCCCAGCAGGACAGGAGTGAGGTTAGTAAGTCTCTGCTCCTCAGGCTCCTCCTGCCTCCAGTCTTTGTGCTGGAGCCTCCAATCAGCCGCGCAGAGATGAAGGGGGCCCGTCAATGCAGTGCATACAGACCAGGCCCCAGGGTAGAGAAAGGTAGCACGTGTCTGCAGGGGCCAGCAATGTGCCCACTGCAGGTGTGGACATGAAGGTTCAGAGCAGAGAATTTCCTAAGGAAAAGTTGGAGCCAGAACCAGACTGCTTTTTCTGACGCTGAGTCCAAGAGTCTCCTCGGTTCCTCTGGCGGACAGGTTTGCTCTGCTCCCTCAGGGGTGGGGCGTGGCCTTCTTTAAGACACGAAGCCTGGGTATTGAAGGGCCTGCGCCTCTGTGAATATGGTCAAGACCCCATCTCCTGCTCAAGGTGACTCCCTGTTGCCCCAGGATCCCCAGGTGTGATGCCCACCTATGTCACCAAACTCACATGTGTCTCCCTTAGTCCAGCCACTCACCTCCTTTCGGTTCCTCAAAGGTGCCAGTATTCTTCCTGCCCCTGAGCCTTTGAGCCCATGCTTTCCTCTGCCATTAATGCACTTCCTCTCAATCTTCACCCAGTTCACTCCTTTACCCTCTGCTTTTGCATCCCCCCCCCAACCATTTAAATTCAGGTCCCCTACCGTTCTCTCTCATCACCGTCTGGGCCTTTCCTTTCTAACCCTTATTGAGCATGTAACTATGTATTAATTGGTACCATGTGTTTAATAATTGTCCCTCCCACTAGCTTTTAAGTTCCTGCTCCCTGGTAGCTCAGCTGGTAACGAATCCACCTGCCATGCAGGAGACCCTGATTCAATTCCAGGATCAGGAAGATCCCCTGGAGAAGGGAAAGGCTACCCACTCCAGCATTCTGGCCTGGAGAACTCCAAGGACTGTATATCCATGGGGTCACAAAGAGTCAGACACTACTGAGCAACTTGCACTTGCACTTTTCAGGGCAGGAACAGTGCTCTTTTGCCCACAACGTAAACCCAATGAATCTCGCAAAGCCTGGCACATAGTAGGTGCTCAGGAAATCTGTGTCAAATGATGAAGCAGCTGGCTCTGTGACAGAGCTTGAATCTGAGATGGACAGTGATGAGAGGCACCAAACATCAGGGTGAATCCGCAGACCCAATGGTTCTTCTGCAAAGAAGCCGTCGCTTTCCAGGTGAGATTTTAGGAGTACCTCTCTGCTTTATTGTAGGCTTACAAGGTAACTTCCATTAAAGAACCAAAACTTTAGTTTAAGAATAATCAAGCTTTTCATCCCCTTTAGAAAATGAAAGTCAACTAAAGAGAAGTAGAATGTTTAAACTCATCAGTCATTAACACCTCAGGGTGAATGAATTTATTGGATCCTTGAACAGAAAGCATGAGAGGAAGGGCGACTGAGAGGACGGGGAGGAAGGCCCACCACTAAGGGAAAGAGAATGGAGAGTGAGGAGGCAAGGAAAGGCCCTCGCCTGGACTCACTGCAGCCAGCCTTGAGGATTCCTGTATGAGTTGATCGTAGTCTGCCAGCTACGATGTGGCAGACATGTAGCTGATGCCTTGCACACATTACTCCTAATCCCCACAAGCCCCAAGCAGGACAAAAATACTCCCCCCATTTTACCTGAGAGGCACTCAGGGTCCCATGAAGGTAAAGTTGTTGCTGGTATATCTGAGGTTCTTCCTTCACTGTGAAAGAATTTGGAGACAAAGTGATAGGTAAGAAGTAGATTTACTTAGAGATACAGACTCCACGGAGTATGGGCCATCTCAGAAGGACAGAGACCCAAAATACAGAGTGGTTTTCATGGGCTGGGTAATTTCATAGGCTAACAAGTGGGAGGATTATTCCAATTATTTGGGGGAAGAGGCAGGGATTTCTAGGAATTGGGCCACTGCCCACCTTCTGGTCTTTTAGGATAGGCCTTGGAACTGCCATGGTGCTGGTGGGTTTTTCATTTAGATGCTAAAGTGTTACAATGTATGTCTGAGGCTCAGAGCCTATTGGGATTCAAATCTTCAGCCATCTTGGACCTAGTTGGTTCTCAGCTGTTTTTGTCAAGTTTTATGGCCATGTCATTCTTTTAAAGACTGTGTCTGCCCCCCTTCCCTCCTGTTTCAAAGTGACTTGCCCAAGACCACACAGTGGGTAAGCAGCAGTATTGGGATTTGAACCTTGGTCTGACCGCCTCCAAAATGTTAGGTGTTTTTTCCTTCCAATGCAACGATTCCTTCCCAAAAGTGTGGAATGATTTATGGATGAAGTCATAAATTTAACCCTCCTCACTACAAAGGGCAGGATGGAGTCAATCAGATAGTTCCATCAAGAGCAGGGACAACCACAGCCAGAAATCTGACACACCTGAAACTGTCAACATCTATAGTAATGGTAATAACACCAGTAATAGCAGCTGCTTGTGAAGCACTATGGCTAGGATCACATTAAACACTCTATACAGATCCTCTCATGCATTCCTCACCTCAGTCCTAGGAGAGTGGGGCTTTTATTATCCTCATTTGACAGAGAAGGGAGCTGAGGTGTAATGATGTTAAGTACTTCCCCTCAAATTACACAGCCAGTGAGCTAGGAGGCAGACTCCAGAGTTCAAGCTTGCACTCTCGTCCACCCTATCTGTGGAGTCCAGCTTCTGAACTTGCCATGGGCACGCTGCTCCTTCTCTGGGTGGGGCAAGCTTCCTCCTTCTTCCCCAAACAGCTGCCCATCACCTGGGGTGCAGCACAGCCCCTGCCCCACTTCCCTGTACCACCCCCCGGCCATGTGGGCAAACACCCTGCCTCTCCCCCAGGCAGGGGACGCCCGATTTGCATAACTTAATTAAATTCTGCATTCTCGTTTTCAAAGGAGCAGGCCTATGAAGGATGCTGAGTGCACGGTCTTAAGGCAAATCAACGTAGATGATGAAAGAGCCTATTTCGGTTAAGCAAATTATGAGGAGGCGGGCGATGTCCTCACTCTAATAATTTCCCGTGAATTATTTATATGGAAACTGCAATTACATCGGGCAAAACAGTGTTGTGTGCATAAAGCTCACTTAATTACCCAACCACCTGTTGGGACACTGGGTTCTCCACGAGCCCATTTCTTCACCCAACAGGTCCTACTTCTGGGAGGGCAGGGAGTTTGGGGGCCTGAGGCAGGCAGGGCTGGGAGGAAAACCTTGGCTGCCGGCAGAAGAGATGGAACCTGGGGTCTCGTCTCAGACTGAGTCCCCATCCTGGCTCCTCTGGTCCAGCCTGGAGCTAGAAGCCCATTCTTGCCCAGGCCCATCTCTGCCTCCACTTCATCCCTAAAAAGAAACAGTGAGGTGTAAGAAAGCGGCTGAGAGAAGGAAGAAACCAGCCCCACACCCCTCCCAACAAACCCTTTAACCAAAGCAAACGAGACTCCTTTCATCAGGGCCCGGTTGTTTAACTGGAAATGAGGGTTGCCATGGCAACCATCCTGTCACATAGTATTTCTTACCACTTGCCAGCGGGAGAGGCGTTGATGTGTAGAGTAGAACCCTGGCGGGGTGGGGAAGGTCGGGGAGGTGGGGGTGCGTCGTTGGCAATCCATTTGTTGAAACACAAGTCACATAGGCCTGTCCCTAACCCAGGGTATTTCACAGGTTCATCTCTCCCTTTCCCGGATCATGGGGTGGGGTGTGGAGGTGAACCTCTCCTTCTACTCACCCCCACCCACCCCGGGAGAAAAACATTGTAAATGTCAGAAATCTGATGGCACTGTCAAAAAATACATGAAATTGGCTATATAAGAAATCGCGAGACATACGTTCTTCTTTGTTCTGTGACAGTAAAAATCGTGAAATTTCTTCAAGAGAAGGTGAAAATAAAGAAGAATGATGACCACTGGGAGAGGTTGGACAGGGGGCTGGGGAGTCTGTCCCAAGACTGGGGGAAGTGGTACTCCCTTCACAACAGTGTCTTAACCACGGTGGCCCAGGGCCCAAGCCACAGACAGGTCTGGTGAAGAGGTGAGCAGATAAAGTGGGTCAAGGAAGCTCTAGATGTGGGATGGAGAGGCGTGATGGATGCCAAGAGCTGCCTAGTTGCAAAGTTGCAGGTGGCCGAGAATCCAGGCTTCTCACTCCGTCTGTCACTTAGTACTGGGTAACCTTGAGAAACTGATTAACAGAAAAAAACAGTAGCTGTGAAGTTCAAATATGATGATTGTAACACCCTGATTTATTCCACAGTTAATGAGAGAAATAATGAATGAATGTATTCCACTTGAAAGTGAAAGTTGCTCAGTCGTGTCTGATTCTCTGCAATCCCATGGATTGTACAGTCCATGGAATTCTCCAGGCCAGAATACTGGAGTGGGTTGCCTTTCCCTTCTCCGGGGGATATTCCCAACCGAGGGATCGAACCCAGATCTCCTGCATTGCAGGGGGATTTTTTACCAGCTGAGCTATCAGTTTATCAGGGAGTTGGTAAATCCACCTGCAATGTGAGAGACCCCGGTTTGATTCCTGGGTTGGGAAGATCTGCTGGAGAAGGGATAGGCTACCCACTCCAATATTCTTGGGCTTCCCTTGCAGCTCAGCTGGTAAAGAATCAGCCTGCAATGCAGGAGATCTGGGTTCGATCCCAGGGTTGGGAAGATCCCCCAGAGAAGGGAGAAGGGAAGATTCCCTGGAGAAGGGAAATTCTACCCACTCCAGTATTCTGGCCTGGTGAATTCCATGGACTGCGTCCATGTGGTCGTAAAGAGTCAGACATGACTGAACGACTTTCACTTCATGTAGGGAGTGAATACAATAACAGTTGTATTTAATAGTTCCAAATAACAAGATAGCTCGCATGTTTGGTTGTTTGTGTTCAGTCACTAAGTCGTGTCCGACTTTTTGAGACCCCATGGACTGCAGCATGCCAGGCTCTTCTGTCCCTCACTATCTCCCAGAGTTTGCCCACGTTCATGTCCATTGATTCAGTGATGCTATCTAACCATCTCATTCTCTGTCGCCCTCTTCTCCCTTTGCCTTCAATATTTCCCAGCATCAGGGTCTTTTCCAATGAGTGGAGCATGTGTAGAGCCTTGACTAAATGCCAGCCAGTATGTTGAGATTTATACACATTTATCACGACTCCCATTTCACAGACAAAGAAACTGAGGCTGAGATAAAGTAAGTTGTCCCAGCTACAGAGCTAGAAGTGACAAAGTCAGCATTCAAACCCAGATCTTTCTGACTCAAAACTCATGCTCTTACCACTGGAAAAAAGTTTGGAGGATCAAAATTCAAGTTGCCTGAGAGTCCAGCTGGCGTCACCAATGCCATCCCTCCCCATCTGGTCTAGAACCGGCTGCTAAGCAGGGAAGAAATGGAGTGTTTTTTCTCTACTAAAGATTTACCATGTATAAATGTATGAGAATATTAAAGGCAACAATTAACTTTATTGGAAACCTTATATTCTCCAGCCTCATTAGAGCTGCCAACAAGATCTATTATTAGTATTACTATGCAGATACTGTAATAAAAAGGGTATTTAAAGTGGATAGTTTGGCAATGAAATAAAATAGCTTTTCTCTCTCTTTCTTTTCCTTTTTAAGATATATGTGTGTATCAGAGAGGGTCTGGAGCAAGGCAAAAGCCTCATGGGATGCAAGGACTGAAGAGCTCATAAAATGTCCCTCTACAGCCATCACAGATGCTGAGAGAAGGTGGGGGCCCCCTGAAGGTCATTGGAGCCCTGTCCACCTCAGTGGGATTGACCCTAACACCGCGCGGAAGAGGATTTCTGTCGGGGAGAAGCCCCCGCTTGTTGGAATGGTCACGTGTGATGGAACCCAGCTGCCACCTTTGAGATTGTGAGTGTTTCCCCAAATTCCTCATGGGAGCTTCAGCCTCTTCCATCTCATCCTCTCATCTCAACGATGGCTTAAACTCAGAGAATGACACCAGCCCCTTTCTGCATCCTCCCCACAACCCTGCCTTGGGTTATGGAAAGAACAGAAATAAGAGGAGCCTGCCTCCCTGTCTTCTTCTGGCTTGTGACCCCTCATCAGCCTGCCCTTCTCAAGCCACTGTCTCAATGCAGAAGGCTTCCTGGACGAGGGGAGGATTTCTCCCGGATCTGTTCCAGAAACAAATGGAACATGGGGGGTGCTTAAGCTTTCTCATTCCTGGGCTGGCTCGCTCTTGTAGCACAGAGAACTCACTGCCCTCCCTCCCAACACCACCTACCTGTTCCGCCTCCCTGCATCAAGCCCAGGATAGGTGAGCCAGGAGGGGCAGGAGACATCCAATTCCTGACTCACTGGAAGCATCCCTGGATCTGTTAAATGGAAAAGTCTCCACTTAATTAAAGCCTTAGCCCTCCTGTGGGGGCCTAGCTGCGTAAGCCCTCATGCTTGTTATGATTATCACTCCTTTTATTAATACTAATAGTTACCATTTTATTGTATGCTATGTGTCTACTCATTTAATCTTCACAATCAGCCTGTAAGGTAGATAATGTTGCTATCTTCATATTGTGAGAAAACTGAGGTTCAGGGAGCTGACGGAACTCACCCAGCCATCATCCTTGCCAATCCAGACCTTTGCAATAACCTTCTAACCAGTCTCCCAAGTTCCACTCTTGATCCCTTGCAATTTGCTCTACATGGAGCAACAAGTTATAAACCTGGGGGACAAGTCATCCTTCCTTGTGCCCCAGGGCCTTTGCACTGGCTGTTTCCTGTCTCAGTAGAATGTTCTTGCTCCCGATTTGCTCTTTATCATCATTCAGATTTCAACTCAAAGAGGTCTTACCTGACCACTCTTCTAGGCACACAGCTTCTTGTCCTCTTCTACACCACTACGTGCCTAGAACAGTACCTGAAACACAGCAGGTACTATTAAATACATAGTAAACATTCCTTGGAAAGATGTTAGCAAATTTGTCTAAGGCTACATGTTCTGAGTTGTAGCAGGAAGTCAAATTCAGGTCTGCTACTGCTGCTAAGTCACTTCAGTCATGTCCGACTGTGTGCGACCCCATAGACGGCAGCCCACCGGGCTCCCCGTCCCTTGTCCATTCTCCAGGCCAGAACACTGGAGTGGGTTGCCATTTCCTTCTCTAATGCACGAAAGTGAAGAGGGAAAGTGACGTCGCTCAGTCGTGTCTGACTCTTCGCAACCCCATGGGCTGCAGCCTACCAGGCTCCTCCACCCATGGGATTTTCCAGGCAAGAGTACTGGAGTGGGGTGCCATTGCCTTCTCCGAAATTCAGGTCTGTCTGACCCTTAATCATGCAGCAGGTATACGTGTGGTTCAGATGCTCAGGTGAAGGACGAGTGGGCTGGGGGCTGCCCAGGACTCTCATGGACAACTCATCAGGAGTCCAAATATAAATCCTTCACAGGACCTGATTGGCAATCCCAGCAGTGAGAAGGCCAGGTAAGGACCAACCCACAACCTAAGGGGAGGAGCAGCTCCCAGAAGGAAGGAGAGGGGAAGGGTCAAGTGTAAGTCCCAGGGTGCTGGGAATTCCCTGGCAGTCCAGTGGTTAAGACACGGGACTTCCAAAGCAGGGGGCGTGGTTTCTATCCCTAGTCAGGAAACTAAGATCCCTCATGCCATGCAGCGTGACCAAAATTTTTTAAGAAAAGAGTGAGTCCTGGGTGCTCTAAACCGTAGCCTGGAGCCCAGGCCCACCTGAGTGAGCACTGCTTGGCTGTTTGAACCCCTCTCCAGGCTCCCAGGACCCACTGATCCCGGACGCCATTCATTGACTTGTTTCTCTCTCCCACGGAGATCCCTGGACGGGGCTATCTGGCAAACTTCAGTTGTAGGGGGGCGGGGGGTGGGGGCTCAGGACCTGTTCTCATCAGCTGTGTAACTGAGGTCAGTTTGGGACTTCCCTGGCGCAACCTCTTACCCTAAAACAGCAGAGGTCAGGCTACATGGGGCTTGCTCTGCTGAGCCCCAGTGCGCGTAAGATTTCACACACTCACCTCCCAGGAGACCTGACAGAGGTCAATTGTGCCTTCCATCCGCGACCAGGGCAGGCTGTCCCAGCCCTCACTTCTAGTTTACACGAAAATATCTGGCATGCTGGCAATTGCCCTTGCGTGCTTACTACTGAGCCCAGGCCTGAACTGCGGGGAGGTGGAAAGAATGCAGAAGACACTAGCCTCTTCCTTGGACACTGGACATCTAACCAGGAGAGGGGGCCTACCTGTGTATGCGTGTGTGCATGTGCGCGTGCGCGCACACACACACACACACACTGCTTCACAGGCTACAAGCACGGGCCGCATCAGACCAACAGGCTCATGTCCAAATCCTGACTCAGCTACTTGCGATTTGGGTGATTATTTCAAACCACCGAAGTGCCAAGTTTCCCATGCGCAATGCACAATACCGCACACCCCACAGTACTGTTGTGAGAGCGAAGAGCGAAGCCCATCGCAAGAGGCCCGGCACCTGCACGCTCATAAAGACAACAGGAGCAGCAGTTGCAGTCACAGTAGCTGTTATGGGAAACAGCCCACAGGCCACATTTTAAGAAGTACAGATTAACTAATTAATTTCAGACTAAAGCAGGTCATAAACGCTAAGACGACCGTGATGGTGATACACCTTTGAATGATGTTGTAGGGGCAGACTTCTCAGAAGAGGTATATTTTGAAGCTCAGAGATGACTCAGAATATTAGAGATATTATCCCAGCAGACTTTGGAGTTGATTTCTTACCTTTGTACATTACGGCACACAGGGAAATGGTAACATTTGTTCTGCCTGCTGGAGCACACAGCTTCAGCTACTCCCAGCTGAAAGAGAGCCGGCCAGGGTCCCAGGGGCCATCCCGGGCCATCCCACCCACCCGGGCATCTCAGGGCCTAGGGAAACACCCTCTCAACACATGGGTTACCTATTTGAGCCCCCCACCCCTCATCGTGTACCACAACACATCTGGGAAACTCAGTTTCAGAATAAGCTCCTCCACTGACAGATGAGAAAACAGATTTGAGGAGCAAAAGTGACTTGGCTGAGGTCACACACTTGGGCCAGCACCAAGTGGAAAACCAAGGCCCCCTGGACTATATTGTCTGCTCTTGAAAGATGGGAAGACATCAGGTCATGGGAGGAGGTCAGGAAGTTCATTTCAGGGCAAGGGAGTTAACCTACATTAACAGAGGAGAACTGACCCAGGAAATAATGAGGATGGCAGTGGTGAGACTGAGCATCCGCAGCACCGTGGGCGTGTGTGAAGCACTTTCCTCATCCAGGGCTGGTACCCTGAGCCGGCCCTGTGATGCCCTATGAGAGGGCAGGTCAGCTGGGTCATTATGCCACAACGGATGAAAGCTTGGGGAGGTCCATCTCCAGAGCTATGCCCCCCACACTCACCCACCCATAGGGAGCAGGAAGCAGGCTGACCCTATGGCCTTGGACCTCCACAGCCAGGGCCAGAGAAGAGGGCCCCCTAGGAAGGAATGACAGACTTGGGTCCATTGAACTGAAGGAAGCCGTCAGTCCTCATTCTCCTCTCCAATCTCCCATCCCTGCTGCATGCAGGGGAGTGACCTTTGAACCTGGCCCTGCCACCTGTCCGCAGGCATCTTCTACAGCCCATCTCCCTGGTAAATAGTGTGTCAGTATTGCCAACACTCCACCTGTTGGTTAGAATCACCAGTCAGGACAGTCAGCGGCACCAGCACATATAGGAAATTGATTCACAGATCTACAACTCAATCCCAGCCTAAGGCCCAAGTCTGGCCTCTTCCGTCAGGAGCTCTCAGTCCTCAGTTGCCCCCAGCTCTTTCCAGCCAAACTGCCCTCCCACGGCCCCTGACAGCCTCCTGTGCCAGCCTCAAGGGCCCTCCTCCAGGACCCCTTTGCTTGTGCCCTTGGGAACTGAATTCAGAAGCAGCTCCCAGCAGCAAAAACAATTTTACTGAATGGAGCTTGAAATGTAGGCAGCCTTGGGACTGGTAGGCCAAGGACAGAGCCCCGGAGGCCCCTGTGGGCCTTGTTGGGGCCCAAAGTTGGGGCCTGTAGGAAGAGCCAACTCCAAGGCCTTCGTCCCATTCAACAGAGTCCCACTCAACTGGACTTCCATTCAGCAGAGCTCAGCACCTCGTGAGAAAACACCCTAGGATTTGGGAGAGCGTTTACCATCATAAAAAAGAAGCTGTTTAAGCTGTATTTTAAAATTTTAAATGACTCCTCCTGAGACTAATTGTCCCTCTCATCTCCTAATCCAACACTCAATTCCTTCATTCAAATTTCATTTCTGTCCCCTGGAGCCTGAGTCCATTGCTAGGAATCCTCCATGTTTATTTCATTTGGGGGCTCTCTCTCTCCATCTCTGCAAAATTTCTTGGCTCAAAGGCAGCTCTGAATGTGGTATGCTGGGATACCACATTCAGCGTCTGGTAGGGATACTTGGCACTCAATAGGTCAGCTCTCAACGCTGATAAAGCATCTAAGGGTCTTGGAAGCCCTCAGGGCTCCCCAGTCTGTGGTCCCCACTGACCTCAGGTGGCACATGCCCATTTTGTCTCCTCTTTCTGCAGCCTGACTCTAGGGATCCCTTTATCATCCTGATGTTTGGGGCAGACACTAGCTGTGAGGTGTGTGCTACGCCTAGAGCCTCACAAGCAAGGCTTCTTCCACCTTCCTCTTCAACACGTGGTCCTGAACAGCTGCGATGGTTCCTTTGGGTGGTTTCATCACCCATCGTCTTAGACAGTTTTGACTCTTCAAGATTGGGCTGAGTGGTGAAGAATCTGCCTGCCAATGCAGGAGATGTGGGTTTGATCCCTGGGTCAGGAAAATCCCCTGGAGAAGGGAATGGCAACCCCTCCAGTATTCTTGCCTGAAGAATGCCACGGACAGAGGAGTCTGGTGGGCTACATTTCATGGGGTCGCCACGGACAGAGGAGTCTGGTGGGCTACATTTCATGGGGTCGCGAAGAGTTGGACATGACTGAGCATGCAGGCATTCATGCATACGCATGCTTCAAAGATCTCTCTTTTTTCTATATTCAGTTCCCACAGAACTGCAAGCAGCATCCTGCTGTGGCCCCAAAGCCTGGGATCAGATGTTAAGGGTCTGATTCTGCCCCTACTTCCCCACAAGACCTGACAGGTCACAACCCCTGCTCCCTCCTCCATAGAATAAGGAAGTTGAGCCAGGCCTCTTGGTTCTAATATTCTAGAGAGGCAGAGTATGGGTTTTAATAATCCCATTTTACAGGTGATGAAACTGAGTTTCAAATCTCAGAATCAATGTATCTGAAATTCCAGATGATTGGCTGAAAAACTAAGCTTGAAATTCCTCTCCAGAATCCTTTTCTTAAGTTATTTCCATAAGACCCCATGTCGCTGGTGGCTACCGCAGCAGACAGCTCCGGTACAGAACAATTCCGTGATCACAGAAAGTTCTTTGGGCAGTGCTAGTTTGGAAAGTATCTTTATCTGCATTTCTCTCTCAATTAAACTTATTGCCTCCAAGGCAGAGGATCAGTATCTGTATCTTTGTTTCTGCGGTACCTGGCACTGTGCACGTGTGTGCCCAGTCGCTTCAGTCGTGTCCGACTCTTTACGATTCCACGGACTGTAGCCCTGCAGGCTCCTCTGTCCATGGGATTCTCCAGGTAAGAATACTAGAGTGGGTTGCCATGCCCTCCTCCAGGGCACCTTCCTGACCCAGGGATCAAACCTGGGTCTCTGTGTCTCCTGCACTGCAGGTAGATTCTTTATTGCTGAGCCACTTGTTATCAAAAGTGCTCAAATATCCATCAGACGGATTTGTTTGCTGACAGAAAACCTTACCACCCAACTAGGACCTGGGCTCAAAGTTCAGGCTAGAGAAGTTGTGATGGAGAGTGGGACCTGTGTAGGATGGGGAGATCCCATCCTCAAAGCAGGAGGCCAGGAGCCCTGCTGCTGGGACAGAAAGTCTCACTAATCCATTTCTGCTCTGTGGGGACAGGTGAGGTGAGTACCTAGCACCAGTGGGAAAGGAAGTGGACCAGAAGGAGCAGACACTGCCTGGGGTGGAGCCAACAGAGGGTGTCTACTTGCCCACCACCAAAGAGAATTCTAGCTGGGCCGCTCCCTCCTAGGCACCAGGAGGAAATTCTGCTAATTATCAAACCCAAACCTGGGATTTGCATTTTTATGAAATGCTCATGCAGGAGGCAAATCATTTCCCTTTAAAAAAAAAATATCAAGATGGATAGGGGGAGAAAAGGCTCATACCAGTACCTACTAATTCAATCTAATCTTGGTCATTTCAGTTTCCATAAGAAAGTGCTTTCATAAAGCTACAAAGCTAACATCCATAACTCTCCAGTTTCCCCAGACAGGATACCTTTGCATTAAGTTTCCCATTTATCTTTGGAGATGGCAAATCATCCATTTATAATGGGATCTAATAAAGCGAGCTCCCATCGCAGTCCCAGCTGCTGGAATGCACCTCTGATCCAGGGACATTTACTCTGGAGCCCGAGACTGTCTCAGTCTTCATGGTGGCCCCCTGACTAGGTTTGTCTGGGTGCACAGTGCCCGGGGCATCAACACAACACAGTTGTGGAGGCACGAATATGGTAAGGGGAAGGGGTGTGGCAGTTAGAGAGGCAGGTACCCTCTGTGCACCAGCCTGATCACACATATCCCTTCCTTGAAAAGCTGAGATGAAGCTGTAAGAAAGGAGCTGACCCTGGCTCAGGCTTTAAGGTAGCTAGAGGTTGCTGTAGAGATAATTTGGGAAGGAACAGGGTGTAGCAGACCGATTCCAGAGGCTCAGTTAGGCAGGTAGGGATGAGGTTCCACTGTCATGGGCTGAATTCCTTGGGAAGCAACCTCTTGAGACTGAATTTACCCAGCAGGGTGTTTACTAAGCAGAGCCCACAGGGTCCACACCAGTGCGGAAGAGAAATAGAAAGCAGAGGGAGGAACGCAGCTTTTATGCAGGCCAGCAGCAGCCGTGGCCAACCCCACAAGGAGTCCTGGAACACAGAATGGTCCTCTGGAGCTGTCCCCAATCCAGCCAAGATGGCCAGGCCTTCTATTTCTTCATCAATCTGTCATTGGATGTGGGCCACCTCAAAAGGGAGGTATCTTAGGCAGGAAGCTTTCTGCAGCTGAAACAATCTCTGATGGGGCCCAATTACTGAAGTCTGTCTGCTTGCTGATCACCTCCCCAGCAGCTAGGTCTAGTCTTTCACTGAAGGGAGATCTGGGAGGCACACTAGGGTGTCTACCACACCTACCATCTCTCTCCCCTCTCCACCAGAAAATATGCTTTAATCATACTACCCCTGGGCCTTTAGTGCCCAGGACCTGTGGGGTAAGAGGCAATGAGCTCCACTACCTGCCTGCTCAGGCATAGGCCCTAGTTTTTGTCAGGCTAAGTGACCTAGAAAAGACTGTTCCCATCAATTCCTTGGCACTTCCCAGCTTGCTGAGTGGGCAGCACAATAGATTCTTGGGTGGGGGTGGAGGGTCAAAGAAACTGTCAGGCAAACAAATGCAGGTGCTGACAGTCAGAAGTTTTCCAGTGTGAACCAAAGAGGTAAGGGGAGGGGGATGTAGGCAGGCATATCTAGGGTCTGCTGCACCCCCTCTTCTGTATCCCCAGTATATGCCCATGGAGCCTCTGCTCAAACTTTTCCAGTGGCGGGGAGCTCATTACCTAATATGGTAGCACATTGCATAGTCAGGCAGGTCTAGTCACCAGAAAGTTATTTCTTAGGTTAAGCTAAAATCTGACCATTGCCCAGTCTCGGTTCAGTACATTCCACTAGGACAGGGGCAGGGAAGTTTGTCTGCACACTTCGTGGCTATACCCTCAGCATCTAGTAAGAACACGTGGCACATGTTAAGCTCAGTATTTCTTGAATGAATGAATGCTGGCATGCATGCGGGCTTCCCCAGTGGCTCAGGAGTAAAGAGTCTGCCTGCAAGGCAGGAACCGCAGGAGATGCGTGTTGGATCTCTGCATCTCCTGGGAAGATCCCCAGGAGGAGGAAATGACAACCCACTGCAGTATCCTTGCCTAGAAAATCCCCTGGACAGAGGAGCTTGCAAGGCTACAGTGCATGGGGTCACAAAGAGTAGGACTTGACTGAAGCAACTTAGCAGGCATTCCTTTGAAATGCATGCATGGCCCATGTGCCAAGGAGTTTACAGCCTGCTTCTGTGTCCAACCTGCTTTCCCACGTATAACCTATGTGATCGGATTCTCATGGGTTTAAGGGCATAACCCAGTGCCTGGAACAAAACTGAGCTGAAGTGCTAGTACTCATTCACTCAAGGAGCCCGCAATGAATTCCTAATACATGTCAGAATCTCTCTAGCTGCTCTGGGCTCCGGTCTTCGGAAGTAGAAAGTGTTAAGGTGGTGGGAGAGGGCAAAAAATTACCAGCGGTGATGATTTTAGAAAAAGTGTCTGGGTGTTTCATCAGGCACAGTGGGCAAACACACACACATTCCTACTCGAAACTCATTCTTCTCTTCAACAGAGCCAGCTCTCCCAATACAGACCTTGAAACCTGGCCTGGGAAAAGACCCTCAGGGAAGCCCAGCTCCCTCACCCACCCCTCTGCAGGAAAAGGGACCCGTCACAGCCCCAGCACACCGTTCCTGCTGCCCCTCAGGTCTTCAGGATCTGGGTTCTCACCACCCCTCCCTCTGCCATTTGTATTTCCTTTGAAATGCTTCTGTGTGCAAGTGGGGAGGGGGGAGCAGATTAGCTTCCCTTCCTGAAACACTGCTCTGATGCCAGGAAGAGCGAGCTGGAATCAGCAAGGCGAGTTAAGCTTTCTGACTGCAGCCCCGGGCTTAGCGGGGCCGATTACAACAGCAGGTGATGAGCCACGTTACCACCACTGTGGAGCCTGTGAAAATCCTGTTACAGGGCAAAGGCGTTTTAGCTACAGCTCCAAATTTCAGAGAATGATTGAGCTGGAACGTGGAAGGCAGTAGGCAACTGGGAACCTAAGTTATTTGACTTAAACTGAGAACAAGGCCTGAGGAGGCTGCAGCGGGGAGAGAATTCCATACAGGGACCCAGGTGTGCCCCCCCTCCCCCCCACCCCCTACCCCAGAGCCTCTCCCCATCCCCACCGTGTCTGCACACCCTCCCTCCCACCATCCTCCCCTCCCTTCTCCAGCCCATCTTTAAGCAGAAGGAGCTTCCATCTGCCTTGAATCCTGTCTTCCTCACCAATCTGTAAGCTCCTGGAGATCAGAGTGTGAGGTTTCTTCAACTCTGCGGGGTTTAGCATAGTGCCTGGCTCATATTAATGCTCAATGAACTTTGCTGAATGATGCATTGGTTACGGCCTCAAAGTCACTTCTTCCTTGCCTTGTTCTGCCTGATTTCTAGATCCACCCACCCCCTCTCCAACCACTACCACACACACACATACACATACTCCCACTGAGTGCTTCTGGAAACCCACATCTTTTATGCAGCCCTCCCTGGTTCCTTGGAAAAGAAGTAGCGCCTGGCTAGCAGATCCAAATCTGACTGCAAATGAGACACTTAGGCAGAGGGAAAAGACTTTAAGAAGCAACCCAGGAAAAGGAAGATCCTTGAGTATTTGCTTTGCCCTATTAGATGGGAAGGGCTTCCCAGGTGGCACTAGCGGTAAAGAAGCCACCTGTCAGTTCCGGAGATGTAGAGACACAGGTTTGATCCCTGGGTCAGGAAGATCCCCTGGAGGAGGACATGGCAGCTCACTTCTGTATTCTTGCCTAGAGAATCCCTGGGACAGAGGAGCCCGGTGGGTGACACTCCATAGGGTCGTGCAGAGTTGGACACGACTGAAGCGACTTAGCACACATTAGATGGGAAAAAGTAAAATCACAAGATTGAGAGTCTATTCTGGAGCCTTTGAATCAAACATCCCCTCACCACACTTAACCACCTCCTCAAATTGGTCCTCATTTGCATTTAATGGGAAGAAGCCTGATGGGAGAAACAAGGGACCTAGAAAAGCCATTAGGGGTCTGGGTTCAAATCCTAGTTTTTCAAGTCTCTCGAGATTTCTGACCCTCTCTGGTAAAAGACCCACCTCATAAGCTGTATTACCAAGACAGCCTATGTAAGGAACATCTCAATGGTCAACACACAGTAGAAATTAATCAAATAATAATGGTCATCAATGTTACAATCAAGATGCCCCATATGCTAGACCTGAGCATTGTCCGTCATGACTAACGAAACCCAGTGAGGTCCTTGATCTGATGTGATCTTCACAACAGCCCTAAAGTGAGTGATTATATGCCCCTTGTTGTTGTTTAGTCACTAGGTCATGTCCAGCTATTTGTGACCCCAGCGACTGTAGTCCACCACGCTCCTCTTTCCTTGGGATTTACCAGGCAAGAATGCTGGAGTGGGTTGCCATTTCTTTCTCCAGGGGATCTTCCTGACCCAGGGACTGAACTCGTGTCTCCTGCATTGGCAGTCAGATTCTTCCCCACTGAGCCACCAGGGGGGCCCATGCGTCTTGTATGGAGAGGAAACTGGGGCTCAGAGGAGTAACTTGTCCAGGGTTGCCTGGCTGGGAAACACAAAGGCTGGAACTGGAGTCCAGGTACTGAGACCAGAACCTGAAGCTGTTCCCCACAGTAGGCTCCCTGCCCCCCGCCCCACCAGACAGGAACAACCAGTTGTCATCAGGGTGCACATCCGTCGTCCAGCCAGACAAAAAAGATGGGGGCAAAGCTCTCTCTCTTCCCTCCCTCCCTCCACTCCCTCCCCATCTCCCTCCCTTCCTTCCTTCCACCACACAGTGATTAAACACTCTCCATATGCTCAACCCTCCAGTAGTGAATATGTGGGATTAAAAAAAAAGACAAGCTGTCCCTACAGAAGGCAGCTTACAGTCCAGCCAAAGAGACAAAATGACCGTCCCAGGAAGTAATCTCAGAGTGCAGGCCACATTCCCATGGGGACGCTAAGCCTCTCCAAACAAAATACGCATGTGTGATCAGAGGACATTCATGTGCAGAGTAGATGGGGGAGACCCCAGAATGATGAATGGAAGCTACCAGGAGACAGAGTTCCCAGGCAGGAGCTGGGCAAAGATGAAAAGAGCTGCCCTGGAAGTCGGTATTCAAGGGGTATCTGGGTAATTGACTTCAAGCCCCACCCCAGCCCCAAGATTCTCCAAATTAATGACTGTTCCTTCTAGAGTCCACTGTAAGAGATGCAAGGGGATCCCAAGAGGTCAGCGTGCATCCTCTCCAGAGAAACTGGAGCTTCCCGGAGCAGGGAGCAGATCAAGTGCTCCCCAGCTCAGCTTAACTTGGCCTCAGGCTTCCCATCTCACATAAGCCATTCCCCCTCCAGCTCCTCAGGCCTGGTTTCTCCAGGCCAAGATTTAGAGTACCCCTGGCAGCTGCCTCTCCCTTCAAGAGAAAACAAAGTAGAAAGCATGCAAAGACCATCTGAAAATCCCTTGTTTGCTCTCCGCTTCCAAGTCACCGCAGAACACGGGCTGGCAGTGTCCCAGACAAACACGGGAAACCGGGCTCTGCCTCTGTTCGGCCCTTTGCAATGGCTCCTATCCGCATCTCCTCCCGCAGCAAGGCCCTGCTGTCACACAACAGGAGAAGAGACAGAGACCCGAGGCTCGCGTGCACCCAGCGTTCCTCCACCTGGCACTGTCCTCAGTGCCACCAAAATGAAAGGAACTCCAGGCTGCCTGCTCTGGGGGATCCTTGTCAGGGGAAAGCATTTTATCCTTAGGATCCCAGACCTGGAGAAGGTAGTCCTCAGTGGTCATCTCCTCCAGCCTCCTCATTTACTGTCTACTGCAGAAGACACTGCACGGCAATGTCAGACACTGCACGGCAATGTCAGACACTGCACGGCAATGTCAGACCGGCAGCAAGTCCCTTTGCACACTGATGCCTGAGCTGCCTGGGCACCTGGGCAGAACTACATCACTACTGTGGGACTTCTGTAAACTGAGTATTGTCTCGCATCCCTTAGGCAGTATTCTTTATGGGGCCTGCTGCTGCTGCTGCTAGGTCGCTTCGGTCGTGTCCTACTCTGTGTGATCCCACAGCCGGCAGCCCACCAGTCTCCCCCTTCCCTGGGATTCTCCAGGCAAGAACACTGGAGTGGGTTGCCATTTCCTTCTCCAATGCATGAAAGTGAAAAGTGAAAGTGAAGTTGCTCAGTCGTGTCCAACTCCTAGCGACCCCGTGGACTGCACCCCACCAGGCTCCTCCATCGGCACATAACATCCTAAGATGCGGCAGAAAGAGGAGGTTTTGAAACCCTCCAAAGCAGGATTCAAATCCTGGCTCCTACAGTTGGCAGCTCTCTGACTCTGAGCTGGTGACACAAAGTCCCCATGCATCAGTTTCCTTGTGGCTAAAATAGAGATGAGATTTGCCTGTGCTGAGTGTTTATGCAGCTTCAAGGATGCAAGGTATGTAAAGCCTTCGGCATTAAGTAGTAGCTCCCTGCTCCTTCCTCCTTAAGACCCCTGGTTGTGGTGGGGGACAGAGGTGGAAATGAGCTTTCTTACTTCCTCTCTGCAAAGATTGGTCCCAGCATATAGTTCCTATTAGCCCCAGACACCACTGCCCATGATTCAGCCACAAGCTAAGAGGGATGAGGTTGAGAGGGGCAGGGAGACAGGAACAAGTGTGGCAGTTGTGACTTCTGGCCCAGTGAGGCAAGAGGAACTGGCCACTCCACTAGAGAGGCAATCTAGTGGGAATAAGAGCCATCTTCCAGGCGTGGGTACCCAGAACCCTTCCCAGGAGCAGTCAACTGGGCTGAACACTCTGAATCCCACTGAGGGGTTGTCCCCTTCCCTCTAAGACCAGATTAGGAGGACCAAGTTAAGGAGGAATGGTAGGAAAAAAGTGTGATGATTAATTTTATATGATCACTTGACTGAGCCACCAGGTGCCAAGACATTTGGCCAAGCATTATTCTGAATGTTTATCTGACGGTGTTTCTGAAGGAGATTAACATTTCAATCAATAGATGGAGTAAAGCAGATTGCCCTCCCCCACGAGGGTGGGCCTCCTCCAATCAGTTAAAGGGCTGGATAGAACAAAAAGACTGACATTCCATGAGTAACAGAGAGTATCTCCTGCCTTTGGTATTAACATACTGGCTCTTTTATGCCTTTGAACTCAAACCAAAATATTGGCATTTCTTGAGTCTTGAGCTTTTGGACTGGAACTATATCATTGGTTCTGCAAGTTGCTCACTGACCCTGGAGATTTTAGGACTTATTAGCCTCCATAATTGCATGGGCCAATTCCTTCTAATAAATCCCCTTCCATATATACATATATATGTGTATGTATAAATATATTTTTATATAAGCATACACATGGAATATGAATGTAGAAATGTATATTCACATATATATGGAAACTATAAGTGTATATGGAAATATATATATGTATACACAGGCACACACACACTTTCTATTAGCTTTGTTTCTCTGGGGAGCCCTAATATAGCAGAAATCCTACTCATCACTAGAGAAAATGTTCTAACAGTCTGAGCTGCCAACCCCTGGATGTATGAAAGCAGAGCCCCACTCAGCATCCACACACTCAGGAGGAACATGAGTTTGACACATTCCAAACACCCTTCTGTCTCTCAAAGTCTGTGATTTTAAGGTAGAAATGGGGAGGGCGTCATGTAGCCATTTTTCTCCCCAGAAGTTGGCCAGGGCAGGTGCAAGCGGGATGAAAGGGACCACATGAAATCTATCTCCCTTGTGAGCTTCTCCTTTGAGCCCCCAACACCCCCTGAACCACTTAGATCACACGGTGAGTAAAGCAAGTTCTTCTCACTCCCAGCCCTGTGTTCTCCCTTCACTGTGATGCTGAGAGGGGTGTGGAGATGAGGAGGGAGGCAGAGAAGAAACCCTGGAGAGACCCAGGGCTCATCAGGAATGGGAAGGGGTGAGAGCGTGTCCCCAGCTCAGAAATTCAGGATCACAGAATCATAGCATAGCCTGGGGGCCTCTTGTCTGCCTTCTCTACCTTCAGAAGGAAATAATAGGAGAACGATAAAGGTATAAGGAATACTTATTCTAGAAAATTCTGATCATTATGTACTTTAAATGAAGATTTAAAAGAAAACAGCATTTCTCTTGCTTGAAATGTTTTTGCGATAATCCTATTATGAGGACAAAGTGTGGGGAAAAGGTTTTCTCCATGGCTGTGACAGCGATTTTGGAAGGAAAGGGAATCTAATTCCCACTTCTCTCTTGTCTTATTCCACCTGTCCTCTATTTCTCTGATCCTTCCAAAATACCCCATTCCCACAGCCTCTTCAGATAGGCTCCCTCTAACTCTGGCTGATTCAGCCCACATATCCCGAAGGAGACCGAAATGGCCACCTGGATGCTGTGGCTTCTCACCTCCTGCTGACCCGGCGCTGAGTCAGCCAGGGTGGCAGTGGTGAGCTGATACATGGGAACCGGCAGCTGTGAGCAGAGCTGGTGACCATGAGGCGGGGCCGCTGGGCAGAGCCTGGGGCGCCCTACATGTTGGCCTCAGGAAAGGGAGCCGATGAGGGGGCTCTACTCATCTCTTGGCCCTAGAAAAGGCAGGGGAGCTTTCTTGAGGAGCCATCGTCTTTTGTGGGATGGATTTCAGAGTGGGAGAGCGAGTTGAGTGGAGTCCTAGTGTCATAGGTTGGATTGTGTCCCTTGGAAGTCCTGACCCCCCAGGGCCTCAGAATATGACCTTATTTAGCAATAGAGTCTTTACACGCTAAGCCGCTTCAGCTGTGTCCTGCTCTTCGCAGCCCTGTGGCCTATAGCCCACCAGGCTCCTCTGCCGTGGGATTCTGCAGGCAAGGATACTGGCATGGGTTGCCATGCCCTCCTCCAGGGGATCTTCCCAACCCAGGGATCGAACAGCCATCTCTTGTGTCTCCTGCATTGGCAGGCAGGTTCTTTACCACTAGTACCACCTGGGAAGCCCTCATAATCAAATCAAAGATAGCTTCTTAGAGTGGGGCCTAAACCCAAATGCTTGGGGATAGACCCGCCTCCCCTCAAAATTCGTAGATTTAAACTCCAACCTTGACTCAAACAGTAAAGAATTCGCCTGCAATGCAGGAGACCTACGTTCAATCCCTGGGTCGAGAAGATCCCCCTGGAGAAGGGAATGGTTACCCACTCCAGTATTCTTACCTGAAGAATTCCATGGACAGAGGAGCCTGGTGGGCTACAGTCCATGGGGTCGCAAAGAGTCAGACATGACTGAGCAATAAACACTCCAATGTGAGAGTATTTGGAGATCGGGCCTGTGAGAAGGTAGCTAAGAGAAGTAAAGCAGAGGCACTCATCTGATAGGGCTGTGTCCTCATAAGAAGAGACATCAGAGCTCTCTACCTCCACCACGTCAGAATGCAGTGAGAAGGAGGTGTCTGCAAGCCAAGAAAAGGGTTCTCCCCAGAAACCAGATCTGCCACGTCTACATATTGAGTTTTCCAGCCTGCAGAATTGTGAGAAAATTAATTTCTGTCATTTAAATCATAGCATCCGTGCTATTTCATTACAGCAGCCTCACCTGAGCAATACAAGTAGGGTCTTTATAAAAAGGGAAATTGGGGTGGGGAGTGGGTACTCCTCTAGTGGTCCAGCAGTTAAGGCTGTGCTCCCAGTGCAGATGGCTCCAGTTAAATCCTTGGTCAGGGAACTAGATCCCACAACTAAGAGTTCGCATGCCAAAACTAAAGATCCTGCACGCTACAACTACAACTGGAGCAGCCAAATAAATAAATAAATAAATATACATTTTTTTTTGTGGAAAAAAAAAGAAAGTTTGAGCCCCAAGACACTCACAGGGTGAAGATGATACAAAGACAACCAGGAGAACATGGGCTTCTACCAGCCGCACAGAGACACCAGCAACAGGTCTCCCTCAAGGCCTGTGGAAGGATCCAGCCCCTGTGACACCTTGATTTTGGACTTCCAGCTTCCAGAACCCTGAGACAGTAGATTTTAAATTTTCATTTACTTATTTTAATTGGAAAATAGTTACTTTACCATATCGTGATGGTTTTTGCCAGGCATCAGTATGAATCGGCCATAGGCATACGTGTGGGTCCTCCATCCTGAACCCTCCTCCCACCTCCTTCCCCACCCCATCCGTCCAGGTTGTCACAGAGCGCTGGTGTCCTGGGTCGTACATCAGACTCGCAGTGGTTGTCTATTTCGCACATGGTAATATATATGTCTCAACGCTCTTCTCTCAAATTATCCCGCCCTCTCCTTCTCCCACTGAGTCTGCAAGTCTGTTCTTTATATGAGGCAGTACATTTCTGTTGCTTAAGTCACCCAGTCTGTGGTGCTTTATCACAGCAGCCGTAGCAGATGAACACACCTGGCCAGACAGGTCACCACAGGTCTGAGGCTGGGAGGGTCAGGTCTGCCTTCCACACGGCCCTCTGCTCTGGAAGCTCCTTTCAGCCTGGAGGGGGCATCGATTCTCAGTCCTTTCCTACTGACTGTGTTCTGGACCCCCGGAGCTCCCACTTTCCATTGCATTTAAGGGATGGACTCGACACAAAACCCTGTTTTACTTTGCAGGAAGGGATCATTTTTCATCAGGCAACAGTGACGCTCAGAGAGAAATCCATGGAGACAGAGCAGGCGCAGTGCCAGAGGGAAGGCCAGTTGCCAGAGCCCAGTTCCCCGCTTGAATTCCAAGGTTCTTGGGGGACGGCCTCTCTGCCCTGCTGAAGGGTAGGAGAAAGACAGGGGTACTGATCAGCAGAAGAATACACCCTCCCAGAGGCCTGGTAGGTGCCCTTCTCTAGCTGGGCTACCCTGGTGTGATGTGACGCTGGGCTGGAAGGAACTAAAGGCAAAGGAAAGCGGAGGCAAAGGAAGATGCTTCACTTCAGAGAGGAAAGGTGGTGGCCTAGCACAGCAGACAAGTTGTCTCTGGCCATCTCATCAGCCACTCCCCCAGCTCACAGGCAAGGAGTCCCTGCTACGCAGTTGCAGAGAGAGATGAGAGACAGGGCACAGAAGGAATCTGGTGGGCATCCAAAGAAGGTTGGCATGAGAACAAGGGACAGAGACAGGAGTGAAACACACACATGCAAAGCAGCCTCCAAAGGCTGCAGAGATGCTTCAGAAAGCAGATCAGACTAGCTTTTCAGTCTTGTCCAGACTGCACCACCAGCCCCTTGGGGATTCTCTCATCACTGGAAATTAGCGACAGCGCAGCAGTTTGTAGCCTGGGCCATCTGCCCCTGCCAGGCTGAAACACTCCTCCAGGCAGCCCTAACTGTGGTCGGTGTAAGAGCAGGACACAAAAGCCCCTCCCCCAGCATGAGGAGCAAAATGAAGGGGCCACAGTACATGCGGATCCGCAGATCAGAGAATGAAAGCTTCCACCACCACGTGGATGTGGGGTCCCCGCAGTCAAGCCAATCTGCAAATAAGAAGGTGTGAGGGCAGCTTGACAAAAAAGGTTTGAACCCAAAGAGATTCGCCTTGAAAACAGTTGCTTCCCACAACAGGCTCTCTTAAGAGAGCTTTGAATTCTCAGTGATGAATCCAGAAGACAAATCGCTGTCTCAGCCAGCAGGGGCGGCAGCCCATGCGTTCTCAAGTCAGGCATGGCAGGTTCAGATCCGACAAGCGCGCAGAAGAATTTGAAGCTTGGCGTGGTCCTTCTAGGTCGTTGTAGGAGGCAGATGAACCTTGGATCAGAAGGAGCTGGCTTGGACCTGACAGAGCTGGTTTGGACCCTAGCTGCCTCTCTTCCTAGCTGGGTGGCATGGACCAGTTCGATGAATCTCTGAACTTGCTTTTCGTATTCTCAAGATAGGAGTAAGAATGTCTACCTCATGGGTTTCTGTGAGTGGGTTAAATGAGATTATATCGAGTTGGGAACACAGTAAATGCTCAATAAATATTCTTACCACCCCTACCCTTCTTCCATACCAATACAGCAACCTCCTAGATTGGACTCATGGGGAAAGGTTCCCAGGCTCTGTTTGAAAATATCCAGTGATGAAAACTCACCCCTTGGGCACAGAGGGCCCTTCCATTTAAACAGCTCTCATGGTCAAATGCTATTTTGCTTATAGCATGGGAAATCAAAATCAGCCTGGCAGTAATGCCTCATTGGTCCTTATTTGGTCCTGCACCCCATCATAAATGAGACATAAAAAGAGGAGGGTGATGCTCTTCTCCTCCTGTAATAACAGGTCCTGTCATCATCTGTACCTTACCCATTCATCCATCACTCACTCATTCACTCGTTCCTTCAAGACACGGCAGCGGGATACAGAGACAAGAGCCTTGAGTTTACTCTGAACCACCAGCTGATCAATATCTCAGCATAACTCTGTCAACCCTGTTTTGTTTGTTTCCCCTCCAGAGAAAACACAAAAGGAAGGGAAGGAAAGAACTGGGTTTGGGAATGTCTCTGGATGGGAGGTCATGTCCTTGGAGCCTCCAGGGAATCTGAGGATGGAGGCCAAAGAAGCAAGGGGTTCCTAATTCCTAGTTCCTAACAGGACCTAAATCCTCCATCCAAGGCCGGAAGCCACTCTTTACTTTGAGATGATCCAGCTCAGTCTTATTTGCAAAGCTGTCCCCAAAGCCTCCACAGGAAGTATAATATCACCATAAAGAATTGTTATCTTCCCAGGTGGCTACTTCTCTCTCTTTAAAGAAATAGTCTTGAGTTTGCAGTGAGCAAGATTTCCACTCCCTCCCCCTCCTTTACCTGATATTATTTTGGTTCCTGATAATTACATTAGGTATAGAAAGTGACTTTATGGTGCTAATAATTATACATGCTTATAAAACAGATGGGTCTGGGGATCTGGAGGGGGAGCGTTTATGGACTCGGAAATGAGACATTTTGTTGTAGGAAATGGATAGTTATTTCCAGGTTTTATTGCTGTGTTTTGTAGGACTCTTCTTAAATCTTGTGGATAATGCTTTGCCTGAATTACCTTCGGTTTGCATTTTATAAGAGTTAGCTCATTGGTCCCGCATGTGCTGGGAAGATGACATGAACTACCTAGAGCAGGAGGGGAAGCCAGAAACCACAGGGGACCAGTGGATGCCACTGGGCAGAAGAGTACCACACAGGGGATGGGAATTCCACAGAATGCTGGAATCAGAAAGAACCTGAGAAATCATCTAGTCAAGCACTTCTCAAAGTGGTCTCCCCAGACCAGCAGCATAATCGTGGTCCAGTTTCCCTGGTGGCTCAGATGGTAAAGAATCTACCTGCAATACGGGAGACCTGGGTTTGATCCCTGGATTAGGAAGATCCCCTGGAGGAGGGCATGGCAACCCACACCAGTATTCTTGCTTGGAGAATCCCCATGGACAGAGGAGCCTGGTGGGCTAGAGTCCATGGGGTTGCAAAAAGTCAGACATGACTGAGTGATTAAGCACACATAGAGCCCGGGAACCTCTTAGAAATGCATTTGGGATGTCCCTGGCAGTCCAGGGACTTCCCTGGCAGTCCAATGGTTAAGACTTTGCCTTCCAACACAAGGGGTGCAAGTTTGATTCCTGGTCGGGGACCTAAGATCCCACATGCCTCTCAGCCAAAAAAATGAAAACATAAAACAGAAGCAATTTTGTGACAAATTCAATAAAGACTTTTAAAAATAATGGTCCACATCAAAAAAAAGAAAAGAAAAACGTTTAAAAAATGCAAATTCTCGCAACTTCCCTGATGGTCCAGCGGTTAAGACTCAGAGGTCCCAATGCAGGGTGGGTGGATTCGATCCCTGGTTAGAGAACTAAGATCCCACATGCAATGCAGTGCAGCCAAAAGAAAAGACAAGAAATGCACATTTTCAGGCCCTACACAGAAACTCAGGGTGGCACCCAGGAATCAACCTTTCCTCCTCAGTGCCCCTGATGATGGTTAAAGTTTAAGTCACTGATCTGCTTCAATCCTTTCATATTAAAAGTGAGTAACTATATAAGATAAACAACAAGGACCTACTGTATAGGACATGGAACTCTATACAATGTCTTATAATAATCTAATGGAAAAGAATCTGAAAAGGATTATGTATATGTGTGTATATATATGTATGTATAGCTGAATCACTTTGCAATATACCTGAAACTAACACAACACTGTACATCAACTATAGTTCAATCAAAAAAAAGGGAGTAAACTAAGCCCAGAAGGAGCTTAAGTGATTTTCCCCAAGTCCCTCAGTCAGTTAATGAAGAGTCATCACGAGAACTTCTAATCCACCACACCCTCTATAAAACACCCTGTGGTCCCCTAAGTATTAGGCACATGATGTAACTGACTTGCTCTTAAATTTGGTATGTCTAGAAATCACAGGGGGATCTTGCTAAAACACATATTTGGATTCAGTATTTCTGGGGTACCACCTGAGATTCTACATTTCTAACAAGGTCCTAGGTGATAGGATGCTGCTGGCCCAGGGGTCACACCTTGAGCAGCACAATTCTGCTGCTGGTTGTGGGATTCTGGACAAGTCAGCCCCCACTTCCCCTTTCTCCATCTGGGCAGCAGGAAGGGCTGAGGAGAGGTACTAACTCTTCATGTTCTTCTTGGGAGATAAATCTAAGGAGCAGTGACTAGGTACCCTTCTGCTCACTGCCTCTCATTCTCCCTGGGGCTTGGTCAGTGGGCCACTGCCCTGCTGGTCCTTTGCCATCTCTGCCCCATTGACTTCTCCCCTCTGCAGTCTGCCACACCATCATCTTGGGGAGAGGTAGTCTTCTCTCATTTTCTCCAAAATTTGATGTGATACATAGACCATGGGATCTAGGAAAAAATAAATTATGTCTCTCTTTCTTTCAAGGAACTCCTGGGTAAAAATCCCAGAACCTTTCTTAGTTTTTCTGGCTTCTATTTACTCATTGGCAATGGGATCCTAACACTATCCCTCTGGCTGCCATAAAAGTCATTTATTTATTCACTCAACAAGCACTTTTTGAATGCTTCTTAAGTGCAAACACCAGCATAGACATTAGATAAATGGGCTTCATCCATTCCTTATCTTCCCCCACCCCATCATTTGTAGCTTAAAGAGAATGAGTTCCCAGGCTAAAAATCCCACAAGGACCACTTGTCGGGCACATTTACTGAATTTCTTCTCACTCCATTTGACTCACCTCTTGCCCTATCCAACCAGGTAGACATGCCTCATCCTCCTAATTGGGAACACCCCCTTCCCCAGCCCCCAAGCACACCTCTTTGTTAGCTGCCTGCGAGCCTGGCCCTGCTGCTTTCATATCCCGTCCCTCTCGGAGTTTCATTTGCTCCCCGCTGGTCCCTCTTGCAGACAAACATTGACAATGAATAAATCTCTTTCAGGGAAGGGAGTGGGCTGGTGTGTCCATGGGGATGGCCCTGCAGATACAGGCAGGATGGATGGCTGGTGGGAGCAATGCCTTTGGCTCTAATTAACGTATTGTTCTCTGGGCTCTAGCGGGATTATGGATGAGCTCCAGAAAGCAGCCCACTTAACCTGAGCACCCTGTTTCCAATCTATTACTTTCTCCACTGGCTTCAGCCTATAGTTTGGCCTGGTGCGGAGGGGCCGAGTGTGGGCAGAGAGCCAAGAGAGCTCAATTTGAGATGCTCCCTGAATGCACATACCCAGCTCACTTCTACCTGACGGGTCAGCCTGTTTGGAGGACTGGTCTTACTCTTCCCCAGACTAGTGGGAGGAGAAACTCAACCCAAAGTGCCCCAAGTCTCTAGTCTGAGATCCCACCCATAGACTCTTGCAGATAAATCTAAAGAGGTTACCAGCTCACCAAGCTGTGGGAACTGCCTCTAAATCTCTGGCTGGTGGAAAACAGCCTGAACGACTTCAATGATGGCTCCCAACTGGCTCCCAACCTAAGCCTTTCATTTGCACATCCCTGAAAGTTTTGCTATATTTTGATTATTTTTTTCATGCATAAATTATTGTCCAAGAGCTGTTAAATGCAAGAGGACAAATTGTACAAGACTTAGTTCTCACTCTGAGGAGGCTCACAATCTGGTGAAGAAGAAAAGAAACATTCTCAGAAGACCAAGGCACCAAGGGTACCTCCGCACACAGCATTGTCTGAGGGCACAAATCTGATAATGTAACAGTGAAGATTAGATGGGGTGATTTAGGTGGTGCTAGTGGTAAAGAATCCATCTGCCAATGCAGGAGATTCAAGAGATGCAGTACTGATCACTGGATCGAGAAGATCCCCTGGAGGAAGAAATGGCAACCCATTTTGAAACGGCAGCTCCAGTATTCTTGCCTGAAAAATTGCATGGACAGAGGAGTCTGGTGGGCTACATACAGACCAAGGGACCACAAAGAGTTAGACACGACTGAGCAACTGAGCTCATGGAGAAGGGAGATATGTTAGAAGTGGCAACAGGTAGGCTGGCCATGAAGGTCACCCAGAGAAGGAGATTCAGAGAGAGGGAAAGGGCAGAGTGGCAGAAGCATGGGAGATATTTAGGGTTGTCAAGTGTGCTCCATCTGGACCAGTAATTTTGGAACAGAGTGTAAAGAGACGTGAGGGCTGATTAAGGAGTTTGGACTTTATGGCAGTCAGGAAAGTTGCTGAGTAGAAAAAAGACATGCTGAAATGTGTGTGTGGCTAAGAAAGTTACTCTGTCAGGGATGTGCAGGAAGGATTCGAAGATAAACTATGTGGTGTTGTGGAAACCACTTAGGAGCCTTGACTTCCTAGAATATTCTAGAAGGAGAGTGGTGGTTTCAATCTTCAATTTGTAAGCAAGGAAGGCTGTTCGTACTAAACCCAAGACTCTACATGAGATGCCCAAAGTAATACAGTTAACTATGGATAGGTTTCCCTATGAATGTCTTTGACTCCAAACCCACAACACTTTGCTGAAGATCATATAACCAGAATTCAATTCCCAGTGCCCCTACTATCTCCAGGCATACATTTATCAACTAAATTAAGCTACAAAAGCCCTGGCCCTCACATTTTTCTAGATGCTTCCCAGAGCAGAAAGGCAGCAAGAACTCTGCCCACTCCTGACACCATTTGCATCTCACTTAAGCTTCATCAGGGTGTCTGCCCTACAGGATAAAGAAGGCTGACACTCTACCCACTCAACCTCCAAGCCCATGTCTGGTAGGAACAATAGCAGCATGGGAGGAAGATGGAAGACCAAGGCCAGAAAGCCTGAAACTCATGTTCTCACTCTCATACAACCTCAGAGAAGCTGCTAAACTTGCCTGAGCTGCAGCATGCTCAATTAGAAGATACGGTTATACTATATACTTTATGGGGTGGTGATAAGGGTTAAAGGAGATATCATGTGTAATAGGACAGATAGGAATATATTATCATCATCATATTCTTATAAATGTGAGGACTTCTAGACCTAGAACAAGGACCAAGAAACAGTGCTCTGTTAGTAAATCTTAATACTTCAAAGTAAAATATTAGAAGGGACAAGCACACCACTGGAATCAGGAGACCTCAGTCTAAGAACTGATTCCCCCATTGTTAGCTGTGTGATTCTGGGCATGGTGGCGACTGGCAGGGCACACCAGTATCTGCATTCTCCTCTTCTTCCTGGATGCCCAGCTAGACTACCTTCCCCATCCTTCTTGTCATTAGATGTAGCCATGGGACCATGTTCTAGTCTATGGAGTGTGAGCAGAGGTGATACATGCCACCTCCAGGCCTGGCCCATGAATAGCAGCCCACGTGAACCCTTACTGGCTTTTTCTATCCACCTGCTCAGTCAAGATACTCCAAGTACCTCCAGGACAACAGAGCCTGGCTCTGACAAGGAGCCTGGGACCCAGAAATGCTGCATTGATGCAATACTGTAAAGCAATTATCCTTCAATTTAAAATAACTTAAAAGATACTGCATCAAGCAGAGAATCCTTGCCAGCTCTCAATGAAGAGGGGCATTTTGAGAAACTCTGAGCTAATCCCCTGAGATCTGGGGGCTGTTTGTTATAGCAGTGAGCCTAACCTGACTAACATGCTATTCTAGTCTCTCCTGGAGAAAAGATTCAATTACTTTACCTACATCCCCATGTCCACACTTCCCCACCTCAAACACAGCCATACAGAGATTTCTTATCTCTGCTGTGTGGACCCAGGGCAGGTACCAGACTGAAGTTTCTACTGAAGTTATTGTATCCACAGACTGGGGGAAGCCAGGCTCCCTTGATTGACTTTTGGAGCAAAAAAGTCACGAGGTGCTGTCACCCCCTAAGTGGTATGTTTATTGGAAAAGTAGATAGGGGTGCAGACCATCAAGTACCCCACATTTTCAGGTCAAGAAGTAGAAGCTGAGAGTGGACACAGGTGCTTGGAAAGGTCACTGGTGCAGCTCTAAAAAGTAGGCAAAGTGCATGTGCACCTATCTGCATGTGTGTGTCTGTCTGTCTGTGTGTGTGTGTCTGTCTGTGTGTGTGTGTTTGAGAGGAATGTGTGTAGGCATCCAGGTCTTGAGGGCTGTGTACACATGGGTTTGTCTGTGTTTGCAGGGTGTGTTTGTTTGAGGGCTGAGTGTGTATATAACTGTGTGGATATGTTTGAGGTGACCACACACACACATCCAGGTGCGCATGTAGTGCATGTGTGTGTATATCTGTGTGGATGTTTGAGGCATGTATTATACATGTGTGTGTCTGAGGGGTGCACATGTGTGTTTGTTTCAGGACTGGGTGCAGGCATGCAGAATGGGTGTGTTTGCCGTGTTCACACATGTGCAGATATCTGTGTGTGTGTAACTACAGAAGTGGGTGTCCCAGGGTGGGAGGTGGCAGAGAAGAGGCCGAGGGACTGTCATTAGGTAAGTCCTCCCAGCCTCATAGCTCAGTTGGTAAAGAATCCGCCTGCAGTTCAGGAGACCCCAGTCCGATTGGGGTTGGGAGGATCTGCTGGAGAAGGGATAGGCTACCCACTCCAGTATTCTTGGGCTTCCCTTGTGGCTCAGCTGGTAAAGAATCCACCTGCAATGTGGGAGACCTGGATTTGATCCCTGGGTTGGGAAGATCCCCTGAAGAAGGGAAAAGGCTACCCACTCCAGTATTCTGCCTGGAGAATTCCATGGACTGTACATCCATAGGGTTGCAAAGAGCCGGACACAACTGAGCAGCTTTCACTTTTCACTTTCACCCAGCCTCATTGTGCTGGAGAATTGACTAGACTACAGGGAATGTCATTGTTAAAAACAGTCTTCGTCTCTCCATCTGAAACCTTTTTCCTCAGCATTTTTTGCCCGTGCCACACGGCTTGCAGTATCTCAGTTCCCCAGTTAGGGTTCAAACCCAGGCCACAGCAGTGAAAGTGCCAAGTCCTCCCCAGTGGACCACCAGGGAATTCCCTTTCCTGGACCTCTCAGAAGGGAGACCTTTTGCCCTCCACACCCCAAAAGAGGCAGAATCATCTGCTGATTCATCTGTCCCTTCCTGCATCTGTTAAACATTTGTTCTGCTCTCTCTGCACCCGGGCCTGGGCTGGGCTCTGGGCTCCAGGACCCTGGCCTCCCACCCTGGCCTGCCTCTCCTTTCCAGCCCTGACTGAGGGAACCATGTGCAAGAGACTTCTCTGAGGAACAAAGAAGACCACGTTCGTGCAGAGTCGGAGAGGGAGGAGGCCTGCAGCCTTCTGGGAAGGGAGAGGGAGAGAGCCGAGGGTGGCAGGGCCTAGATTGGGGAGAACGGCAGGGGAGGCTCTCAATTCTCAGCCCCGCGGGGCGCCAGGGAGAAGCGGCTCCCAGTGCGGCAGGGCTGCGGGGTTAGAAACAGCCCCTGACACAAGGGGTTCGCACAGCCGCACAAATGAAAGAAAATCAGAGAAGATGAAACCATACAAATTTCGGGTAATAGAAAGAGAGGAAAAAGATGTGCGTGTGGCCTAGGTCTTGGCTCAGAAAGGTCGATTCCAAGAAGATGCTGCCCAACTTTATATTACTTTTCAGAAAGCCAGTGAGCTGAAAAATAACTCTCACCTTTTTTATATATATGATTATTCGTTTCTTCAGAGTTTCTTCTTCACATTGTTTTGTGCATCTTGGTGGTTCCTTTCTCCCCGGCCTGATTTCATTTGGAGATTTGGCCTGGAGCCTGGAGGGAAAGATGGTCCTTCTTCTTCTTAAAATTGCATTAATTTCAAATCCTCCGCAGCCCCTCTTGGGGGTGGGGGGTGGTGGGGATGGCGTAAGGGCACACTCGCTCCCCTAGTTCACAGACGTATGCGTGTTGCTCATGGGCAGGCACCTGTGTACATACATGTCTGTGAGGAAGCACGAGGGTTGGTGAAGGGGTACACATGCCTTTGCACACGTGGGGGATGTACACGGGTGTATGTGTGCCAAAGCACATGGGGCCCAGAGCCCCGTCTGGGTGGGTGGGACCCGTGGGGCTGGGTTATTCTCTTTCACATGAATCTGCCGCAGCAGTGACTAGCTCTCTCACCTTTCGCCGGGCTCGTCAAGGCGCAGATGTTGTTTGAACCAAGGAAAATGTCAGCCCCCAGGAGGAGCCCGGCTGTAACTTAGAGTGAGCCCCCAGGAAGCGGGGCAGTGCATTCTGGGTGTTGCGCTTCCAATCCATTTGCATTTGCTCTTTACAGTAACTAAGGTCTGGTGGGTGGGTGTGAAGGGAGGCGGGACTCTGCCTCAGTGCCCGCTGCCCACCCCCCTCCCCACCAGCTTCCCAGGGCCCCTGGTGAGGCTGGCACCAAAGAGAGCAACAGCGAAGGGAGAGCAGATCCTCAAGCCCCGGCTTCCCCTCCATTCCCCTGGCTGCCTGGAAGGATTCTTCTGGCCTGAAGAGCTGACTCCTGGGTTTCAAGTGGGGGCGACCTCACCGCAGAGGCTGGGTGCTCACGTGTTCATCCTGGCCCTGGGCAGGCGCCTCCAGAAACAGCCCCTGAGGTTTAGACTGCATACTCCCCCGGGGTGGGGGCAGAGGGAGGGTGGGGGGAGGGGAACTCTGAGCTTTGCTGGAGCCAAAAAAGTGAAGGATACACATGTCCTTCCCTCCTTCACTGCCAGCAGGAGCCTTCACCAAGCCCCAGAAGTAGGGGCTCTGCATGCTGCTTTTGCCTCCCCGGGAAGAGTCCAAGTGGCCAAGCGGAAAACACAGCACTCCTAGGGCCCCGTCACCCCTGGGGCCACGGCTCACTAGGGCCGCCCCTCCATTTAGGGAGACGGGGAAATGTCACCTCAGAGAGGTTAAGGGACTTGTCCAGGGCACACAGCCAGCAAGACAGAGCTGAGTCCCCTCCCCCAGCACACGGGCCCCTGGCATGCCAGGCTCACTATTGCACAGACCCTGGGAGGAGACAGAGCCCAGTGTGCAAAAGAAGAAATGCTTCATGCTTGAGTTCCACCAGGTCACAAGCCGACCCGGGTCCTGCCCCAGGGAAGCCGAGTGCCCCCATGGAACGGGACCTTCTTGGGACTTGGGGTCACTGATGCCTAGGCCTCCGGAGGGCCCAGGGCGCTGCTTTCTTTGTATTTCAGTTAATACAAGGTTGCTGTCATCCAGCCACACTGCGGAGAGCCAAGGGAGGCAGCGGGGTATGGTGAGAAGATTCCGTGCCGCCACGTTCAAGTCACTCAGACGATGATGTGGATGGCTGCCCGACGCACAGGGCTAGTGTGAAGTCGGATTAGACCAACAGGTGTGGAAAGACCCCCTGTGTTGCCTGGCACGTGGCAGTGTTCCGATTGGGTCCGTTTCCTTTCACTTCAACTGGCCAGAGTCACTTGAAAAGCTTCCCCAGGTGTCCATAGGGGCCCCAGCTTATGGTCACCCCTCTGTTCAGCCCTTGCAAACATAAATACGCCACCACCACCTCCACCGTGGGAAGCTAGGGTGTGGCAGCCGTGAAGATGATCCCCAGACCTAAGGTGGGTCACTCTCCCTGCCTTTCTGTGTGGAGTCTGTTAGATTGTAGGATGGGACAAGTTCCACCCTCCCTCTCCACCTTGTTCAGGACCAGGAGTAACTGACTGGCTATAGCAGAGAGGTTCTGGTTTGCCCTAGAGAAGACCTTTGAGAGAGGACAGCCTAGGAGCCCTATCTTTTCCCCTGCACCCTGGGCCTCCAACTCACTGAATATGAGCTTCCCCTTTGGCAAAAATCCCCAAAATTCGTGGATAATAATAACTAACATTTTCAAGCCCTTTGCAGTTGAAAAGCATCTTTGCAGCCTAGCAGGATGGTAAGAAGTGTGGGCTTGGTGGCAAAGAACCTGAGGTAGGACTTACTGCTAGGTTCTGCATAAAGCACATGCAATGATACCAACCCAGAAGGAAGTAACAGGATGAAATGAGGTGATAGATGAGTTCAAGTGACCCAGTAGCCTAATTAGCCTAAAGTGAACATAATAGCTCTAGCTATGTGACCTTGTGCAAATTGCTTAAACCTTATGTGTCTCAGTTTCCTTATCTGCAAAATGAGGCTCATAACAGGATCTACCTCTTAGGGTTAAATGAGTATTAAGTGAGGATTAATGGCGGATTAAGTGAGTTAATATTAATAACATATTTAGAGCAGCACCTGCCACATGATGAGTGCTCGGTGAATTATAATTGTAAATCCTTATGCTAAGATTATTTTGCCATCATGATTGCCTTTTGAAGTCAAGAGTAGTGTTAGTCCATTTCATAAATGAGAAAACTGAGGTCAAAAAGGCAAGATCACTGGCCCAAGTCTTGAACTCCAGGCTTTCCGGTTCCAAGTGAGATTTCCTTGCACTCCTCTGCCCCCAGCATCTTTGGTGGCTTTTCATCTATGGAGAGACTGTCCAGGAGGACTCTGGTCCCCCTCAGTGGCCCTTTCAGCCAACCCAAGACAGCCTCTCCCTCCTGATGGAGCCACCACCTTCCAGAGGCTGGGAGCTTTCCCTCCAGGAGAAGGGACATCTGCCTTCTCCCTAAAGGAGCAGCCTCAGGAGAAAGAGGCCATCAGGCTGCAAAAAGACTCTTGAGAGTCCCTTGAACTTCAAGGAGATCAAACCAGTCAATCCTAAAGGAAATCAACCCTGAATATTCATTGGAAGAACTGATGCTGATGCTGAAGTTTCAATACTTTGGCCACCTGATGCCAAGAACCAACTCAACTGGGAAAGATCCTGATCCTGGGTAAGAATGAGGGCAAGAGGAGAAGGGGACAACAGAGGATGAGATGGTTGGATGGCATCATCGACTCAATGGACATGAATTTGAGCAAACTCCGGGAGATAGTGAAGGACAGGAAAGCCTGGCGTGCTGCAGTTCATGGGGTGGCAAAGAGTCAAACATGACTTAGCAAGTGAACAACAGGTCCTGCTCTGGGAGTTTCAAAAATTCTGCCATCAGTGGTCCTCCTCTGAGTCTCCAAGGATCTCCGCAGATCTGTGTGGCTCTGTGTCAGACACTCTGAAGTCACAGATGTCACCATGTGTGTGTGATGGGTGGGGAGGTGGGAAGTGGGGGGCTCTCTTCCCAACCAGCCCCCAGGCACCCAGTGGTCACCAGAGCCACATTGAGGGTCTAAATGACAAGGTGCTTTTCATAGGTGCCTCCTGACCAACCTGGGCCCCTTTCAGAGGCCCCTCCCCACACACGCCCTCCTCCCCCCACCCCTCTCAACAAACACGCATGTGCAAGCACACAGCCCTACTCAGAGGAAATGATCAAGTGCAGAGAACTCTCCTGTGCTACTTTATATGGCAAATAATTGAGCCGTACCCTTGTGGTCTCAGTGAGAAGTTTCATCCATATTCATGCCTTGCATTTTCTGTGGAAACGAACACGCGACATTCGAGCACGATGGCAGGAGCAGGGAATCTGAAGCACTAATTCAGTCTCTCCACTCCCCAGCCCGGCTCCGGGGAGAGCAGATTTAGCTGGTGTCTAACCAGCCAGGAGGCAGCGTGCTTGCAAGTACGGCTTGTCCCTCTGTGTCTCTCCCATTCTCCCTTTCTCTGGCTTCATCTCAGTCTTCTTTCTTCTCTCCTCTTCCAACCTGTTGTCTTCTTTCCTGCCTCCCTCTCCATACCCATCACCTCCCCTCCATCCTCCCCCCAACCCCAGCCTTTCCCCTCCCCCTCTGCCCTTCCACCTGTCCCTATCTTCAAGGCTTCCTGTCCCCTCGCTGCCAAAGTTAAATTCTGTGCTTGGAGTTTCACTTTCCTCCTCTAGTTTGATGGGGGGCTGGAGTTGAGGCGGGTGGCGCCTGGGTGCTGGGAAGCGGGTTGGGAGCATGTCTGTGAATACCAAGCATGTTAATAGGTTAAAGTAAATCTAAAGTAACATTTGAAAGCAGAGAGATGAAAGCAGATCACAGGCCAAAGATCAAACAATCTAGAGCCACTTCTAAGCCTTTTACAGCTGGAGATTATTAGCATTTGAAAGTGAAGAGCATTAGAGGGAGAGAGGGAAAAAAAAAAGTTGGAAAGAATTTTTGTTGTGGAGATAAAAACTGAAATAAATGACAGTGGAAAGGGAGAACTAGAGAGGCTGACTTATTTTAAAAACCACATTAAGACAGTGGGGGAGGGGGGGGACACCGCTGGCTGTATTTTTAGCTCATCAGCCAGCTTCTGGGCTTGATGCTGAGGTATGCCGCCCTCCCTGGCCTTCCTCCCCGCCTCCTTCCTCCTTTCCTGGCCTTCTAGGGGAGGAGAGGGGTTTCCAGTCCTCCTTGGCATTCCCTTCCCTCCAGCTGTGAGACACACCTCTGTCCTGGAAGGGGAGGGTGGGGGAGTGGGACTCATACTGGGACTGGAGCCAGTCACCCCCGACCCCTCAGGCACCCACCTCTAGGGGATATCCAGCCAGTCCTTATAATGCTATAATGTCTGAGTCAGTAGAACCAAGAGACCATTCACTTGGGATTCTTTGTTCTCCATCCCAATCATAGTTGATAGCCCCCTAATCCAGTCAGCCTCCTGTTTTCCAGAGAAGACTGGGGATTCCCACCTCCAAGGCACTAGACCTTGTTATATAAGAGAATATATAAAACCTTCCATCTTTCATACTTTTAATTTAGTCAGTATTTGTTTTCTAGGAATCTACTTAGCTATGAACCTAGTTATGAGCTAGGCACTCTGCTAGGAATCTGACTCTTTCTGTTCAGTTCAGTCTCTCATTTATGTCCGACTCTTTGTGACCACACGGACGGCAGCACGCCAGGCTTCCCTGTCCATCACCAACTCCCGGAGCTTACTCAAACTCATGTCCATTGAGTTGGTGATGCCATCCAACCATCTCATCCTCTGTCGTCCCCTTCTCCTTTTGCCTTCAATCTTTCCCAGCATCAGGGTCTTTTCATTAAATTAAATTCTGCATACTGAACAGAAATATCCTCGGCCATCTTCCCAACCGAGTTTTCGTAATGGTAGCAGCCAAGACATCTCTCACCTCCCATCCCTCACCTCCCAACCCAGACTGAAAGCAGGAAAATTTTCCTCCGGAAAAACTGAATGGCCTAAGGGGATAAGGGGCAAACAGAATTTGGGGCAGAAGCCTCCAAAAAAAAAATCAACTCCCTGTCCATCACCCTATTGTGAAGTCCACCAACAAAGAGAGACTCACCCATACTCAAAGAGGGACAACAAGGTTTTTAAAAATGATTCACACTCTTAAATATAGGCAACTATGGGTCACCAGACATTCTAGGAAAGCCTCCACCACTATGACCAGATAAGCAAATAGGAAGAAAGAAGAAACTCAGAAGAAACAGACACAGGTCATGAAATTAAAAAAGAAGAAGAAGAAGAAAAAAAGAAAGAAAAATAATTTAAAAATAAGCATGGTTAATATCCTCAGATGTATAAAAGCAGACATTTTACCTAAAATAAGAGCAAATATAGATAGGTAGATATAAAAATATAGATTGTCAGGGGCTTCCCTGATTGTACAGTGGTTAAAAATCCACCTTCCAGTGCAGGGGACATGGGTTTGATCCCTGGTCAGGGAACTAATGAGATGATTGGATTGCATCATCAATTCAGTGGACATGAGTCTGAGCAAACTCCGGAGATAGTGAAGATAGGGAAGCCTGACATGCAGTCCATCGGGTTGCTAAGAGTCAGACACGACTGAGCGACTGAACAACTGTGAACTAAGCCCAGCATGACTCAGCATAACTAAGCCTGTGCACAGCAACTCCTGAGGCCGTGCTCTCTGGAGCCCTACAATTAGAGAGGAGCCACGTGCCACAGTGAAGATCCCACATGCTGCAACTAAGACCTGACACATTAAAATACATAAATAGTGAGAGTGAAAGTCATTCAGTTGTGTCCGACTCTCTGCAACCCCACGGACGATACAGTCCATGGAATTCTCCAGACCAGAATACTGGAGTGGGTAGCAGTTCCCTCCTCCAGGTGATCTTCCCAACCCAGGGACTGAGCCCAGGTCTCCCGCACTGCAGGATTCTTTACCAGCTGAGCCACCAGGGAAGCCTAAATACATAAATAAATATTTTTTAATAAAAAAATAAAGATATAGATTGTCACATATAAAATCAAGGCATAAGGAAGAGCTCTTAGCTATTAAAAATGGTAGCAAAAATTCCATAGAAGTTCTGAAAGAGAAAATAGAAGAAATTTCCCCAAAAGTGGAATAGAATGAAAGAGAAATAGAGATAATGGGAGAGAAAATGAGAATATTAAAGAGCCAGCTCAGGAGGTCCAGCATTTAACTGTTAGGAATACTAGACAGATTCTGAGAAAATGGAGAGGATAATTAGCAAAGAAATAATAGAAGAAAATTTCCCAGAACTGAGTGGTTGGTTTTCAGATTGAAGGGTCATTAAAGGCCTAAGGCCTATATGATCATGATGTTTCAGACACCAGAAATTAGAGGTTCCTAAATGCTTCTAGGAAGGAAGCAGCAGAGAAGCCACCATCAGTGGATGGCAAGCAGTCTCCTGGGGAAGAAATTAAGTTATAGATTATCTGATACACTTGCTCATTTGACAAGTAATATTAATAGATGGTCTTCCATTCTGTTGAATCATAAAGAAAACTTATGAGAAGACCTTAGAAAAGAGGGAAAACCAAAAATGAAGAAAAGCATAAAGTTGCCCAAGAAAGGAAACCACCATCATTGAGTCCTGTTGCAGGTGTGAATGTGTTTTACTTATTGTTATGGAAATAGAAAATATTGATTGACTTTTCAAAGCTGATACAAGTACATTATGGGGAGGCAAAGCTATGGGCGAAGACATGCCATAATAGGAAATCAGTAGACAAGATCAAAAATTGTTTTGTCAAAAAGCAGAGTTAAAAAAAGAGAAAGAAAAAACAGTAGCTGTCTGCCTTATGTGGGCCGCTGTGTTTATCGCAAGGATGCCTAAAGGAACGCCCCAGGGGGATGGTGAAGTTCTTATTTGAGGTGGCAGTTTGGTTACATAGTCCCATGCACAGCTCTGAAGTCATGGACTGGTGTCCTGTAAAGTTTTTCTTAAAAGGAAAAAGAAAAGAACCACAAGCAAATCCTGAACTCTAATGATATGCATGGTGAAGTGTTTAGGGATGACTAACGTGTACTCTTATCTACAACTTACTTGGAAATGTACTAAAAGAGGGAGTGACAGATGGACAGAAGCATGGAAAATTAGAAAGTTATGTGATAGAGCAGTGTCACAAAATATTAATTGTAGAATTAGACGGTGGGCATATGAATGTCTGCTGTAAATCCAACTTTTTTATATATTAGAATTTTTTGTAATGAAATGTTATGAAAAGAGTGGGAGTATGAGTATGTCGCTTAGATGAAGGGATGTAAACACCAGGAGAAACAGCCTAGGGTTGAAAGTGGTTGACGCTGGAGGATGGGAAAGGGTTGTGAGCAGAGCCTGCTGCCTTTCCTGTAAAACCTCTTGATGTGATTTGATCTTTAACTTTTGTGTATCTGTCACTTTGGTCAAAGAAACTAATTTATAAAGGAAAGAAAGGACATATTTACGGATAAGTATTTTTAAGATGAGAAGTACACAAAAGTTGCAGGGCGCGTGAAAGCCAAGAACAGGGTGCTCTAAGACAGGAGGGTGCTGGGGAGGTGGACAGTCACGAAGGCCCAGGCAGGAACCCAGAGAAGGTCAGCGGGCCTAGGTGTGTGTGGGGGGTGGGGGGAGGGGGGGAATGGGGAGAGAAGGGAGAGGAGGGAGAAGAGGAAGGAGATGAGGGGGAGGAAGAAAAGGAGGAGGAGGAGGGGCTGGTGGACAGGGAGAGGCAGGATGGGCTGCCCCCACATTTGCAGCCTCAGGTAGAAAGCCCCAGCGACCTGGACCACCTGGACCTTGGGCAGGAGAGGGCTCATAAGCTGTTTGCTTATTGCCGTTGCTGTTCTCTTGTCTTCCACCAGTTTTTTAAATGGTCTGTTTTATGGAAACCCGGGGAAGGTTTTCAGACCTTATCTTATATTTTCAGGTTACAAAGGTTGCAGACAGAGACAATGAGACCTAGGTTATGGTACCTGGGGGAGGGGGTCCCCAGAGGAAACCTCCTGTCTGCACCACTGCCCTGAGGTCTCCTCGACATTTCTCCTTGGAGGGTCGGCTATTTGATGTCCTCTCGGGCAACTGTTGCCCCGCAAAGCTCCACCCATGTAGTAAAGACTCGTCCGGGGCATTAGGCTGAGAAACTGGGAACATGTGCCCCCCACTACTCTTGAGCAAGACTGAGGTCCTCACCCCTAGCAGCACTTCACAGGTTCCCTCTCTCAACCCAGATGAGACCCTGACGGTGGGGACAAGACATCCTAATCAGAGGGCAGAAGAATTAGAAAAGAGGAGTGTGGAGTACATGGGGAAAATTAGGCTGAGTCATGCTGGAAACGCAGAATTTTCCCATCCGGAAAGTGGAGGGGACTGGGGCCCTCCTCGAGACAGGGAGAAGCGGAGACAAAGGCAAGGAGGCTCTTTGCCCCCCTGGGAAGGGGCTCAGTGGTGCCTCGGTGGGCTGCGGGCTTGCTGAGAGAGCTGCCGCGGGAGCCCAGAGAGCAGGAGACGCTCCGAGTCCGGGAGTCGGGCCTGAGAGACAGCCATGTACCTCTGGCTGGCAGGTGCCCACCCCTGGTGACAGTGAATGGCACCAGGCAGGGACGCCCAGGGCTCTGGCACGGAGCCGGCAGCTGCCACGGCAAGGTTTTTATGCTAATGCCACTTGTCAGGCTGGCAGCACTCACGGCATCTGGTCTTGACAGGGAAGCAGCTGGGTCCCCTGGGCTGCATTTCCCTGGGGCCTCTCCCAGGTCCCCAGAGATGCCCAGCAAGAGCTTGGCACCGACTCTAGGAGGGGGAGGGCCGGTGGCTGCAGAGGGGAGGGGTACCGTGCGGCTCCACGAGAGGAAACGCCGCCTCCTTGGAATACCACACACTCTAAAGTGGGACCCTGACAGCTAGAATGGATGGCACAACTGGGTTTCCCCAGTGAGGAGGGAGCAGAGGGTCCATTCTCGGTCAGTTAGTCTGGCCCCGGGGGACCTGAGAGGAGGCACTGCTGTAGAGGACAGAACAGGGCCCTGGAGAGAAAGACCTCGTCAGCGTCCTGTCGCTGTCACCATGCGACCTTGGTCAAGTAGCGGCACCTCCGTGCACTCCCCTTCCCCTCTGTGAACTGCTGGTGAAGGACAAAGTTCAGATGCACTCATTAATTTAGCATAAAACCACTGAATACTTACTTCTTAGGTACCAAGCCCTAAGTTATATGATGTAAAGATGAGTAAGGTTAAAGCGTCTGCCTGCAATGCGGGAGACATGGGTTCAATTCCTGGGTTGGGAAGATCCCCTGGAGAAGGAAATGGCAACCCACTCCAGTATTCTTGCCTGGAGAGCCCCATGGACAGAGGAGCCTGGTGGGCTACAGTCCACGGGGTCGCAAAGAGTCGGACACAACTGAGCGACTTCACTTTCACTTTCAAGTATATTCCTGACTTCAGATCAATTGGTGTTCTTATAGGGAGGGTGAGACATTCCTCAGATCTCATGGTCCAGGACTTGGGTGCCAGGTCACTAGGGGGTCACAGGTGAGGGTGTACCTCGTTGACCTTGAGCCCAGAATGGCCATCCCGTCAGTAGACACTAGGCGCTTAACCTGGGCCTGAGGTCTATGAGATTCCTGAACATCACCTTCAAAGCTAGTAAAGACTCGTCATCGGGGGCTTTAGGCACAGAATCCTAACCGGCACGACCTGTGGGGGAAACCTGCATTCTGCCTTTTTCCATGGGAGACCAGTCGTTCAGTCATTCAGTCCTGTCCGACTGTTTGCAATCCCTTGGACTGCAGCATGATAGGCTTCCCTGTCCTTCACAGTTTCCTGGAGTTTGCTCAAACTCATGCTCATTGAGTCGATGATTTCATCCAACCATCTCATCCTCCTCTGTCACTCTCTTCGTCTCCTGCAGTCAATCTTTCCCAGCATCAGGGTCTTTTCCAATGAGCTGGCTCTTCGCATCAGGTGGCCAAAGTATTGGAGCTTCAGCTTCAGTCCTTCCAATGAATATTCAGGGTTGATTTCCTTTAGGATTGACTGCTTTGCCAGGAGCCTTGGCAGTCTGAAAAAGCACTGAACTTGGAGTTTGGAGAAGGAAATGGCAACCCACTCCATATTCTTACCTGGATAATTCCATGGACAGAGGAGCCTGGTGGGCTACAGTTCATAGGGTCACAAGGAGTCAGACACGAACGAGCGACTAACAGTTTCACTATCTGGAGTCCAAAGACCCATTTCCAGTTCCCAGAAGCAGTATGACTGCAGGCAAGAAGGGCTCTTCCTGTCTCTGAGTTTCCATTTTTCCAGTGGTAAAATAAACCCCTTCCATCTTAAGAATTCATTGCTCTCTAAATGCAGAGCACGCTTCCTGACCCTTTCCAGGAAGTAATCCTGCCCCCAAGTCTGCCTGGCTCCTAAGGACAGAGCCCGCCAGCAAGCCACCAGCAGGTGGGACCCTCAGGAACGCCTGATGGGTACCAATGTATGCTTACTCATCACCCATCCAGCCATCTACAGCATCCTCGAGACACATGGGGCAGTTTCCTGTAATTGTTTTATGGATGGTTCTCTCAGCATTGTGTCTGGCCATAAAATATACTCCCTTAATAATCTCCAAGGAACTGCCAGGCCTTCCAGGCTATAACTCCGAACCCCCGGCCCCTCCTGCCTGGCCTGACACCTTGTTTGGTGAATCTGATTTGATTTTGATCTTAAATCTGTTCTAACTGCCTCAGAGCAGTAGCCACAGGGAGGGGGGTGGGTGTGGGGGAGAGGAAGATGGTTGCTGAGAATTATGACTCAAGCCCATTAGGAAGGGATGACCGCTCAGCACAGCCCCTTCTAAATCACGCCCGAGGAGACTGTCACAGAATCCAGAGGAGGCCTGCAGTTGGCAGGCAGGGAAAGTGGCCAGGAGGTGGCAAGGCTGGGGACTAGCTCAGCCTCGCCTGGCTCCCCTCCATCCTTAGGGGTCCCCATATTCTTCTTAGGCCTTCCAGTGACTTCTGTGTCCTAGACACTCTTTCTCAGCCTTATCTACCAATTTTTCCTCCCTTGTGGAATTTCAAGACGTGTGTGTGTGTGTGTGTGTGTGTGTGTGTGTGTGTGTGTGTGTGTGCTCAGTCGTGTCTGACTCTTTGTGACGCTATGGATTGCAGGCCCCAGGCTCCTCTGCCCAGGGGATTCTCCAGGCAAGAACACTGGAGATGGTTGCCATGCCCTCTTCCAGGGGAGCTTCCCCACCCAGTGATGGAACCCCTATCTCCTGCATTGCAGGCAGATTCTTTACTGCTGAGCCACTGGGGAGGCTGGACTTCCAAGGAGTTGGTAGCAAAAGGCCGAGAGCTACAGGGGACGAGTGTGGCAAAGACACAGACTCTAGTCCCTGTGAGAAGCTAAGTCACTGGCTGTCCCTCTGCAACCTCACCGCCTTTCCTTTCATGAAATAGCTGCTGAAGAAAGATGGCGAGTGGAAACGCTTGCTGGCTCTTCTTCTCAACTGTTGGCTAGTGCGGAGGGCCCTGGTCACTCCCTGCTCTGGGAGCTCTTATTCATCCTCTCTGCCTCTCCTATAGCAGCCCCTCCTCTAGTGGACCCTTCCCTGTCCTCCTGGGAAAAAGTGATGCTTCCGTCCCCCTCTCTTTTCTCTTGGCATTTAGGCCAAAAGAAAGCTTGGTGCAGTTGGCCGAGGGCCTGGACTCTGAAATCAGCCTGCCTAGATTTGAATCAAGATTCTACCATGACTGACCCTGGATGGTGAACTCACCTCCCTGTGCCTCTGTGTCCTTCCCTCTTAAGTTGCGAGATAATGAGAGTGCATGTCTCTTAGGATCATTGTGAGAATTAACCACATATAGCTCTCAGAGCAGAGCCTGGTGCATAGTAGGAGCTTAATAAATGTTAGCTGCTGCTCTTGTCATTTACTAATATTTCCTGGGGTGGGTAGCGGGGTGAGAGTTCATGGGCCTAGGAAGTATGTCGCATGTTCAATTTCCACTAGACTGTGTCTTTCCATGTGCTGTTCAAGGACTACGAGGGAAAGAGAAGTGGGGAGGGAAGGAGGACAGGAAGGTTATTGAGCATGGGATTATGAGAGACACAAAGACCCCCAGGCAGCTGGCTGCACGGTGCTTCCATTCTGGCTGGGCAGCCAGGACAGCCTTCACAGGGAGAACGTTCAAGTCAAGCCGCAGAAATTTAAAGACTGGATCCTGGGGGGCAGGGGCAGGGGGATGGCTCACCAGCATCTGGAGTTCGAAGAGGTAGTAACAAGAGATTAGAGAGGGCCCACACACCCCCAGACACCACTGTAGGGAGTGCCTGTGGTCCAAAGAGCTATTAATTCAGAGGACTATGTAGTTCCACAATTCACTGCATTTACCCTAAACTAATCTTCCCAAGCTTGGACTCATACTTAAGATTTCCTAGGTGACTCTGGTCCCTGAGTATTAACCCATCTTTTAGTGTTAGTGTCTAGAGATTTGAAAAAGTCATGAAGTTTTGTTTTGTTTTTCCCCTTAGACCAGGAAGGGCCTTAGGAACCAACTCATTTACCCTGTTATCTTATAGAAAGGGAAGAGTTTGGAGAGTTGAAATGGCTTCCCTATGTCCACTGAGCTTCTCTCTAAATGTGTCCCTGTGTTTCTTGCCCTTGAATCCTTATCCCCACATTGGTGGGGGGATGTGGAAATCATTCTTCCTGTTTTGGGAAATTGAAAGGAAGCATTGAGACCCAGATGGATGAAGTGGTTAACCTCAAAGCACAAAACAGGTCAGCCACAGGACAACCTGAAACAGGGGTTCCGATCCCCTCCACTAGGCCTTTCCCTTTCCCCTCTCACCCAAACTCAACCAACCCCACTGTCAAAAAACAAAAAACACCTCTGACTGTGTGCAGCTGTGACTTCCCGGAGTGGAGCCGGGGATGGTGCAGCCCAAGATGCTCCACGCTCCTGGGATGGGCCTCCCTCCCTGCCTCCACCATGCGCCAGGCAGAGGAGCTGGCCTTCCACACCACCCTCTGTCAGCTGCTCCTCTAAGCAGAACACTCCGCAGCCCGAGAAGGAGCCTCTTGTGCCAGGGAGGCTCCAAGTCTGTGTCAGGAGGATTTTCATAAACACAACTGTCTGTGTCTGGGCAGCCATGTGGAAAGTTGCAATATAACCCACTGATGTCATGTGGCAGGGGAAACAAGATTTCCAGAGGAGCCACACTGCTCTTTCCAACCTCAGTGTGGAGCAGAATCCCAGACAGGCTTCTGAAAGAAAGGGAAGGAAAAAAAAAACACCTGCAACAAATTACAAAACAAAACCCTGATTCCAAGGTCTCGGAGGGAGAATAGGGAGTGGGGCAGGGGATTGTAGGGGGGCTGTAGTTGCTGGGGAGGAACAGCTGAGTGGGGCCTGGGGGCAGTGCAGGGTCACCCCCAGCTCCTGAGGCCTTCCTGGGATGGCGGGGGCAGCCTGAAGCAGGGAAGCTATGCCATTCCACATGCGCTGAGTTCTCCCTACTGTCCGTCACCTCAGATCCCTGGACTTTGGAAATCTCCTGTCATTCCTCTCACCTCCGGCAGGATCCACTCCTCGCCTCGACAGATACTAGGTCTCCTGGTTCTTTTCTTTCTGGAGTGTAATTGCTCTACACGGTTGTGTTAGTTTCTGCTGTACAATGAATGAAGTGAGTCAACTCTAAGCATACATATATCTGGGCTTCCCAGGTGGCACCAGCACTCAAAAACCCACTTGCCAGCAATGCAGGAGATGTGGGTTTGATCCCTGCTTTGGGAAGATCCCCTGGAGGAAGACTTGGCAATCCACTCCAGTATCCTTGCCTGGAGAATCCCATGGACAGAGGAGCCTGGCGGGCTGCAGCTCATGGGGTCTCAAAGAGTTGGACACGACTAAAGCGACTTCCTGTGCATGGTCCTCTTGGACCTCTCTCCCACCCCTCCGCCATCCCACCCACCTAAGTCATCACAGAGCTTGGAGCCTAGCTCCCCGGTTCTCTAGATCTCCAGATTTCTGCAAGCCATTCTACTCTGATCCCAGGCTAGCATCTAAAGTTGAACTCAGATTCATTCTGCTGTAGTTTAAACACAGTCCTAGTACTCCCCTAGCCAGGACCCCCGAAAAGAGACAGTGGATGAAGGGAGGGGGTGTTTTCACCTTCTCTGTTAGCATTTCATATAATGTTACCTTCCTCCTCCCCTGCCTCCACTGGTTGGCAGACCTTGGCCAGGTCATTTAACTTCTCTGGGTTGCAGTTTTCTCTTTTCTAAAATGCAGAAGCAGAGTATATGATATTTAAAGTATATGATATTTAAATCTCCTTGTAGCTCCAGAAGCCACCATCTGCACAGAAGGAGTAGCAGGCTAGTGCAGATCACCTGAAGGATATCTGCAGCTTTATTAACACTTCCTGGGATTGTTTTCCAATTATAAAAGTAATCATTCTAATTGCAAAAAACCTGAAAACCAAGAGTATGCATTAAAAAAAAAAACCTGCCTCCAAAGACTTTTGAAAAGTGTTATTTTCATCTTTAGTCTTTGCATCTTCTTATATTAATATTTTTTAATAAAAATACTATGCTATAAAATGCTCTATAGTCTGTACTTTAATCACGTTGGAATGAATTGTAAACATTTTCTTATATTGATATTCTTCTACAACATGACATTTTCTTATATTTGTGGTTTTTCTTATGATTTCTAATATTGAGGCAAATTGCAAATGAAGAAATACAAAGGGCCAATAAACACATGAAAACAATTTCACCTCAACAATAGTCAAAGAAAAGAAATGAGATGTTATTTTTACACATCATATTAGCATAGGTTTAAAAAAAATTGGTAGAACCTACTTTGTTAACTGGAGAGACAAACGGACAGCATTTTAGACAACTGGAAGGGTGAAAATCTATCTGGATTTTTATGTATCAAAATATAAAATATGTCTGATTATTTACTTAGCAATTCTATTTCTAGGAACTTACTCTGAGAGGTATCACCCATGTGAAAAGGTATAAGCAGAAGGATGTTAGATGAAGCACTGTTTATAATAGCAAAATTTTAGTGACAGCCTAAACAAAATGTCAGTCAATGGGGTAATAGTTCCAATGAATGTGAAACACAGTGTTCAGTCATTAAAAATGATAATGCAGCTTTATACGGGACTGTAGCCCCCCTAGGCTCCTCTGTCCATGGGATTTCCTAGGCAAGAATGCTGGAGTGGGCTACATTTTTTTTTCCCCAGGGGATCATCCCAACCCAGGGACTGAACCCACATCTTCCATATTGGCAGGAGGATTCTTTACCACTGAGCCACCAGGGAAGCCCCAGCTTTATACGTGTTGACTTAGAATCATGTCTGATATTTTGTGAAGCGAGAAGAAATCACAGAACAGAACAACATGCAAAATCTGAGTCCATTTACGTAAAGTTCCACACACAAATCTGTATGTATCTTAGATAACTAAATGCCTAAAGCACCGTAGTCTTCTGAGAGGAGGGGCTTACAGGCTGCAATCTGGTTGGAACAGGGGGATGGGCAAAGGATGAGGGTCCACTTTGAAGCCACATTTGCTAACCAACCATCAGGTTTTTGTAGTTATTTGTTTTGTTTTTCTTAGAATGTATGTCCTTTGAGGATGGCAGGGAGAGAGAGCGATGGAGATGACAAACTCTGCCATCTGCCGAGTGGTATTGACCAAAATATTAATAGTGATTATCTCTTGGAGGTGGGATTTGGAATGTTTTAATTTCTTCTTTGAAATTTTACTATTATTCAAACATTTTACAAAAAAAATTATTTTGTAACATTTGCTGTTAGGGGAGGCTCACAAGAGCTGATTTATTTCTTTACTTTGCAGTATCTAATAGCCTGAATTTCTGTGTCCTGCCTATCTAAGTCTGCAATCTGATTAACTTTCCTCTCGTTCCTTGAAGAACTTCAGACACCTTTTCCAGGCATGGGGTATCTTGGTGGACACAAGCCCATGGGAACTCCATACTCACAGTCTACTGGCATTGTACCCTAAGCCCGCAGCCCCCCACCATCAGAAGGAGGCTGTTCAAACCTCTTCCGCCCCGGCTGACCATGGCCCTCTAACCTTCCTCCACCACTGTTTCTTCAGATTTATCCCTTGGATTCTGATCCCACCACTGAGCCCCATCAGACATAGAAATCCTCACCATCAACTCTGCTCCTCACCTCAGCTCTGCGCTGATAACACCAACCTGGCATCTGACCTTGTTCTGTCTTTCATCTTTGACTTTGCTTCCTCCTGGAAGGTTCAAGTCACCCTACCATGCTGTTGTTTAGTCACTAAGCCGTGTCTGACTCTTGCAATCTCATAGATTGTAGCCCACCAGGCTTCTTTGTCCATGGGACTTTCCAGGCAAGAATACTGGAGTGGGTTGCCGTCTCCTCCTCCAGGGGATCTTCCTGACCCAGGGATTGGGCCTGCTAGTTGTGACGATGCCCCAACCTATGTGATTCACAGTTCCAGAAACATCTGCTGAGCACTCATGTGTCCAGCCTGTGGCCCGGGCTGGTGAACACAGAAACCATGAGCATTGGTTCCCTACTCTTGAGGGGAGTTCAGAGGATCAGACGTGACTAAGGGAAAGCTATGACGGTAGCCGACACTGAAGGCTTGTTACTACTTGGTACAGCTCTGTGTGTTTTGTGTATCATCTCACTTTACCCTCAGAATAACCCTATGAAGTAAGCACTATTATTACACCCATTTTAAAGAGGAGGAAACTGAGGCATAGAGGTAGTTTCCTCAAGGTCACAGAGAGCTAAGAAGCAGATCATGTAATCCAACTCCAGAGTCTTAAAAACCATGCTCTATGAAAACAAAAGGTGCCAGTTGCTGAGCAATAGACCTTCATAAAAAGGGTTGCTGCACTATGCAAAACAGAATGGAAGTGCCTCAGAAAACTAAAACAAGAATTACCATACAATCCAACAGTCTCACTCCTGGCATATACACGAATGAAACTATAACTCAAAAAGATACACGCACCCCAGTGCTCATAGCGACAGGATTCACAATAACCGAGAAACAACCGAAATGTCCATCGACAGACAAATGGATAAAGCAGAGATGGTACATACACAATGGAATACCACTCAGCCAGAAAGCTGTGGTACATATACACAATGGAGTATTACACAGCCATTAAAAAGAATACATTTGAATCAGTACTAATGAGGTGGATAAAACTGGAGCTATTATACAGGGTGAAGTAAGCCAGAAAGAAAAACACCAATACAGTATACTAACACATATATATGGAATTTAGAAAGATGGTAATGATAACCCTGTATGCGAGACAGCAAAAGAGACACAGATGTATAGAATGGACTTTTGGTCTCTGTGGGAGAGGGAGAGGGTGGGATGATTTGGGAGAATGGCATTGAAACATGTATACTATCATGTAAGAAATGAATTGCCAGTCTATGTTTGATACGGGATGCTTGGGGCTGGTGCATGGGGATGATCCAGAGAGATGATATGGGGTGGGAGGTGGGAGGGGGGTTCAGGACTGGGAACTCATGTACACCCGTGGTGGATTCATGTCGATGTATGGCAGAACCAATACAGTTAAGCAAAATAAAGTAAAAAAAGAAAAAAAGAACAAAGCAATGCCACTTGTAGCAACATGGATGCAACTGGAGAGCATCAGACTAGGTGAAGTAAGTCAGAAAAAAGACAAGTAACATGATATCACTTACACGTGAAATCTAGAATACAGCTCAAATGAACTTATCTACAAAACAGAAACAGACTCACAGACATAGAGGAGAGATTTGTGGTTGCCAAGGGGAAGACAGCAGGGAAAGAGATGGACTGGAATTTGGGGCTGGTAGATGCCTACTATTACCTTTAGAACAGATAAACAGCAAGCTCCTACTGTAGTACAGGGAAGTATATCCAATCTCCTGGAATAAACCATACCTGAAAAGAATATTTTTAAAAAAGAATGCACAGATGTGTAAAACTGAGTCACTTGCTATACAGCAGAGATTGGCACAACACTATAAATCAACGATACTTCACTTAAAAAATTAAAGTATATGGGAGACCAAAAAAAATGAAAAGGGCTGTGGGAGTTCAGTAAAAATGAGTCACAGATTCTTCTGCTTTCAGACTCTTGGCTGGCATGAGACTGACATGCAACCAGCTTCCTCTTTGCTGCTCACGTAACCAAACGTCTGCTTTTATCTCTGCTCAGGTGTGACACCTCGCTTATGACTTACACTCCGTGTCTTTCTGAGTGACTGACATCTGCAGGGCTGACCTGCAGCTCTGTGTCCACCTGAACTGGGCTGGCAGGCCCAGACCCTGTTCCATGTCATCTCAGATCCAGCGGGCCAACTGCCCCATCCCCAGGGCACAGAGACACAGATGGCCCAGAGTCCTCCCATCTGGGGTCTCACCTTCTTCCCAGTGCTCCATGAGCCCTCCAGTGGGGGCTCCAGTGGGGGAAGGGCTGATGAGCATCCCTCCACGGCCATTCTACTTCTATTAGTAGGCCACGTTTTCTGTAATGACAGTGCTCCAGAAAAGTTTTGTTCAAACAAAATATTTGTACATTGAATCCCATTTAGACTATATTAGAATAATCAGCTACAATGCAAAAGTCAGACACAGTGGCACTAACTAGCATTAAGTATATACAAAGCGCCAGGTACTTTGCTTGTAATATCCAGGTACTATGCTTGTAATTCTTAGAGCACCCCAGCAAGGAGGTACTACTTTCATTATTGTTGTTGTTGTTCAGTCACCAGTCATGTCCAACTCTTTGCAACCCTATGCACTGCACGCCTAGCACGCTAGGCCTCCCTGTCCCTCACCATCTCCCAAAGTTTGCCCAAGTTTATGTTCATTGCCACAGTGATGCCACCCAGCCATCTCATCCTCTGATGCTTTTTTCTCCTTTTGCCTTCAATCTTTTTCTATTATTGGAGAAAGAAATGGCACCCCACTCCAGTACTCTTGCCTGGAAAATCCCATGGACAGAGGAACCTGATAGGCTACAGTCCATAGGGTTACAAAGAGTTGGACACGACTGAGTGACTTCGCTATCACTTTTTCCATTATACCCAAATGAAAAGCACTAGGTCCAGAGAAGTTAGTTGACTTACCCAAGGTCACACAGCTAATGAGCAGCAGAGCCACGACTCTTGGCCAATACTCAGTCTAAACCATCTAAACTGAGTCTAAACTCAGCGGATTCTTAGGCAAACAGTCTCTTGGGGGTGTAAGTTTTCTAAGTTCCAAGTTGTGTTTTGTCACAAGAGGACAAATCTGACTTTCTTGATCTCATCTTCAGCCACCAGGCTGACGTGAAAGGAAATATGAGTCACACTGGATAGTTCCAGGGGAGACATAATAGAAATTTCTCCCCAGCATCCCCCAGAAGGGGAAGCTCTAGAGCCCCTCTATCTCCACCCTATCTTGTGTGTGCACACGCACACACACATATACACACGCACACACATGCATGCATACACATGTGCACACACAAGCACATATTTACCTATGTATCTTCCTGGTCCAGCCCATGGCTGTCTCCTTTGACCAGACAGCTGCCTGGGTACACCCAGGGCAGAGTCACCAAGGAGCCAGGGCCATCAAGAGCGAGGGAGCTGAATAAAAGCAGCTCATGCTACACCTATGATATGCAGCTTTGGTTGTAATAAACACTGCAGCTGAGTATTCCCGTGGGGATTCCCTAATGGCGAAGATGGATGCACTCCAGAGCAACCCCAGGGGTTTTGCACGCAGCTCTGACTAAACTCCCTATAAAATCAATCCCTCCTTTTCACCACTTGTGACAGGGTGTTCTAATATTAATCCACTCTCCTTGTCAGTCAGCTCCCCCAACAAAGGCTTTAATGATCTTTAACCAGGCATAATCAACACTACACACTCCAGCAGAGACTTCCTGGACCCAGGCAGCTCCCCTACCCCCAACAACAACTGGCTGGAATTTCCCAGGGGGACAAAGGCAGCCCCCTCAGCCCCCCGAGCCGCCTTCTCTCCCCCCACAGGATGGACTGTATAGGAGGAGGGCAGCCCCCCATGAGGACAGGGGCGTCGGGTCAGTGGGCTCAGGCTGCTCGGTGGGTGGGGGGTGCAGGCCCGGCCCCCGCGGTCTCCTCCACAGGCTGCCTGTGGTCCTGAGATGCTGACTGTTCCGGGCCGCACTGGCTCTGCAAGTCTGCCTCTAACGCTGTCATCAAGGGTGTCTCCTCCGGACTTCTGACAGCTCCCATCTCTCTAGGGGAAGCGGGGCCTGGCTGGAGGACCCTAGCAGCTGGAGAAGGAGCACGGGAGCCTGTGGTTTGCCCTCTGTTCCTGATCCCACCACCACCCCCCACCCGGCCTGCCCAGACCTGGCACCCTCCCCTTCCTCCCCAACCCCGCACTTTCTCCCTCCTTCTTGTTTCCCTGGACCCTCCATGCTCCTCATGGCCCCCCCGGAGGAGAGTGGCAGGAATAAAGGCAGACAGGGCCAGGGGGTCGGCAGCAGACGCACTGTACAGAGCCGGAGGCCCCCGGGCTGAGGGAATACACCTTCTGGGTAGACCAGGAGGGTCTACCCCAACAAAGGCCTTAGTCGTTCTCGTCTAAATCCATCTCTGCGTCTTCAAGGCTGCACAGTTTATGGGAGCCACGCAGGAGCCGTGCACAGGCTCTGGGGCAGCTCTGAGAACTTGTGGCGCACATACAGGCCTGTCAGGGAGGCAGCTGGGCAAGCTGCCTGGCAGCCTCGCTGAAACCTCCCAGCAAATTCCCTCAGGTGACATCAGAGTCCCTCGGGCAAGTCGGAGCCTGGAGTTTGGCCTCTGACTTCAGGAAACAAACTGGCCTGAACTGCTTAATGCAGCCTCCCTCCTGTTCCGGCCCATGAGGAGCAGTCCTTCCCTGCCGGGTGGTGTCTGGCTTCTCCATGGCCCCAAGGACCCCCGAGAGCTGCGTGAAGTTTGGGGGAGCAGAGAGATGCCTTCAGTATTTTCTCATTAGAACTTAGTTTACTTTGCTCACACTACCAGTATGTTGGTACAATAGGTATGTGCGTGCTCAGTCGCTTCAGTCGTGTCTGACTCTCTGCAACCCCACGGATTGTAGCCCGCCAGGCTCCTCTGTCCATGGAATTCTTCAGGCACAATATATTGTACTTAACTTGAGAAAAATGGGACAATATTAAAAAGCAGAAGAGGAGGCCGTGACCTCCAGCAAGCACTGCTTACATCTGAATGCATTGCCTCCAAAAATTTTTATTTTCTTACAGTTGTTGAATTCGGTTTTGCCCTTGGACTTGTACAAGAGACCTACCTGTGTTGTTTTGCCTGTGGGAACCCACCTCCCGTCCCTGCCCTGGTCCTGTATTGAGGAGGGGAGCTTGTGATTCTTGCTCATGATTTATTGGGTGATCAGGGGCCCTTTCATTAACGCTGGGCCTTCGAGTCGTCAATTATAAAAAAAGGAGATAATAATAGCACTGCCCTCATAGAGTAGTCATAAGGATTAAATGTTTTTGTATATGCAAAGTACTTAGAATATGTATCTAGCATAAATGTGAAATATATGTGGTAGTAGCATCACCAATAGGATTGTTATTATTATAACTACTGCTGCTATTTGCACTACCTTCCCTGTTTAGAGTGGGGAGTAGGGGCCAGCACCCCCTTTTCCCAGCAACTGTGGCTTCCATAGGGGAAGTCCAAGCACCCAGATGTATAACAGGTAGGCAGGTAGCCTGAGAGAAAGTCACTCTGGGAGGACAGAAAGCAAAACATCACTGGTCTAGGACTCTGCCTCTCCTGGGGTGTAGCTACCACGCCTCATGTGAGATCTTCTTGCCTGCTCAGCTCTGTGCTGGTACCCAAGTGGCTAGCAGGGCTCCTTTCCCACCTTCACTCAGTGCAGATTATTAATCCGGCATCTCACTCCCCTCCAGCGAGCCCAGCCCAAACAGCAGACTATTTCTTTCCCCCACAGTCCAGTGGGCTCCTCCCATATACCAGGGCTGGCTTTCCAAAGGATGCCTACTTTCCAGTCCTCCTACAGACCTGAAAGGTTTCTGACTTAGGCCATGAGAATATAAGAACATCCCTGGAAAGAACCCTTGTTGCTGTTGTTGTTGGTTAGTCACTAAGTCATGTCTGATTCTTTGTGACCCCATGGACTGTAGCCTACCCTGCTCCTCTGTCCATGGAATTCTCCAGGCAAGAATACTGGAATGGGGTTGCCATTTCCTTCTCCAGGGCATCATCCAGACCCAGAGATCAAACTCATGTCTCTTATTTTGCAGGCGGATTCTTTACCACTGAGATCCTAGGGAAGCCCCTCAAATAATAGCTCATGACGATAACAGTTCATATTTGTTTAGCATTTACTGTGTGCCAAGTGACAGTCGCACAGTTATGTCTGACTGTTTGAGACCCCATGGCCTGCAGCCCACCAGGCTCTTCTGTCCATGGAATTCTCCAAGCAAGAATACTGGAGTGGGTTGCCATTTCCTTCTCCAGGGGTTCTTTCTGAATCGGGCATTGAACCTGGGTCTCCTGCCTTGCCGGCAGATTCTTTACCGTTGAGCCATACTGTGTGTCAAGCCCTTTGCTAAATAATTTACATGTATTATCTCATTTAATCCTCACAACAAGACATGAGCTAGGAACCATCTTTATCTCCATTTTACAGTTGAAGCCTCAGCTTGGAGAGCTTGAGTCGTCTGCCCAGGACTGACACCCAAAAGCCACCGAGGGGACTTAACCTGACTATGGAGAGACTGCTGTTCATTCTGGGGAAACGCTACTATGAACTTTTAAGTTTCCTACAGCTATTCTAAGGGGAAGCCCGATGCTATTGTTAATTTGAATGAATGAAGAGTCGGTTTTGATCATTTAAGGTGTATGTGTACATATATATACACAAATGGAACCCAGAAAGAGTAAATTACTTTGCATGGCCACATGGCTAGAAAGCCATGGAGCCTGAAGCAGGACCCCAAACACCCCGATTTTATGTTCTTTCTATGCTGTTCATCTTTTGTCCCTTCCAGAGAGAACCTGGCCCCGGGCAGACACCGAGCCCCACACTCTGGTGTTCCTTGCACTGTACCCAGCACAGCCAGTGCACACAGTGGGTGCTCACTCAATCTCTGGGAGTGAATGGATGTGAACTTTCTGCAGGAGAGTCGGCAGCACACACTCAACGGTTCCCCCAACCTTCTGATAGCTGGTTGTGGGTCATTCATTTGTGAATGGAAACAAGCTTGTGCAGAAGCTGTCGATACTGTGGGCCAGGGCCCAGCCTGGCGCCTCAACTCTGAAAATCCGAGTATCCCTGGACCCTGTTCTTTCTCTGCCTTCTCCACCAAGCCCACCCACTCCTTTTCCTTCTTTCCCTCCCTGTCCTCCCGCTAAAAACACAGGACATTCCCGGTCCAAGTCAGCGTCCCTGGAGAAGCGAATGTTGTCTGAAAGAATCCAGAAGAGTCTGATTTTTATTTATTTATTTTTTTTTGTGGTGTTGATGCCTGATTTCCTCTGGGCACTGCCTAATTTCTCTCATTCCCAGGTTGGTGACTTCTTGCCTGCTGCCTGACAGAGCATGTCCCTATGACCCTGGACTAGAGGCAGGCGGCCTGAGCAAGACTTCCGGCAGAGCATGTCTGGGTGATGGTAACCATGCATTTTTTATTGAGTAAGAGAGTTAATGGGCATGTAAAACATACACAACTTGTCAGCCTGTTAGCTGCTACCATTGCCACGGCCGCTCTCCCGCCTCGGGCTCAACTAAATTGCTCATCGCCTTGCTCTTTTCTGCCCTCTCCCTCTCCTTGTGTTTTTTTTTTCCCCCAAAGTCTCTCTCTCTCCCCAACCTGTACCTCCCTCCTTCCCTGAACTGCTGAAGAATCCCATTTTTATTTATTTATTTTTAATCACTTTCAATTTGGGCAACCAATTTGAGAGAAGACTTAACCTTGAAGGCTTGACTGCCCCTACCCAGGCAATGCTCTGTCTTCAGTTCCTGCCCAGGAAGCTGGGGTTCAAGGACAAAGGCAGCCCAGAGTGAGCTTCCACCCACGGAGGAGGCAGCTAGTCCAGAGCACTTGCCAGATGCGAGGCATGGATGCCCACGTGGATATGCCTCCATTGTGCACACGTGATCAACTGCCCTCCTTGCCACACCACTCCCGCTACAGGTGCCACCCTCAGCAGCCTGGGTCCTCCACCTGCCCAGACCCGCAAAACCCCACCCTGCATGCACACACACTCAGCCATCACACCCTCATGTTCAGACCCCAACAGCTTCAAAAAATTCCAAATCCCATACGAGTGCTCCTGTGTACATACATATACACTTGAAAGAGCCCACAGCTGAGTGCTACAATATAGCCCGCTCTCTGCATCCCTCCCCGAGGGGGAATCTCAAGCCTGGACACACGCTTCCCTCTCTCTCTCTCACATACGTTCATGGTCTCAACCGCACATGTCTTTAGGCGCACCCTCAAGTCCACACATGGATTCACTGCCTTCAGACACTCCATCACAAGGCCATTATTCGTGTGCATCCCCACGCATGTGCACTTTCAGAACTGATGAGAACAGCCGCATTCCCATAGGTGCCCTCACAATTGTATTTCTGCACACAGTGCCCCCCAACATTTATATACTCTACCGTTAGCTCAAGCTGCCTGCACTCTTTCAACATGTCTGCACCTCTAATAGTCACATCTGCATGCTCACCCACCAGACACACTCAGCGTCAACAACCCATAGCTGCAGTGTGCTTCCCTACATCCACACACACAGTGGGCAGGTCGTGTCTGCATGTATACCCCACTCCATACCCCCTGGTATGTCTTCAAATGCTCATGTCTGTTGCATACACATATAAACCAACACTCCCACCAGCCTATATGCAAGTAGTCCTTTAATGTATATTTCAAGTATATTTGTACACACTTCATGTACACACATACACATTAAACCCCACTCTGCCTATTTATAACTCATGCACATAAACTCTTAATCCCTATTTGTATGTATATTCCATACAAATATCCCAGTGTTCCCATCATATATACCTACAGAAGACCCCAGTTCTGCCCATGTTCATACTCCAACTCCCAGTCTGCACGCACATCTCAAATGTATACCCCCAAATGCTCTGTTTTACCCATAGTCGTAGTAGTGTTAGTGGCTCAGTCGTGTCTGACACTTTGCAACCCCACTGTAGCTGGGCTACACCCCACTGGACTGTAGCTCACCAGGTTCCTCTGTCCATGGAATTCTCCAGGCAAGAATACTAGAGTGGGTTGCCATTCCCTTCTCCAGGGGATCTTCCTGATCCAGGGATCAAACCCGGGTCTCCTGCATTGCAGGCAGATTCTTTTCCCATGCATGCAGGTATCTCCTGCAATGATTCTATATCTGCTTACATAGACCCCAGTCCAAGGACATACATGCAAACTCGCCATTTCCACATGTAAAGACAGCCATGTACAGTCCCTTCTAACACCCATTCACAGCTGTATCAAAAGCTCACCATCAATTCAATTGAATTTAAACTAAACAATCAAGCCCATATCAAAATGCAGATTCAGAAGAACTGTGGTCTTTACCTTCAGGAGCTTCATATGGACAAGAAAGCAGCCAGTTAGTCTAGCCACAGAAGTAAGTGCACACAGGAGCATACACTCTCAGCAGCTCCAAATTTACAGGAAAATTCTACCTGCTCATCTCAGATGCACAAATGTATGCGTGTATGCTTAGTCACTTCAGTTGTGTCCGACTCTTGTAAACTGTAGCCCACCAGGCTCCTCTGGCCATGGGATTCTCCAGGCAAGAATACTAGAGTGAGTAGCCATTCCCTTCTCCAGTGGATCTTCCTGACTCAGGGGTTGAACCTGAGTCTTCTGCATTATAGGTCGATTTTTTTTTTTTTTTTGGCTATCTGAGCCATAAGAGAAACCTCAGATGCACAAATGGATACAACTTAATTCACATTACCACATATCCCCATTCTGTGCCCAAACCCCCAACTCTAATCATGATCAGTCGTTTCCATTAATTGTAGTGGCTTCACATGTTCCCAGCAGTCTCCTCCCTAGAGGTAATGCTGCTACTTCACACTGTCATTGCTGGGACTAAGTCCTTCTCTAGGACTGCTGGCTGAGGACCTAGCCCAGAAGTGGCAGAGCTTCTGGTGCAGGGAGTGTCCCCCAGCAGTCATCCTGCCTCATTCTCCGCCTGACCTCAGATGAGCCGCAGGCCTTGCTGTTACCTCCTCCTTTTTGTCCTCTACAGAGGCTGCTGTCCCCCCAGTGGGCCCAAGAGCACTTTCCTGCCTACTCCTCCTGTTTGGGTGGCTGGCACTAGTAGTTCTCTGATATGATAATTTAAAAAGTGAATCTGATTCCAGTATGAATTCCTAGGACTTCAGTAAACTGAATTCTAAGAGCTTTGCCTTACGGGCCAATTCTGGCCCACTGTCTATTTTTGTATTACAAGTAAAGCTTTATTCGAATGGTCAGACCCATTTGTTTAAGAATTGCCTGTGAGGGCTTCCCAGATGGCTCAGTGGTAAAGAATCTGCCTGCAGTGTTGGAGACACTGGTTTGATCCCTGGGTCAGGAAGATCCCCTGGAGAAGGAGATGGCAACCCACTCCAGTATCCTTGTCTGGGAAATCTCATGGACAGAGGAGATCGGCAGGCTACAGTCCATGGGGTAGCAAAGAGTTGGACGTAACTTGGTGACTAAACAGCGACAACTTGGCTGTTTCAGGGCTCTAATGACAAGAGTTCAGTAGTTACGATAAGACCATGGCTAGTAAAATACTTACTGGTTGACCCTTTATAGAAAAAGCATCAATCTGCTAGTCTTGCCCATCTGATGTTAAGCATGGAGGTGGCAGTGCCATTCTGGTCTTCCCTGGTCAGGACAGTGCAATACACCTTAGAGGTAAATAGAGAAACCACAGAGTGAAGTGGCAGAAGATGGGAAAGGAGAGGAATTCAGACCACATCTTCAGCTCATCCCACAGATATTGATGGGTGCCTGCTATCTGCTGACACTATGCTGGGCACGGGGTTACAGCAGAGAATGGAACATGGCTCCTATCCTCCTGAAGTAACCAGTCTACTGGTAGACATTAAACTACAAGCTACACACCAACTCCATTGTGAGAGTTGTGATAAATATTGACAAGGGAAAACAGGGGTCGTTGAAGCCGGGAAAAAGAAACAGAGGTACTTTGATAGATGAACTCAAATATGTGAAGGAACGACAAGGAAGAGGGGCGGGACAAGCCCTCTGGAAGCTCAAGGTGGGACCTGGGACCAGGACAGCACAGTGAAGACAGGAAGATATGTGGGAAGAGGAGCTGTGTGTGCTCCACAATGGGCCCTGCACACAGGAGGCTGTGTGTTACATTGATATTAGTGATGGATAAGAGGGATAGAGACTCACCATGGCTTCTCAAGATGGCACCATGCTAAGCTTTCCCAGTGTTCCCCTCTCCTTGCCAGCATCCTCTGTTCCCCAGTGTCAGGAGTAAGGGACAACCTCCCCTAACCTGGCCACAGAGCGGACCATGAACAGTTCCATTCACAGGGTGCTGTGAGGGTGTCCACCACTCCTCTGGTCATTACAAGTTCATACATTCAACACCATTGGGCCTAAAAGTAAGTTTCCATATCAGCTAGCTTCTAGGAACACCGTCAGAACCTCTGCCTCCCCTTCCCACACTGGACTCCAACCTTACTTCACTTGCTGTCTCCTTCCAAGATCCAGACTTTGAGGCTTTCGGCCCCTCAGGTGGGATCCACAGATTCATGTCTGAATCCATCTTGCAGAGGGTTCAAAGGAGAATGCCAAAGATCAGCATCATCCTTACTCCAGGACTCTTGGTGCTCACTCCTTGTTCACTCCATCCCACCTGGCTCTCCTCCCCACTTTGGACACGGAGGACACAGATGAGGTCAAGAGAGAAGCAGAGCTGGCAGCAAGAAGGAAGGCAGGATCAGGAAGGGGGATAAAAAGAAGGAAGCAAAATGCAAGAGAAAACACAAGGGCGAATGGGGAGAGCCTTAGGAACCTTGTGTTTAAATGGTCTGATAATTAAATGAAAAGTGTTCGGTAGGGAAGCCCACCTTTCAAAGTCCCCGCTGGTGGTGGAGCGTATAAAAACCTGAATAGCAAATATTTACTCAGAATTAACATGGAGCAGATCTCATCAAGCAACCTTGGGGCTGTTTCTGAAGTCTTACCTTAATGTCTTGTGTGGCATGGGGGCCCAGGCAGGCACTAGACCTGGCGTAATACGCTAAACAAATCTAATGGTGAGCTTTATTCCCCCCACAGCAGAACTCTTAATTGTGTATCCTGCAAATGCACAGAGAAAATGGATTAGCCACGGCAGCTGTTACCTGCTGGAGAGGAACCCTCCCCAGAAGCCTTTGCAAGGAGATGGTGGGCCGGCCCCACAGGCTGCACCAGGCAGCTGGCAGGGGTCTGGGGAGCACACAGGTGAGAGGTTGATGAGGGTCTGAATCTTCAGCCAGGGAATATCTGCCCCTTGGCATCCCGATGGGAGAGGTGGGCCATGAGTAAGGCGCTGAATGACAGGGGGTCAGCCCAATCTTTTGGCTCTATGGGATTAAGTAGGCTCTTGGAAAGGCTTCCCTGCTAAGGCCATCTTTCCTTTCCATCCTCCCAGAGCTAAATGACAATTGGTGGTCGGTAGGGTGACTCACTACTGTCCCCTTAGTTCCTCCTAGTAAATTGCAGGGACCGGTGTGCCAGTTTCCTTGCCATGTATCAGGGTCTATGAGAAAAACTGGAACCCAGAACAAGTTCCAAGGAGGAAAAGAAGTCAGGAAAGTTCAGATATGGCTTTAATTAGGGAAAGCGGGCCAACAGAGAAAAATAGAAGGTGATATAAGGGTGCTAGGTATAAGGCAGAAACCCTTAACAGTCTGGGGACCTTGTAGCAGAGAAATATTCTGCAAATGGGCAGAACACCAGCATAAGCTGGACACTGGTTAGAGACAGAGGCCCACTGAGACCACCTGGCTGCTGAACCCAGTAGGTCAGAGAGGCTAGTTTGTAACTTTTTTTAAAATTAATTTTCAGTTATAGTTGCTTTATAATGTGTTAGTTTCTACTGTACAGCAAAAGGAATTGTATGTGCATGCACATGAGTGCTAAGTTGCTTCAGTCTCACTTTTTGTAACCCCATGGACTGTAGCCCAACAGGCTCCTCTGTCCATAGGATTCTCCAGGCAAGAGTAGTGGAGTGGGGTGCCATTTTCCTCCTCCAGGGGCTCTTTCCCATCCAGGGATCAAACCCACATCTCTTACACCTCCTGCACCGGCAGGTGGGTTCTTTACCACTAGCACCACCTGGGAAGCTGTATATACACATATATGTCCTTGTGCGAGTGTTTTGAGGACTCTCTGCCTTGGACATAAAGGTCTTTTTCTGTGATGGCTTTGGCACTGTAATCTTGAACAGCAGGATATCAAACAGACTAACTATAGTGGGATTTAGTCCTGCATTTGAGACCCATTCTAACACTCATTAACAACTCTTACATGTAACCTTTCTGGGCAGAATTTCCCCATCTGGTTTGTGTGAAAAACCAGCATGCTGTCTTAAACTTATCAATAATGTTATCTAAATCAGAATGTGTTGGATAGCCGTTTCATCTGTAGTGGATTTCTCCTAGGGTTGAAGGAGGGGTATTCATTGAAATCTGTGAAGCTGCTTTGTGAATTGGAAAGGGCAAGAACCACATTTATTGAGCACTTACTGTGCACCAAGCACTGCTCCCTCAGTCCTCGCAGAAACCCTGAGAATGTGCCCTATTAGAGTCCTGATTATTCAGGTGAAGACATTGAGACACAGAGAGATTGCCGTACAGATACTCCCAAAGTTCGCACAGCTAATAAAGTGTGGAGCCAGGATTCAAACCCTGATGTCTTCATTCTGTCTGCTCTGGAAGTATTGATCAGTGATGGCCATGTTGTAAGACAGTTCTCCAGAACTGGCTGGGCTCACGGGGAACAAGAGGGAGCTGGACCCTGCACCACCACCCAGCATCACAGGAAATTGAAGACTAAGGTGAAGCACTGGGGTCAGGTCACATAAGCAGCAAAACGAAGGGCGTAGGACAAATTCAAAACACAGAACGAGGCTACAGTGTGTGCTAGGAGTCTGGCCTGAAGAGGATATGGCAAAAACAAGCCTTGGAAGCAAGGCAGTACTGCTTCATACGCTTTCCAGATATCACTACACAGTGTCTCTCCAGCCTTTATCCCACTCCATTCAGCGAGACACGTGGGGGATAAGAGGATTGAAAGGCATGATCCCTGCCCTGTGTAGCTCAGAGTCTACCAAGGAAAGTTGACCTTACCCAAGCAATCACAAGCATGATGAGTTTAAAAGAGAAAGAGTTTTGGGTGTACATTAGCTTGAGCACTGCTAACACAAATAGACCCCCAAGTGTATAAGAAGAGTACGCCTCACTCAGGTGACAGGAAAAAAATGAATGTTCCTGGTTGACAGGCTAACAGCACCTCCACCATCTCAACACACATCCTCCAAGGCCTCCCTGGGGTCACCATCATCACAGATGGTGAAGAGAAAAGGGGCAAGAAAGAAGGCATGGGATGGTTTTCATGGGCCAGGTGCGGAGAAACACAGGTCACTCCCACTTACATTCTAGTGATGGCATCTCAGCCCCTCATCACACATAGCGCCCAGGAAAGAGTGAGGTGCCCAGGAGGCCTTTGGCTTGGTGAAGAGCTAGCTGACAGCCACAGTGGGCCACAGAGGATCTTTGCCCACCCCTGCTCTCTGCTTGCAATGCTTCTTCCAACTTGACTTCCCCTCTGTCTTCTCAGCAATGTGAACAATGGCATATAATATTCAGCTGTAATATTTACTTCTCTTCTTGTGCCTATAATCCTCCCCTGTTCCCAAAAGCCCTGTAAAAAATTGTCACTCAGAACACATCTTTACACTCGTGGTGTCTTGGGAAGGGAAGAGGACTTTGATCACTTGTGGGCAAATCTGGGCCGGCAGCAAATACTAGCAGAAAGCAAGACATCAAGAAGGGACTCCAGAACTGAGTCAGGGACAGGAATTCAGAACCACAGTAACCATCAGAGCATGAGGGCCCCCTGAGCATCCTCAAATTACTGGGGAGAGTGACTCTTCAGAGGGGGGTGGGATGGAGACTCAGATCCTTTTATTTCAAAATTAAGAAAAAGGTGAGGGGCTACTCATAAAGATCGAGAGGAAACCTGGGCCAACTAATGAATAGAACTTGAAGTGTTTCACAAATGTTCTTAAATCAAAGACTAACAGACACTAGTTGCTCCTATGTACCAGCTACTCCGCTTCACAACAACCAAGTTAGATAAGGATTGTTGTTGTTTAATTGCTCAGTCGTGTCCGACTCTTTGTGACCCCATGGACTGTAGCCCAGCAACCTCGTCTGTCCATGGGATTTTCCAGTCAAGAATACTGGAGTGGGCTGCACTTCCTTCTGCAGGGGATCTTCCCAACCCAGCAGTCAAAGCTGTGTCTCCTACCTTGGCAGGCAGGTCCTTTACCACTGAGCCACCAGGGAAGCCCCTAGACAGGGACTGTTACGCCCAACTGACTGATGAGAAAATCATCTCAGAGAAAGTCTCGCCCCATAAACAGGGGAGCTGGATTCACATTCAGACGTTAAAAAAAAAAATTTATCAAAGTATAGTTGATTTCCAGTGTTGTGTTAATTTCTGCTGTACAGCAAAATGATTGTTATACATGTACATATATTCTTTTTCATATTCTTTTCTATTAAGGTTCACCACAGGATACTGAATATAGTTCCCTATGCTATACAGTAGGACCTTATAGCTTATCCATTCTATATATAATAGTTTGCATTGGCTAATCACAAACTCCCAACCCACCCCGCCCCGCAACCCACCCCCTTGGCAACCACAAGTCTGTTCTGTCTGCGAGACATGTTTTTAAGTGCTGTACTCTACTGCCTCCTGCCTGAAGGGGAGAGTAGAAAAAGAGCAAGAGGACAGATGTTAGGAGGAGCTTGGGATGGAGGTAGGCAAGCAGGAGATGCTGTTGTAAAGAGGAAGCAAAGGCTGGTCCACCTGGAGAGATGAGGGTAGGCCAAGGAGGGCAGAGGGCCACAGGCACGGCATGTGTGGAGGGAAGGCTGGTGATGTCCGCCAGCCTCCCCGAAGGATGGAGAGAGGAGTCTCTCACCCAGATGGTGGTGACTGTTCCTCCCTGCCAGGGCAGAAGGAAGAGAGCTCTTGGCAACGCTTGACTTGCTAAGCCTCAGGGGAGAAAAACCAGGGAGCTGGTGAGAGCAGCTCCCTGAGGTGCCTCAGGCGGGACGCAGTGCTTTCCAGCAGGGAGTAAAATCAGGAGGAAGCGAATCAAGGCCAGATGGAGTTAGTGTTCCAGTAAGTGCATGTTGTTTTAGAAATGAAGGAGAAATGTGGATTGAGGCCAAATCCAGTCCTTGGGCTCCCAGCAACCTGCCATCTCTGGGGAATCATGCAGACAGGATGTTGGGGCTGGGAAGTCTTTAAGAGATCACCCTGCCCGGCTGCTCCTTCTACAATGCTGGAAACTGACACCTGGGGATAGGAGCAGGTGAGTGAAAGGGCTGGGGTCTTGTCCCAGGTCCCCTCCACCATCACTGCCAATGCTGAGAAGTTGTGTAAGTGGCAGACATAGGAAGGGCCCCCCTCCCGCTCCCTTCCTCTGCACCAGTCCTGGAGGCACACTAGCTAAGAGGGCTTCCCTGCTGGCTCAGACAGGGAAGAATCTGCCCACAATGCAGGAGGCGCGGGTTCGACTCCTGTGTTGGGAAGATCCCCTGGAGAAGGACATGGCACCCACTCCAGTATTCTTGCCTGGAGAGTCCAATGGACAGAGGAGCCTAGTGGGCTACAGTCCGTGAGGTCAGAGAGTCAGACATGACTGTGCAATTAACACACACACTACTTTGCAGGCATTGGTGGGCTGCTGAGGTGCTGTTTTGTGCAAACTTCCCTCCGTCCCTCTCCCTGCCCACTGCCTCCATAGATGGTCCCCCATCCAGGGCCTCAAGTGCTTTAGTAGCTCTGCGACCTTGTAAAGACACTCTGCCTCTCTCTCTAACTCAGTGTCTTCACCAATAACATGACACAGTAGGACAAGAAAATCCTTAAATCTCAATGCTTGTCATGCTAAGGTTTTCAACCATCTGCCAAACCTCTCTGTGCCTTTAAGGTCTCTGATGTCAGGATAAAGGCTCAGATTAGAAGAAGTCAACCAAGACTGTCACAGGGAATGAGCAGAACCTCTCAACATTGGGGGAGCCCAGGGCAACAGAAGCCAACAAGTCTTTGGTCGAAATATTTAAAAAGTACAAATAAACTGTTTGATAGAACATGCTTACCCAACTACCTGAATTACACCTTCATGGTTCAGTTCAGTTCAGTTCAGTCGCTCAGTCATGTCCGACTCTTTGCGGCCCCATGCATCACAGCACACCGGAACTCCCTGTCCATCACCAACTTGCGGAGTTCACTCAAACTCATGTCCATCAAGTGGGTAATGCCATCCAGTCACCACATCCTCTGTCATCCCCTTCTCCTCCTGTCTCTAATCTCTCCCAGAATCAGTCGTTTCCAATGAGTCAACTCTTTGCATCAGGTGGCCAAAGTACTGGAGTTTCAGCTTTAGCATCAGTCCTTCTAAAGAACACCCAGGACTGATCTGAATGGACTAGTTGGATCTCCTTGCAGTCCAAGGGACTCTCCAAGAGTCTTCTCCAACACCACAGTTCAAAAGCATCAATTCTTTGGTGCTCAGCTTTCTTCACAGTCCAACTCTCACATCCATACATGACCACTGGAAAAACCATAACCTTGACTACACAGACCTTTGTTGGCAAAGTAATGTCTCTGCTTTTGAATATGCTATCTAGGTTGGTCATAACTTTCCTTCTAAGGAGTAAGCGTCTTTTAGTTTCATGGCTGCAATCACCATCTGCAGTGATTCTGGAGCCCCTCAAAATAAAGTCTGACACTGTTTCCACTGTTTCCCCATCTATTTCCTATGAAGTCATGGGACCAGATGCCATGATCTTAGTTTCTGAATGTTGAGCTTTAAGCCAACTTTTTCACTCCTCTTTCACTTTCATCAAGAGGCTTTTTAGTTCCTCTTCACTTTCTGCCATAAGGGTGGTGTCATCTGCATATCTGAGGTGATTGATATTTCTCCTGGCAATCTTGATTCCAGCTTGTGCTTCTTCCAGCCCAGTGTTTCTCATGATGTACTCTGCAGATAAATTAAAGAAGCAGGGTGACAGTATACAGCCTTGACGTACTCCTTTTCCTATTTGGAACCAGTCTGTTGTTCCATGTCCAGTTCTAACTGCTGCTTCCTGACCTGCATATAGGTTTCTCAAGAGGCAGGTCAGGTGGTCTGGTATTCCCATCTCTTTCAGAATTTTCCACTGTTTATTGTGATCCACACAGTCAAAGGCTTTGGCATAGTCAATAAAGCAAAAATAGATGTTTTTCTGGAACTCTCTTGCTTTTTCCATGATCCAGGGGATGTTGGCAATTTGATCTCTGGTTCCTCTGCCTTTTCTAAAACCAGCTTGAACATCTGGAAGTTCACAGTTCATGTATTGCTAAAGTCTGGATTGGAGAATTTTGAGCATTACTTTACTAGCGTGTGAGATGAGTGCAATTGTGCGGTAGTTTGAGCATTCTTTGGCATTGCCTTTCTTAGGGATTGGGATGAAAACTGACCTTTTCCAGTCCTGTGGCCACTGCTGAGTTTTCCAAGTTTGCTGGCATATTGAGTACAGCACTTTCACAGCATCATCTTCCAGGATTTGAGCAGCGGCTGTGCTTTGCTGGAGCAGCCCTGAAGAGATACCCCACGTCCAAGGTAAGAGAAACCCAAGTAAGATGGCAGGTGTTGCGAGAGGCATCAGAGGGCAGACACACAAACCATAACCACAGAAAACTAGCCAATCTAATCACATGGACCACAGCCTTATCTTCATGGTGACAAAGTCAGAAATATCAGTGGAAAAGCATGAATTTCTTATCATATGATTGAAAGTTGACAAATATCAAAGATATGATGAATTTAATTATTGCACATGTTTGAATGGTGACAATGTTTGTACGAGTAACAGAACAAAGACAAAATAATTTAAAAACTACTGTATATTTATTCCCAAATTATTTTTCTTGCCTTTATTTAAACAGAATCCCTAATTATGTTGTTATAATCAAGATGTTTATGTAATTTGTGTTCTATTGAGATCAATGCCGGCTTAGGCATCTCTTGAGTCACTGTCATTCTCAGATCTTTTTTATTAACTTCAATTTGAAGAAACTTCTCTGCTGAGGCAGGAGAAGTTGGAAATGGCAATAAAATTTTTAAAGCTACACTTCTACATATTCAGAAATGAACTCTGAACTTTACTTATTTTTCATACTTGATAATGTGGTCACATACAGCAAAGTATCACTTCCAAAGATGTTATAAAACAGTTTATTTTCACCACTATTTCTCATAACAGTATTACATCCACACAGTAACTTAGAGAATCTGTACCACACTGAATGCCTGTTATGTCTAGACTTACATACCCACAAATTTAAGAGAAATGTAAGTTGTTTAATATTGCAAAATGTTTCTGAGTTTTTACGTGCAGCTACTGCAAATACCTCACTAATTAGTGAATACCTCCACGAATTTGATTTTGAACACAAAGAAAACAAGAAAATGGATGCTCAGCACTCCGGATACTTGATTATGAAAGAATCTATCGCACCATGCTATCTTAGAGGAAGGATTTGACAAGTTAATTAATTGGTCTTATATCTCAGTACTTCCACTGCTTAAATGCCTGTTCCCCCTACCACCCACCCCAAAGCACTGTTTCCTGATGTGGGCAACAGCACGATCCACCAGTCTTCGGGGCATTCTAACACAGCTGCTTTCTGTTTCAAAAACAGAGGGCAGGGGGAGGTTCACGAGGAGGGGACATATGTATACCTATGGCTGATTATCCTCCAATTAAAAATAAATTGTTGCTGTTCAGTCACTAAGTTCACGACCCCATGAACTGTACCACACCAGGCTTCTCTGTCCATCATTATCTCAGGTATTTGCTCAAACTCATATCCATTGAGTCAATGATGCCATCCAAACATCTCATCCTCTGTTGTCCCCTTCTCTTCTTGCCCTCAATCTTTCCTAGCATCAGGGACTTTTTAAAAAACAACCAATACAGAATTGTAAAGTAAAATAAAAAATAAATTAAAAAAAAAAAAAACAGAAGGCGAGAGACAGGGAGAAGCACTTCCCTGGGGCCTGCACAGTGATGGTCATGAGAGCGAGTGGTTAGGGTTACGGCCAGTGTGGCTCACTGGGACACACCAACAGAGGCACCCATGCACTCTTTAATAAATTTATTAGTGTAAGTGGTGGAGGCTGGGTTAGGGGGATCTTTAAGGGCCAGAGCCCAGGTAACATCCTCCCCTTGCCCAGAGAAGAGTGCTATTGGAAACTGTGAGCTGGAGGGGATGAGGCTGGCTGGCCACCTAATGTTGCCCAGGGGCCAGAACCTCTCAAATCATTTCCGGTTCTTTCTGAGAGCAAGTGATAGCCACCCGTGCCCCACTCTCTCCTATCCCATCACTTACCCACCAGACTCTCCAGACCCCTCAGACTCCCCCAGCCGGTGCTCACACCCTCGGTGATTTTGTTCTTGTGGTGGCCTCTGCCTTGCATGTCTTTCCCCATTTTCTTTGTTTCACTGGTTTATTAAATGGTGTATTAAACAGGTTATACTTGTGCTGTGTGCATACGTGTTAAGTCATTCAGTTGTGTCTGACTCTCTGCGACCCCAAGAACTGTAGCCTACCAGGCTCCTCTGTCCATGGGATTCTCTAGACAAGAATACTAGAGTGGGTTGCCATTTCTTCTTCCAGGGGATCTTCCCGACCCAGGGATCAAACCTGCTTCTCTTACATCTCCTGAATTGGCAGGCAGGTTCTTTACCACTAGTGCCACCTGAGAAGCCCAGTTTATAATCAATGGAGTATAAATACAACTTTTTTTTTTTCCTAGCCATTAACTTTCATCAATTCTCTGGAATCTTTAATTAATAGATACTCTCACTTTCTGGTCAGTTTCCTGGATCTGGGTTCTTTGGTGCTAGGGGCAGGGAGCAGATAAGGAGGGAGGGCTGGAGTCATCATGCATGACTGGCAGCCTGACCCCATGGGGAGGGCCCTGGTCTCTAACATCTCAGCCTGGTTTCATCTCCTGCTGGTGGCTCCACCCTTGTGCAGGTACCATGGTAATCTTAGATGGGTGTTGGCTTCACTCTCTCACTTGGTGTTGAAGACCATGTCCAGAAGGGGGACGCATGGTTTCCATAAGCCCCCATGAGTGGCCTACCCACCCAGCGGCCCCTCTGGGAGGACTATCTCTTCATGTAGCAGACAGCTCCAGAGCACCTACCTCTCCTTTAGATCTGGCCCTTTCACACTCATGAAATCTGAGTTTTCTTTGGAAGCCTTCAAGAGAAAGAGAGAATGAGGATGGAGGAGAGACGCCCCCATTTTCTTCCCAAGCTCCCTACACCACAGCTCCTTCTGGCTTTCACCCAAGCTGTTTCAACAAGCCATCCTGTTCCTCACTTTCCATTTCCCCTACCCCAACTTCAGATATCCCCAGAAAAGAAGCAAGAAGAGAATATCAGCCAAGCTCTCCATCCTCAACTCTCTCCAAAGCATGGGGATGTCTTTCGGCCTGGGAGAAAGAAGTCCATTCCTCTTGTCACCAGCCCTCCCATCTCCAGAAACGATGCCCTGAGAGCTGCCCTCACCAGGCTGGGGGAAGGGCAAGACGATGACGCAACAGCTTACACTAACCTGGTGCTTCCCCTCTCTTTCACCATAGCCTGGGATGCTGGACACTAGGGCGTGATGAGGGGATATGACCAGACGAGAGCTGCTCCCTTCACAAGCCCTGAAGAAGCCCAGGCATTGCTGTCCCTCTTTTGTGTGTCTTTCTTATCATTTCTTTGTACCTAACTGTTAATGCCATTGCCAAATCAACTTCCTAATATGCCTGCCTGATGGAAGACCTTGAAGGTCACATAGATATCACCTTTCCAGATAGTTGACCTTAGCCCCCAAAGCTGCCAGCCTCTCCTCAGGCTCCCATAGTGCCTTGGATTAATTTCTGTCCCATTATGTTGTCCTTAACTATTTGCAGCCATTTCCCTTGGCTTGACTGTGTGGGCAGGGAATGGGCTTTGCCTCTGTATCTGCAAGACCTACCACTGGGTCAAGCACCGCAAAAGCCCACACTCAAAGCTTGTTGAAGGGAGGAAGGAAATGAATGAATTTAAGAAATAATGAACATGTGTATACCTGTGGCAGATTCATGTCGATGTACGGCAAAACCAATACAATATTGTAAAGTAATTAACCTCCAATTAAAATAAATAAATTTATATTTTTTTAAAAAAAAGAAATAATGAATGAGTCAGTTATCAAACAAAGGAAGGCAGTCATAAGTGGGTAGAATGGCTGAAGGAATGAATGAGCAAACTTGATGCTCCTGCTCCCCAGCCTCCCAGGGGCTTGCAGGAAGCCCACGTGCAGAAGGCCCCTAGCTCATCAGATTCCAGGGGAGCAGGCAGCCCAGCCCACGGTAATGGAACTGTTAGCTCAGGAGGCAACAGCCTCACCGTGTAAAATCACTGTCTATTCTAGTCAAATTAACTAGGTAATACTCTGCATTAGTGTAAAATTCTCCATCAAACCATGAAGACTGGTATTTAAAACATTCAAGGCCCGGGGAGGGGAGGAGAGGGCAGAGAAAGCAAGAGAGAATCAGTGCTTTATCCTGACAAGTTTGAAAGATTTCCCACCCTCTCCAAGCAGGGAGGAGGCTTCCCAGGAGATGCTAGTGGTAAAAGAACACACCTGCCAACGCAAGAGACCCAAAGGACATGGGTTCAATCCCCGGGTCAGGAAGATGCCCTGGAGGAGGAAATGGCACCCCACTCCAGTGTTCTTGCCTGGAAAATCCCCTGGACAGAGGAGCCTGGAGGGCTACTGTCCATAGTGTCGCAAAGAGTCGGACAGGACTGAAGTGACTTAGCACAGGCCAAGCAGGTGGGAACCCACTTGAGGTTGCTCAAAGCCCCTGCCTGATGCTTCTGGCGGGGCCTCTTCTTGCAGAGTTTCCAGTCTCTTCTCAGGGTCTCTTTTCTTGGGGTCACTGCCCCTATATTGGGTTCTTCCTGTGGGGGTTCAGTTGGACAGTGCTGAGGTTGTCAGAGCGAGGAACACAATAGAAGTTCCCAGGACAAGCATGCATGTCGTTTCCTGATGCCCTCTGTTCTACAAGGAAGCCACTGCTGCACAAATCCTTCATCCTTAGAACCCAAAGGTTCAGTCACCATACTTTCAAGTGGTACCCAGGGGTCCCCCTCCATGCATGCATGCTAAGTCACTTCAGTCGTATCTGACTGTTTGCAACCCCATGGACTGTAGCCCGCCAGGCTCCTCTGTCCATGGGATTCTCCAGGCAAGAATACTAGAGTGGGTTGCCATGCCCTCCTCCAGGAGCTCTTCCCAACCCAGGGATTGAACTCAGGTCTCTTATGTCTCCTGCATTGCAGGCAGGTTTTTAACCACTAGTGCCGCCTGGAAAGCCAGGGGTCCCCCAGCAGATCATAATTGAACTGAACAAAGACCACCCCTAAATCTGTCTGGATATTAAGAAGAACATCTTTTTTCTGATAATAACATTTGCTGGGCACCTCCCACAGCCGGATGCTAATGGAAGGGGGAGTTTTTTGGGGGGAGGTCACTGGTCTAGATTCCAGGTAGTCTGTGAGCCTAGGAGAGGGGACTACCTTTCTGACATCCTCAGTGGCACCCAGTTGGTTCTTGGCAAATGCTACAACAGACCCTTGCATTCAGAAATGAAAAGTGAAGTAACAGAGCCAGTGATACAAGGCGGCTCTTACGTACACCCATCAAACTGTCAGCCCCTCATCCCAGCCCCTCAGGGCTTGGTCCTGGAGCCCCCTAGAAGGAGGGGGAGGAAAAGAGGCAGCTTCCCAGGGGATTGTTCCACGCTGAGGTGGCATACTGGCTGCTGTGCCCTGGGGAACCAGCTCCCTGCATAAATGCACAGACAGACAGATCTGATTAAGCATACAGCATTCAGGGGCTTCATTTGGGAAAGACATTGATTCTAAATGGCTGTTTGCCATTGACAAGCCACAGCACCAAGGCAGACAGCTCTGGATTATCCAGCTCGCGTCCCCCATACCTCTATCCCCTGTGTGGGCACACACATTCACCCTGGGGCCCCCCTGCCCTAGCCCTGTACCGAAGCTGATACGGCATTCCGGGCAGCAGACTTGCTTGGCAGAGACCAGATGCCAGCACATCCCTTCCTGTCCCCTGAGGATCTCAGACCCAGCTGTAGCAGCCAGGCAGCCTTGGGACCCTGACGTCCCCACCAGCACCCCCACCCTCAGAGCCTATCGGCACGACTCCCCATCTCCTGGTCCCCTTTCCCACTCTATCCTCCCACCTTACTGCTTATGCCTGTGTAGGCAGGAGGCAAAGCCATGAGAATACATTAACATTTCCTTAATTCTATCTGCGCCTCCAAAACTCTGAGTCACAACTGGGTGGGTTTTTGTGCTTGGTGAACTGTCAGCCTCATTCAGAAATGCCATGTTCTACTTTGCTCCTGGATCAGCAAGGGGACAAGGGGTGGGACTTGTGGGATGGAGACTGGCACACCAAAGCCTGACTGGTTCTTCACTGACGACCAGACCAGAGCAGGGCCGCTTCTAAAAGGAGAAGTCATAGAGGGGTCTACAAAGAGGGCTAAGAGCAACGCCCTGCATTTGTACTGCGATTTTTTACATTTTACAAAGTACATCCACCTTTCTATTTTGTCATTCCCACACCCATTCTGCCTATGTAAAAACTGAGGCACAACGATTTGAAATGCCCATCCCGGATATCATACAACTAGAATCAAGACTAATGCTTGTCTTCTGACTCCAAGTCCATGCCGTGCCACCTGGCCTTGCAGCTGCTGGCAAAACTCCAGAGAAGTCCCGGTTTCCCCAGAGATGGAGAGTTAAGGTTTGACCTTGAAGCAGCAGTCACACATGGAAGAACTCAGACATGCTTTTTCAGGCAGAAGTGTTTTTGAAAGAAATGGATCTGGATGTCTTAAGCAGAGCACACCTACCCCAGCTACCCCCATCTTCCTCATCCCCTGCCCTGTTACACTGACCAGTTTACACATGCATCTTCCTCATCTGGCTCTAGAATTTGCCCCTCACATACGGCTTCTGTCATCTAAGGACAGTTCTGCATTTATACAGAGAGGAGGACCAATAGTGTGGGGTTCTAGAATGTTAGCGAGCCCCCTCTGCTCTGAAATAGCTCACTCACTTTTAACACTTATTAGACTTTGTGTATAAGACAGTCTGTTAGGCGCTGGGTGGATACAAAGATGAATAAATGTGATCCTTTCCCTCTAGCCATGAAGTCAGTCACAGGAAACAGATACAATATTTATATCAGATGCTTTCCAACTATGGTGCTGGAGAAGACTCTTGAGAGTCCCTTGGACTGCAAGGTGATCAAACCAGTCAATCGTAAAGGAAATCAACCCTGATTACTCACTGGAGGGACGGGTGCTGATGAAAGAGCTGACTCACTGGAAAAGACTCTGATGCTGGGAAAGATTGAAGGCAGGAGGAGAAGGGGGCGACACAGGATAAGATGGTTAGATGGCATCATCGCAACTCAATGAACATGAGTTCAAGCAGACTCCGCAAGATAGTGGAGGACAGGGAAGCCTGGTGTGCTGCAGTCCATGGGGTCACAAAGAGTCAGAAACCACAGAGCGACTGAATAACAACAACAGCAACAATGGTGTTGGTACAAAGATGCTGTAGAAGCATGGCAGCCTAGGGTGGCGGGAGAGGGAAACGGACTGTAAAGGGCTGAGGGTGCTGACAGGGAAGGTGAGAATAGAATAAAATGTAACTTTTCCCCTGAATCCTTACACCCAGAGCTTCCGACTGGCCCAACACCTTGCTCCAGTCAGTCCACCGAGAGAATCCTTGGGCTTCTGCTGTCACGATGCCAGCACAGAATGGTACTGATGAACTTATTTACAAAACAGAAATAAAGCTGCAAGTGTAGAAAACAAACCTATGGTTACCCGGGGTAGGGGGGAGAGCGACGGGGGAGGGATGAATTAGGAGTTTCGAATTGACATATACGCACTACTATATATAAAACAGATAACTAATAAGGACCTAATGTACAGCAGAGGGAATTCTACTCAGTACTCTGCTGCTGCTGCTAAGTTGCTTCAGTCGTGTCTGACTCTCTGTGACTCCATAGACGGCAGCCCACCAGGCTCCACCATCCCTGGGATTCTCCAGGCAAGAACACTGGAGTGGGTTGCCATTTCCTTCTCCAATGCATGAAAGTGAAAAGTGAAAGTGAAGTTCTTCAGTCATGTCCAACTCTTCGAGGCTCCTCAGTCCATGGGAATTCCTCAGTCCATGGAATTCCCAGGCAAGAGTACTGGAGTGGGGTGCCATTGCCTTCTCCAACTCAATACTCTATAATGACCTATATGGGAAGAGCTTCTAAAATAAGGTGAATTATACCATATTAATATGTGTATATATATATATATAATGTTATATATATAATATTATATATATATATATAAATGACTCATACAGTACTATAACATGAAACTAACACAACACTGTAAATCAACTATATTCCAATTTTAAAGAAGTGTCAGTGTGAGCATTTGACCATAGTGACTGTGCTCAATGAATGCCTGTCCTCTCTTCCTTAGCATCAGGGAAACCTGGAGAGAAGTACCAGATTCTGCCATGAGTCAGTCCTGCTTGAGTGCAAGGAATGTTGGGACTTCAGCAGCACAGGCTGGTAGGAAACAGAAACTAGCTTGAGCCTGAGCGTGGCCAGACAACAAAAATGTATGGTTTGGCTTCATTCTCAGAAACTCAAGAGAGCAGGGAAAAGTCACACCCATCATGCACCCCAACTTAGTAGGTGGAATTGCCTGCAATGGGATATTTCTAAAGGAGACCGTCTCAATCCTCAGATCTCTATCAGTTGAGAGATATTTCAGAAGTAATAGATTCCAAATAATTAAACAATTGAATTTTTCAAATAAATTGAGTAAATCACAGTGGATTCGAGCTGATTCATGGAATTATGTTCATTCATTTATTCATTGGCCATTCATTTATCTCACAAATACTAAGCTTTGATTACATAAGCCAAGCCCTGCACCTCTCATTCTTCATTGTTGCATTAAGTACTTGTAGTCTCCAATGACAAAGGGAAAGCTAGACAATCACCTCTGGGAACTGTGTTCAACTTGGGCATGCCATAGAATTGTCTCGTATGCATCTGGCATCTGTATGTGTGATAGTGAAACACAGTTGAGAAACCCTGTGCTAAAGGCTATCTGGGTACTTCCTGCACCAGCCCATATTGCTCTGTGGCCACGGGCCTCTGGAGCTTGTGGCTGGGATGCAGCCCACAGGCTGGGTGCCCTCCCTTGATGAGACTCCAGGGCCAGAAACTACTGCATAACTGATGTCAACAAACTTAAGCTTATTCAAAGCACATTCCTTCCACTGACCTCCGGACAGTCAGTAACTTCATCTCCAACAACGTCTCACGCATACATGTCACCTCTTCACCATACTCCTTTCCAGAGCCCCGGCACCATATCCAGGTACTGTTTTTCATCCCAAAGCAGACAATGCTCTTTCCTCTTTACACGTACTATATTTTCTTCTCATCTTGAGAAGAGCTGATAATTTCCCCTGGTGTGCCCAGTAACAGTCAAGAGTGTCTGACCTAGAGTCCCTCCTGAGGAAATATCAGACTGTTAGATGCCGCCACATGGTATTTGGGAGCTTTCTCAAGTTGGAAAAACTTAGGGATCCTCTAATCCCAGCTGGTTTTGCAGATTTAGGAGGCTAAAGCTCAGGCAGAAAGAGGGACTTTCCCAAGGACACACAACTAAAAAATGACTGTCCATTAGTGTTGCTGCTCAACAAAACAGCCCCAAACTTAAGGTCCTAAAAGCAACAAGCATGTATTTCACTCACAATTCTGTGGACTGGAAATTTAGCTGAGCTGAGCCGGGGTGACTCATGCATTCTGGGACCACTTGCAGGTCAGCGAGGTGGCTCTTTTTTGGGGGTTTGACGGTCAACTGGGTGGTGGAGACAATTGGGCCATGTATCTTTCACCATCTCAGCCAGCCAGCTGGTCTGGGTGGCAACAGGGAGGCAGGCAAGCCTTCTAAGGACTAGGCTTGGGGCTGGTACATCATCACTTCTGCCATATTCTATTGGCCCAAGCAAGTCATAGGGGAGCCCATATTTGAGAAGGATGGAAATGGACTCTACCACTTGATGAGGAGAGCTGGGATGTCACACTGCAAGGACTGGGGGCACTAGGGGGAGGAATAAAGGATTGCGAGCACTTCTTACAAATTTGAGTTAAGACCGGAACCCAAGTCAGCTGAGTCCTTGCTGAAAGTACAGCAGCCCCTTGGGATCCCATCTGCATAACTCTTCCCTACTGTCCATGCCAGTTTCCTCCTCTACAATTCAGCAACATCCTCAGTGCTAGAAGAAGAAGAAAAACAATCCAGCATTGGACAGAGTCAGTCCTCTGTGTCCTTGAGGAGAAACCATAGGAGCACAGCTTCTTTGTAACTAAACCAACATCCCCCCAATGCATCCATCACTCCCAACTCCCACCTCCTCCAGGACACAGGCCAGAGTCTCCCTCCCTCTGCCCTCAGCAAAGCCTCAGATCCCAGATTCCATTCGTTTTTTGTTTTTTGCAGCTCTCTAACATAAGTTCTCCACTGTTCCATCGTCCCGGAGGGGGAGATGGTGGCCAATTTTCCAACACTGAACAAGCTAGCCCCTAGAGTCACTTTTGAAACACCAACAAGGTGGTATGCCAACTTCTTTTCTGGGGGAGAACAAAAGCTATTTTTCTCTCTTTTCTTCCCTTGATGGAGAGAACCAAGACCCCTTTTTGAATTCAACTTTCTCTTCTCTGGCATTAAAAAAAAAATTTAAAAACAAACCTGTCAAAATTCCCACCCTGCTTTCCTAGTTATATTTTTTAATTCAGCTGGCTCCATGTGGGGGAGTCTTCTATTAATAGGTATACCAGGAGGCTTAGCAACTCAGGCAGAAGAGTACCTAGGAGAAAGCTGCAGAGGGCTGACGCCGGAACAGTGAGCAGGAATCAAACGGGGCTTAATTAGGAAAACATGACTTCCCTATTAACGCCCCTGTCCGTGTGATGCTGCCGCTAGAAAAAAAAAAAAAATGCCAAGAAGCTTATTTGTTTTGCAATTATGGATGAAATAAAAAATTACTTGGTCTAATTGGACCTCTTTTACTAAAAGAAGCGTGTAAAATAACCTCAGTTTCATTAGCAACTCAAAACGCACTACTTGGTGTGCTACATATGTTTAAGTGAAATGTGGAGGGTCAATTTGCTATGTAAATTTCCACAAATTTGGCTAAACTAAAACGATTAACCTAATGTGTATGCAAATTAACTTAATTGATAACGACTTTTCTCCAGGAACTTTAAAAGGGGGGAAAATATATTCCGATTCTAACAATCCTCCCAAGTGTTCCGTCACCCAATAGCGAAATGATATCTTGACAAATTAAAGAGAATATAATGAAATCAGATTAATTAATGCCAAGACCAATTAGCACATGCAAAGAAACAAATCTCACTAATAGACAAACTCAGCAATCATTTGAATGAGATTTTGAAAGCTTTCCCTATTTGTCAATTTGTGTGTGTGTGTGTGTGTGTGTGTGTGTGTGTGTGTGTAATTCCACCTCTGAAATGTTCCCTTTTGTTTAGGGTATAGAATGTAAGCTAGGACAGACCACACGCTCTGAAACCTCCACTTGGATTAAGAAACTGATGAATTTATTTGTTCAATGTGGAACGGGCACATTGGCATTAGAACCCCTGTCTTTCTTCTTCTCTAGCACCCTGTCTGCCAGCAACACCCTCAAATGTAAGAAAACATTCTGCTGTCTCTTCCCAGGAAGGCCTTGCTCTGCAGAAAAGCATTCACACCCTTATTTTCCCCAGGAGATGGTTGGCTTCCCAGGCCAGAAAGCAGGGAAAGCATTCTAGAAGGCCCCTTCAGCTCTGGGATTACCTGATCCTATAGTCTACAGTGGAATGTTTACCATATTAGAATGCAGTCTACATTAGAATATACCTATATATTTAAGAATTGAAGGGATTTTCATCTTGAGTCTCTTTTCCCTGACTCAGGCCACCTTTTTTTCACACCAAAAGCAATCATCATAACAAGCTGCAGAGCTAACCCCAGTTCCCGCTGGGCTTGCCTTAAACCCCTGAGCAGTTAACAGTGAATTCTCCCGGCTGGTCATTTAGCTGGGAAATCTTCAGCCCATCTCTGCCTTCCCCACTTCCCCATAGTCAAGGACTCTAGGCTAATAGGCAGAGCTCTGACTTGGGTTTATTATTTTTATTTATTTTTTTTCTTGTTATTCCAGATGGTTATTGCTGAAAGATTGAAGTCTGAATTACTTCCAGTGGGATTCTCCAACAATGGCAGAGTGGAAGGAGAAGCAACTCAGGATGCTGCTGGCACACCAGAGAGCAGTTAAGCCTCTATCAAGCAGCCAGAGATGGCAGGAACAATACCAACAGTGCCCACTGGGCTCATTCCGTGGACTCGGGCAATGGACTGCCTCCTTTGGTCAGCTCCCAGCCTTGAGGTTCAGTTCTTGCCCGGACTTAGGCAGGGCGATGGCATGGCAAACCAGAAGAATAAGAGCAAGAAAAGAGAAACTGGCTGGGGAGTCCATAGACCCATCACCGGGCCACTCACCTTGCCTAAGCCATTTCCCCTCTCTGGCTGTCAACTTCCTTCTCTGATAAACAGGAATAGGGAAATGGATGCATAATCTCTTTTGGCCTGACTCTAAATATAGCATTAAGCTCAAAAAGGACATCACCTCATAGAGTTGTTAAGAGGATTCATGACTATATACATAAAGTACTTAGGATTGTGCGTGGGACATAGTAAGTGATCAATGTTAACTTGCATTATTTTTATCCAGCCAAGCGGTCCTTCCCTCCTTGCTTGAACACTAGTGAAAAGGGTTGTGACACAGTGGTGTGTGGGTAAATATTTAACAACCAGTGGAGGTTGTTAGTGGGACTCAACTTCGTCAAGGTTGCCAACTGCCTCAGTGTACATAATCCCACTATGGCTGAATGCTAGCTATCAACATTGAGTTAAACAGCTCACAAGATTTCTGAAAATTTAATGGTTTGTTTTTGCATGCCAGTATGAAATAGCTCCGGGGCTTCCCAGGTGGCACTAGTAGTAAAGAACCCATCTGCCAATGCAGGAGACATCAGGGATGCAGGACTGATCCCTTGTGAAGATCCCCTGGTGGAGGGCATGGCAACCCACTTCAGTATTCTTGACGGAGAATCCCATGGACAGAGGAGCCTGGTGGGCTGCCGTCCATAGAGGCGCACAGAGTCGGACACGACTGAAGCGACTTAGCACGCATGCCCGCATGAGACAGCTTCTGGGGCCTTCCCTGGTGTCTCAGTGGTAAAGAATCTGCCCTTCCATCCACCTGCCAATCATAAACAATCCGATCCCTAGGTCAGGAAGATCCCTTGGAGAAAGAAACGGCAAACCATTCCAGTATTCTTGTCTGGAGAATCCCATGGACAGAGGAGCCTGGTGGGCTACAGTCCACGGGGAAGCAAAGAGTCAGACACAACTCGTGTGTGAGCAACTGAGCGCACACACATACGAGACAGCTCCAGAGCACTGCTGAGATGCAATACCTCCCAACCTCATTCTGTTTAAACAATGATCTGACTGTTGCCCATCCTGCCAGTGGAGAGACTAGATGATAATTAAATAAAAGGTACTGGTGGCTATCCTCCCACACAGCCCTCTTGGGGGCCACCACAAATTTCCTCCCCATCCACCCACTCCCACCTCCTCCCCTCAACCCTCCAAGCTGAGCAGTCTCTGTGTGTACTCTGGAAGCATGAACTCACATTATCATTAATCTAAGCCAAGCATCATTGAGAAAGTAAATCTGCTGAAAAGAAACATTTATCCATTTTTAAATTTTGATGATGTACATATTAATCACTGTTGACAATTATCCACTCCACGCCCCCTTGGATGAGTCACCTTGTCCCCATCCGCTCTGTCCTCTGCCTTTGACCCCAGCCTCAATTCTCACCATCATAGCCTCTCTTTTTGAGATGGTTTCACCTAGATCCCAAACTTGACATTCCTCCTGCTCCCAGGAAGTTGGTTATTTACCGACTGAAGATGGAGAATTAAAAGTAAAAAAATAAAACACCTTTCCCCGTAGGGGCCATAAAAGGCTCATGAAGTCATAAAGACAATTACTGGCAGGCCTATATGGAATACCCTCTGCGAGTCATCTGTCTTCTGCTGGCAATAAAGACACGCAGCAAATTAACCATGAGGGAGGCCCGCTCACTTACCCTGTAATTAGACAGAGCTGCAAGATGCTTCCTTTCAAACTTCACGTGGGAGGGTCTGTTCCGGCTCCAGGCGGCCCTCCTCCCAGCCCAGCCAGGCCTGGGCTCCTTTGGCAGCTGCACACACGACCGGGCTTGGAGCGGTGGAGGCAAAGGACAAGGCAACGGCCTCCCTTCAAGGGGGCCCCCACTCAAGGCCCTGACAATCTATTTACAGAGGCGGGCAGCGTGCACAGATTCAGAGGAGTGACCATAAGCTTCTCTAAGTGACAGAAATACCTTTCTTTCCCACCACAGCTTTCATCATGTACTCTCATGTGGTGTGTATTTCAGCCACGTGAAAGGGCCTGTTTCTCAAGTTTGCCATCTGCCTTCTGGCCTCCAGACTTTGAATGTCCTGTTCCCTCTGCCTGGAATGACCCTGTCCCTACAAGGTCTCATCTTCCAGACAGACAGTGTTAGTCACTCAGTTGTGTCTGACTCTTTGTGACCTCCATGGACTGTACTAGCCCTCTAGGCTCCTCTGTCCATGGAATTCTCCAGGCAAGAATACTGGAGTGGGTTGCCATGCCCTTCTACAGGGGATCTTCCCGACCCAGGGATCGAACCTGGGTCTTCCGCATCATAGGCAGATTCTTGACCCTCTGAGCCACCAGGGTGCCCCCCTGCATCTTCCAGAAACTGAATGCAACTCAAAAGTCCTGCACAAAGCCTTCCCTGACCCAATCTCTGAGCAGGTTAACGAGCTCTTCACTCCCTGCCCGCCTTTGTGCTAAACTTTTATTTTGTACTCATCCCATCGACTATAAATCCATGTTTTGAAATTATTTTTCTCACCCCAGATTGTGATTTGGGGACATGAAGAAGGCTGACTAATGTCTTGAAATCCCATTTGTCATCCTACCCCCAATCTCAGCTCGAAGCCCCATGCTCTCACCCAAGTACATGCCCGATAAATATTAACTGGAAGAATAAAGTAAAAAACAAAAACAAAACAAAAAAAACCTACCAGCTGAATCTATGATGTATTGAGAAGAAGGGGTAAGAGCCAAGTCCGGACCATGGGGGGAGGGTTGAAGTTACAAGCCTGGTCCCTGTGTTTGGTGGAGACAGCGCCCATTCCACACCCCGTGTTCTCGGTTCTGAGGTCCTTCCTCTCCACTCCGGACCCTGCTTTTTTGCAATCAACACCTCAATTCTGGCTCTGCACTAAAAAGAGGAAAATGAGAAGTGGTCAGGGAGCATCCTTGCATCTCAGGGCAATCACCTAAGACATTAAGCTCCCGAGGGCAGAGTCTGGCATGCAGATGAGCATTGGCTCACGGGCCCTATGCTGAAAATAAATCTGCTGGAAGCAAGATGAGTTATTGGTTAAAAATAAAAGTTAAGGTGGTGCTGATGCTGTGTTTTCCTGAGTCCAGTGCATAGGCAACCAGAACCTTCTTCTCCCAGGATGCTGGTAAGTGGGCAAAGGGCAAAGAATCATAGGGAAGAGGAGAGAATTTGCAGGTTGGTGGCTGGGCTCTTTGAGGAAGGAGGAGAGGAGATCCAGGTGCCCCAGGCGAGCATTTCTACCAAGGCGCCTTTGGTGGATTTCTACCATTCCACCATTTTTGCCCTTTCAAAAGGGCTATTGTGACTCCAGCAAAGAATATTTACTTATCAGGTGTCCACCATGTGCCAGGCACTGCTCCAAACGCTGCAAATCCCAAGTAGACAATCTAGTTCCAGCCCTCAGGGAGTTCTAGACCAGTATGAGGTATGGAGGGGGGCATTGTGGTGGTATACAGGTAACTAATGAGACTGCCTAGGACGACTGTCACCATAGTGTGTGACAGGGCCCTGTTCCCATCTGAGAGGTCAGGAAAGGCCACCATGAGGAAACAACATTCACATGGAGGCCAGTGGTTGGAGAGCATCTCCAGCTCAATGGACACGAGTTTGAGCAAGCTCTGGGAGATGGTGAAGGACAGGGAAGCCTGGTGTGCTGGAGTCCATGGGGTCACAAATAGTAGGATACAACTGAGCAACTGAACAACAACAATGGAAACCAATAGATGTGGGTGGGAGCCAGTACAGAGGCTCTGGGCCAGCAAGGACCCCCAGATGAACCAGTGTGGCCACAGTGAGTGGGAGGCAAGGCTGATGGTGGCTAGAACCCAGTGGTTGTAGACCACACTGAGGAACTGGACTTTCCAAGGGGACTGATGCGGACTGAAGTTTCACCCACTCTCCACTCCCCAAGCCTGCATCCTGGCACAGGGCTGCGTTCCCCAGGGGAGGGTGTCTTTTCCAGCTTCACGAAGGCATCATCTGGGACCAAGCCTGCAGCACTGAGACCATCCAGAGAAGTGCTGGCTCAAACACACACACACAGGCACTGGGCGCTGGTGAGTGTCAGACTGGACATCTCTGAGGCCCCTCCCACACTCGCCTTCTGTAAGTCTTTGAAAGAAGGGGGCAATTGTATCACAGGGAGGGACCTGTGAGGGGAGAGATCTCAAACCTGAAGAGCTTTCCTTGTCTTCACTGTTCCATCTGGACCATCCAGCAGACCTCCAACAGTTTCCTCACTGTCTAAAGCCTTATGGAGGGTAGGCAGCTGATGGGGGCCTCGTGATCTGCACAGGACATGGGCCAGGGCTGCTGCAGGAAGGGATACCTTGGACGAGCAGCCTTTGTAGGTCGGGTCTTGCAGGCTCTGTGCTCTGGCTTCCTTCAGAGGACAGCCCAGGAAGCAGAGTCCTTGGGGAGAAGGCATTGTTTGCACAAAGTATCTGTCGTTGCCTGAGGCCTGCAGATCCCCTGGACATGGTCCCCAGATGGCTGGCTCATCTTCCCTGTGCTGGGAGGATGGAGGGTGCTCTGTCAGATCCCATCCATCAGGGCATCGTGGGGGCACCGCAGGCACCACTGGCCCAGGGCTCGGCCTCCAGCCCCAGTGCCTGGGGAGGAGAGGCGGCTTCTTCCCTTTCCCTGCTCTCTGGTCCTGCAGGGGCTGTCCCCCGCCTCCTTCCCCATCCATGTCTCACCCCAGCAGCAGATAGCCAGATTCACTTTGCACGAGGCACCATATGAAGTTATTTCCATGTTAATCTCATCTGTTCTTCTCCATAATCCCTGGCACTTTTTTACAAATGAGGAAACTGAGGCTCAGCATGTTATATAACTGTCAAATGTAACAGAGCTGTGCCCAGTGCCCAGCTCATGTCTAACTCTCTGCAACCCCATGGACTGTAGCTCTCCAGGCTCCTCTCCATGGGATTTCCCAGGCAACAATACTGGAGTGGGTCATCATTTCCTACTCCAGGGGATCTTCACAACCCAAGGATTAAACCTGCATCTCTTGTGCCTTCTGCATTGGCAGGCAGATTCTTTACCACTGCGCCACCTGGGAAACCCCAACTATTACCATTAGCTACTATTTATTGGGCATCTCTGGTTGCCCAGCTGTATGCATGCCATTTGTTCTGCTTCACAATTGGACCAGGTGTGTGACAGTACCCCACATCACACAGGTGGAGACAAAAGCACAGGGAGTAGGATTTAGTCTCTTCGGAGTCGGTGTGACTCCAGCACACCACTGAGCTGTACTGCCCATCAGGTATAGGACCCCAAGGGCCCCATCTGCTTTCTGGGGTGGCATTTTTTCACTCAAGTTCTCTTAGCAATTCCTGACAGAGGGCTTCAGGAAGGGGGAAAGAGACCAAGGAACCCCAGGCTTCCCAATCTATACCGAAGGCAAGAACTGTGACTTTGAAATGTTTGGGGTGGACCTGGGATGCTAACCTTGTCTGCATCTAAACCAACGGGAGGCAAAGAGAGAGGCTGGAAATGGCAAGAAACTGGAGTTCAGAGTGCAAAGCCTAGGCCCATCATTTATTAACCATGTGACCTCAAGCCTCATAAGAAATGTCTCTGATACATGCAGCCCCATCTGCAAAATGGGCTAACATAACACCTGCCTTCTCAGAGATACTCCAAGGCTGAAATGAAACATTAACTGTGAAAGTGATCTTTTTCTACCATAAAGTGATGGTCAGTTATAAAGAACTGTCATTGAGGCACACTGGCTTAGAAGAAATAAGTCAAATTGTAAGAAGTCTTTGGTTAAATTTGACACGCAAATACTGAGCTGTATCGAAAGCACCTATTCAAATTCAAAGATGAGATCAAGGAAATGAATATACTGTCTTATAGTGTTCTATGGGGCTCACAGGCCAAGTTCAGAGTAGAGGCAGAATTTCCTGGAGGAATGTTTGCACACTGAGATTTTGAGAGGAGAATGAGAAGGAGGTTGATGCCGAAGGAAGTTGCTCCAGCAGAATACAGATTGATCAAAGGCAGAGGTGGGGAAACCAGAAACAGGCAGAGTCCAGGGTGACTGGACTGCTGTGTACCCACAAGAGAGCATAGGAGAGAGGCTGTGAAGTGGGCACAGTTATTATCACTATTGAACAGACGAAGAAACTGAGGCTCAGAGCAGTCATAGAATTCACACAGCAAGTGAATATGGCTGCAGTCAGCCAGGGGCCTGGCTCCATGTCCTTAACTATCATCTCAGGGTGGGGCTGTGGGAAGAAAGTGAACAAGGGGCCCTGCAGATGTCTGGGCACTGTGCGGGATGAAAAGATGAAAGATGAGTTGGGAGGTTGCTGTTATTGAGAAACTCAGGTGAATGAGCCTCTTGATAAGAACCAGTCATCCCAAGTCTGGCCAAACATTGCTGAGGCCTTTTCTAGCCTGTGTGTCTAAAGCCCCTCCCAGTGCTGGGTAGGGGTCAGGAGGGCTGATGATACTATTACACCCCAGTCCCCAGTGCTAACAGCACCCCTGGGAAGTTCTCATGACCCTGGGCCACAAGGTTTGGTGTCCAGATGCCCTCCTCACTCTTGACCTTTTAGGATGGAAGCGTTCCTCAAATTCCTGCTCTGTCTTCACTATGCAGGTTGGACCAGGTGTAGTCTTGCAGCATCTCTGTGTACTTAATCCAGGATGGGCCACATTCCTTCTCCTAAGAGGATACAGCAACCTAGCCTTCTCATTTACTGAGCACAGGAGGTGCACAGACAGAGGGGCATAATGGGGAGAACTTGAGTTTTGGAGGCAGAACAACACAGACTTGATTCCTGGATGTGCAACTCACAAGCTGTGTGACCTGGAGAAAAATCCCTTAGTCTCTGTGGGCCCCAGTTTCCTAGTTTGTAAAATGGGGGCAAATAATACATACCATGCAGAATGGAGAAACAAAGGTTAATTAGTGCCTATCCCAAAGGGAACTCTGTAAATGCCAGGCCTTTTTGATAACCACTCTTACAAGCCAGTGTTTAAAACACCCACTCAGTGGCATTTACTCTTTGCCCAGAGCACCAGCCCAGATAAAGACAGGTAGCTCTAGGCCCTGCCCCCAAAAGGCACAGACAAACGGAAGGGCCTCCTGGCTACCTCAGAGGACTCCATCACCAGCTCCTACAGAAGCCCTTTGATGTGGATACAACCCAGGCCTGCAGCCTCATTGCTTATGAAGATGCTGGTGAAAGATTTATAGAGGAACTCCATGGGGGACACAGCAAGAGGAGGGCAAGCTGGAAAGCAAGAAAGTGCAGGTGCCTGGGGACAGAGCATCTGAGAGACGTGATTACAGACCCATCCATGTTAACGGAGATGTGAGCAGGGCTATTGTACACACCGGCTGGCAGGCTGCTCTCAGGAAGGGGACGAAACAAACGCAAGGTATGCAAGGCCCCTTCTGTAGGTTGGCTCATTTGATCCTCACAGATCCTGCCCCGTAGGCAGGTCAGCAAACTGAAGCCAGAGAAGTTAAATAACTTGCCTGGTGCCACACAGCATCACAGACACCAAAAAGAAGGTGGCATTTGAGCTGGGCCATGAGAAATGTGTAGGGTTTGTACAAACAGGAGGCTGGCCTAGCAGGGGCCTGCCCTCTGAGCAGGGTCATCATGTGGGCAGAGGGTATAAAATGAGGAGAGACAGGAGGGGAACAACAAACTATGCCAGTCAGGACAGGGGGCGTGCTGGGAGCACGTCTGGTGGGGAGCCTACACACACTAGGCATTCTTGGGGTCTAAGAAATTCGCTCATGCCCATACAGCTGGTGAGTGATAGAGATGTCAAACTCTACGTCTCTGGGCTTTTTTACTAAGCCAAGATATGACTTACTCTACCTGAAGAAACAAGATATCAATGCAATACAAAAGATAAAAAAGAACTAAAAATACCCAGTTTAGAGAAGAGAAGAATGAAGCGTGAGATGATAAGAACTGTCATCAAAGCTGGTGACCAAAGGCTCCCGTCCTTCCTCCCCAGAGACAGGAAGGGGGAGAGGGTAAAAGTAGATGGCAGAAGTGCTCCAGGCCTGACTTCACCTCACTGCCCACTGGCTCAGGCCCAAACTCCATAGCCTGACCCTTTCAGCATCTCCATACTCACCTGGCTCCACACTCGCCCCAAGGCCTAATTGCTGCCTGTTCCCCATCATGCTCTTGCTTTAAGTGGGGTTCTCACCATCCCCTGAATCTCCAAGCCCTTCCTCCAGACACTCTCCATCCCTGGCTAACCCCTCCTCCTCTTCATTCATTTACAAAATGCAACCAATACCAACTACCTCACAAGACTGTCTCAGGATTTCATGAGATGACTCATTCTCAGAATCCACGGATAGTTTTTGAGAATATTGAGTACCGAGACTTCCCTGGAGATCCAGTGGTTAAGAGTCTGTGTTCCCAATGCAGGGGGCTCAGGTTCAATCCCTGGTCAGGAAACTAAGATCCCACATTTCAAGGTCCCCCCCCCAAAAAAATGCAAAGCTGTGCTTTAAAATATATTAAAGAAAAAAAAAGAAGCACTTGCTACATGCCAAGCCCTGGGCTAAGCACTGGGGACCCTAGGGAACAACACCTGAGTCCTTGCCCTGGGGTGCTGGTGGTCTGGTGGGGAACAGACCAGTACATCATCCACTTGAGAGCACTGACACTTCGGAAATGCAGCGGTGGGATTAGGGGAGGTTTGCTGGAGAAAGTGACAGTTAAGCTGAGACTTGAAGGATCAGCAGAAGTTGGCAAAGGGCAAGAGTGTAGAAAGCAGAAGGAGCAGCATTTGCAAAGGCTTTCAGGCCATGAAGAGCATGACATTTGGAGAAAGTGTCTGCAGCTCAGTGTGGAGTCACTGGGAGCAGGTGGTTGGGGGCAGCCAGAGATGAAGCCAAAGGGTGAAGCAGGGGCTACACCCAAGACGCTTGAAGACAGCAGTCCTTAGTCTTTTGGGGTATCATGGACCCCTTGGAAAGCCTGGTGAAGCATTTGGACCTCTTCCCAGAATAATATCTTTAAATGCATAAAATAAAATACTTGGGATTACATAGGAAATAAATTATATTGAAGTGCAGTTAAAGAAATATTTTTAAAAAACTAATTTGTAATATAGTAATGTATGAGATTTTTATTAATGCCGTAAATAATCAGTTCTAGTGGCAAGTCTAATTACATAATTTTGAAGTAGTGCTGGGAGAAAACAATATTTCAAGATTAAGTGTAATAACTATAATATGATATAAAAATATCTGTGATTTCCATTGATGACAAAGTCACGGTAGTGCCAAAATTGCTATGGATTAGATGCTATGGATGGTGCTTTCATGTGTAATTAAAGGCAATGCTAACTTCAGTGAGAGTTTAGCAGAATTAAAGACTTTTTTCTTCTCATCCATGTTTATAATCCTTTGGCTTTAAAGACTTGTTAAGGAGCATTTCCTTGATCCCTGGCTCTTGACAAGTCCCTGCCATGGCCACAGTCCCTTGTCCAGTCCTCATCTCCTTCCACCTGTCTGATAGATCCCTCCTTTTCAGCTGATCAGACTTCTTGCAGTCCCCTGAACATCCCCAGCAGACAGCTGCCTCAGGGCTTTTGCACATGCTGTACTCTGCTTGGACTGCTGCCCCCCAAAATATGTACGTGAATCCCTTTCTCCTTTCTTTTAGGACTCCACTCAAATGTCACCTTATCAGAGAAGCCTTCCCTGGCCACCCTATGAAAACAGCAACACCTACTTGCCCCCTCCCCATACATATCCCCCATTCTCTGCTTTATTTTTCTCAATGCTATTTACACTGCCCGATGTTTATAAGGTTTTGTCTCTCGTCTTCTTCGCCCCACTAGAATGGAAGCTGCACAGTAACACAGGCTCTATTTTGCTCACTGTTGTCTCTCTGGCATTTGGAGCAGTTTACACTAGCAGAATTTAGCCCCCACTCCCTTCTGCTCATCTAAATCCTTCAAAGCCCACCAAGGCCCACCAGCAACATGGAGCCCCCACTGCTTCTCCAGCCTTCTCTGGATACCCACTATCAGGGACACAAGGTGACTGAGGATGGAAACGTCACCTTGTGGTTTCTGCCTTGCCCCCACCCAACATGCTGGGTATGGAACAGGCTTTCAAAAACACACGTGCCATAAAGAAAATGTGGTGTGTGTATGTATATATATATATATATATATATATATATATATATATATAAAATCAAATATTACTCAGCCATAACAAGGGATGAAATTGAGTCATTTGTAGTGATGTGGATGAACCTAGAGTCTGTCATACAGAGTGAAGTAAGTCAGAAAGAGGAAAACAAATAATGTATATTAATGCATATATATGGAATCTAGAAAAATTATATTAATGAACCTATTTTCAAGGCAAGAATAGAGATGCAGACCTAGAGAATGAACTTGGGGACACAGAGGAGGAAGAAGAGGGTGGGAGGAATGGAGAGAGTAGCATTGACATATCCACACTATCTAATGTGTAAAACAGACAGCTAGTGGGAAGTTGCTGTATAACAGGGAGCTCAGCCTGCCGCTCTGAGATGACCAGAGGGGTGGGATGGGGGTGGGGGTGGGAGGGAGGCTCAAGAAGGAGGATATATGTATACATACAGCTGATTCACCTTGAGGTGCATTAGAAACCAAACCAACACAGCATCGTAAAGCAATTATACTCCAATAGTAACCAAGAAAAAAAAAGCATGCACCAGCCAGCCTAGGCAGTTTCGTGAATGAATGGAGCTGGCTGGAGGAGACTGTGGAATCCCATCCATAGTGGGCTGAATGGTGGCCCCCAAAGATACATGTTCATGTCATAACCTCCAGAACCTGTGAGTGCTACCTTATTTGGAAAAGGGGTCTTGGTAGATGTAACAAGGGTAAGGATCCTGAGAAACACGGACCATCCATGGGCCCTCAGTGTCATCACAAGTGTCATTCTAAGAAGCAAGGGAGATGGCATAGATGCTCAGAGGGGAGGTGATGTGGGGATGCAGGCAGACAGAGGTTGGGGTGATGCAGCCGCAGGTCTAGGGACACCAGGGCGACCACCAGAAGCCAGAAGAGATGAGGGGTGCATTCTCCCCTCAGGCCCCCAGAGGAACTGCAGGCTTGCTGGATTTTGGAGTTTGGGCTGCCAGAACTGCAGGGGAATAAATGTCTGTTGTTTTAAGCCACCCAGGTAGTGGTAATTCACTAGAGCAATCACTGAGGAGACTAATGCCCCATCTGTAGGCCAGCTATAGGGAAACACAGACTAACACTAGGCTTTTCCCCTCTTCCCGCCACCCCCACCACCAAAAGAACCTGAAAATTCAGCCTTTAATGTGCAAGCTCCTGGTTTCTAAGTCTGGGTTTTGGTTGCGGAAGCCAACTCTGGCTAACATGAGCTAACCTGAATGCTGTATTAGAAGGAGTTGGATGAACTCACAGAACTGAAAAGATGAAACAAAACCTGGAAAATATGCAGGTTTCCAGACCGCGGTGACATCTTCTCGAGACACTGATGGTACTGGTCATTCACGACCACACCACTGGCAACCACCAGACTCCAACCCCGAGGTCACAGGGAAAACCTGTGGGGGGTGGGCTACAAACCCAGACAGTCGGACTCCAGAGCCTGCACCCGTCCCCACACACAAGGAGCCCATTGAGGGAAGATCTGTAAAAGGACAAATATCTGAAAGACGGGCACTCCCAGTGGGAGCAGCTTTTAGACTTGTTGTTTGGGACTCACAAGAAGAAATGCATTTTAGATCACAGACCAGCATAGAAACACACCACATATAAACCTGAAATAATATTTACCTTACTGTGTACAATTCCTGAAGACAGCCTTCTTTCCTCTTCTTTTATTTCTTCTTTTCTGTCTCCTCTCTCCCATCTCATCCCATCCCATCCCATCCTATCCTCCTCATTCTGTTCTATTTTCATTCCCAGAGTGATGTTCATTTCTGAAAGGAAGAGAAAATATTCCCCATGCACGGAAATACTCAGAACAGATAACCACTTAAAAATTTACTTAGAGATAAATTTTTCCCCAAATCAAAATTTAAGAATGAGCAACTGGAGATCCCTTCTAAGCTGATTTCAAGATCAACTAAGGGATCATAAACCACAGTTTTAAAAACATTGCACCAGAGCAACTAATTCTACTGAAAAGAAAAATAAAAATACAAACTAAAACAATAAACAACCAACAGTATTGAAAGTGAAAGTCGCTCAGTTATATCTGACTCTTTGTGGACCCATGGACTCTAAGTCCCATGGAATTCTCCAGGCCAGAATACTGGAGTGGGTAGCCTTTCTCTTCTCCACGGGATCGTCCCAACCCAGGGATAGAACCCAGGTCTCCTGCATTGCAGGCGGATTCTTTACCAGCTGAGCCATAATGGATGCCCCAAAATACTGAAGTGGGTAGCCTATCCCTTCTCCAGGGGATCTTCCTGACCCAGGAATAGAACTGGGGTCTCCTGCATTGCAGGTGAATTCTTTACCAACAAGGCTATCTGGGAAGCCTCAAAAGTATTGGGGACAAACAAAAAAATGGTTTGGAGCTGGACACAGTCATGGGCTGCCCGTGTATGGCTCTTTCATTAAAATCTTGATCTACTGATCAATGGATTGATTGATGCAACTGTAGTAAGAGAATGTGGGGAGTGCTCTCTTTGGCTTAGAGTTTATAATGACAGCTTTAACTCTAAGCATCCAGCACAAGCCTGGCACACAATAGGTGCTCAATAAATATATAAGTGCCATAAAGGAAAAGAATTGAATATACACATACACACACACACACACACACACACACACACACATGTATAGCCACTTTCCCAGGTGGCACAATGGTAAAGAATCCACCTGCCAGTCTGAAAGAGAAGCAAGAGACCTGGGCTTGATCCCCTGGATCAGGAAGATCCCCTGGAAGAGAGCATGCCACCCACCTCCAGTATTCTTGCTGAGAGAATCCCATGCACAGAGGAGCCTGGAGGGCTACAGTCCATGGGGTTGCAAAGAGTCTGACACGAATGAGTGCCAAGTACACACACACACACACACACACACACACATATAATTCATTTTGATGGACACCTCAAATTAACACAACATTGAAAATCAACTGTACTTTAATTGTTTAAAAGGAAGGAAAAAACAAAATAAAGTGCAACTGAAAACAGATCTCAGTTCCCTCGTCCTGTAGCAGTCTGGCTGGAGTTTGGGTGTGGCCATGGGCAGAAACAGACTCACATCCACAAGTGGCCCAGAGCCCAGAAGCACCTCCAGGCTTGGTGCCTGCCTGTCGCTCCTTCCCAGGCTCCATTTGTCACCATCCTCATAAACACCCAGCCAGAGGAGTGCTTTGTTTCACACCAACCAGCATCATCCTCCCCTCCCCCTCTCCTTGCATCTCTCTTTAGGCAGTACTATTTGTTAAACTGTTAAAAAAAAAAAAAAAACACCTAAGGAGGCTCTGTGGTTACAGGGCAGGAGGAGAGCAGGGGATGGGACAGGCGGAGAGGAAAGAGGTGCTTTTTCAACTTTGCCTCTAATGTCTTCGTTAATTGAACTCATCAGCTAAAATCATTTGCAGAAATTTAAAAAAAAAAAAAAAGGAGAGAGAGAGAAAAGGAACTGATCATATGCAGGAGAAATAACTCAGATGTGAAAATCCTTCAGACTGGGAGATTGCACTATTTATTCACCCAAGTGTCCTGCTGTGTCTCTGAAATGCAGTGATTTAATGAGGTGCTGCAAAGGTATTTGTTATTAAGAAATTCTGTCTCTGCTTATTCTCCTCCGTGTGATTAGGACGGAGCCAGCGGAAGCTCCTCACCGGCACGCTATTAAAGATTTAGGAGGCTGTTGCTCTCCCCCTGCTCCCCTCTTACAAGCGCCTTTTGAAATGGTTCCAAAATTAAATATTGTACAAGCCGATCAGCCTTGTTTAACGCAGATGCTGAGTGAGATTTAAAAAGAAATTAGAAAAGCATTTGTGTTAACAGATGTTCTTCCTTTTCTCTCTTGGAGCTGAGATGATTGGGGCTGGGTCCCTCCCGAGCCACGCAAGAGCCAAGAGGGATAAGCCCCAGCTTGCACAGGGGCAGAGAGGGGACACCTGGGTCCTCGATCCCTCTGTTGGGGAGGACCCAGGGCCTCTGCAGGAAGGAGAAAAGTAAGCCACTGACCTGGAAGACTCTTCCCCAAAGCTCCTGTGTCCTCCCAGAGCCTCTTCCAAGGCCGGGTTCAGCAGGTGCTTGCTGGAACTCTGCAGCCATGCAAACACCATAACCCAGAGCTTCAGAAAATCAGCAAGCGGACAGAAATCTGTGTCCCCAGACTCATCCAGCTATTGCCTTTGATGTTAAACACAGTCTTCTTAGAGCCTCTAATCCAGACCTTTCATCCAGGCAACACCAGCCCTGACCAGCCCCTCAGTAAGTTAGACGCCCTGCTTCCTCAGAGTCACACGTTTCCTCCATTGACGTTCGGCTAGATAGACCATACTAACTTGGTAAGCTCTGGCTGGCATCTTAAATCTCTCTTCAACAGACTTTCTGCTCTGTCCTTAGTTAAAACTGATGGGGGCCATCCCTTGAATAAGTAAAACCATCCAAGTAGATGGCCAAGTCGAGGCTTCTCAAAGTGCTTACCCCACGCCCTCCCTCAAGGCATGAGGAAGAGGTTCAGTGACTTCAGTGATGGGGGTACTAGTAAGTGGCAGACCTGGACCTAGTGCCGGGTCCCCCTAACTGAGTCAACTGTCTCATCTGATATGCCTCAGGGATGGGGAAACAAACTGTTTCTTTGCAGATTTACATGTTTGTTTATCGTTGTTGGGGAAACACAAGGCACAGAGACCAGGGACAGAATCAGACAAGAATCTGCCTCCCAAGGTCCAACTGAGTGTTTCCCCATCAGTCAGTCCATTGCACCATCTACAAATGTTTGTTAAGTGACTGCTGCTTACCGAGCTCTATGCAAGGCTCTGAAGACATTTGTGGGGGCGGGGAGCAAACCAGAGCCTCAAGAAGAAACAGACATTGAGCAAATTATTGCAGATATGGACAGAAGAATTTGCAAGGAGGATGGGGGCCATGGGACTAGAAATGTAGTAGAACCAGTCAGAACTCAACAGCTCCCAAGGAAAGACAACAAACAAATGATAGCCAAGAAACAAACTGCAGGTCTGAAGTCGCCACTATCTGTCCATTTAACCCAGGGGTGTCCTTCGCTGCATTCAGCTAGCTCCCCATGGCAGGATCCTGTTCAGTCCCTCCTGCCGACTCTCACCACATTAGTTATGGAGCACTGCCCTTCTTTCTCCCATCCCCTCCGGCATGACAGAGTAATAATCTCCACCCCACCATAACCCACCACTTCCTCTCTATGAAGTCCCAGCCCTGCACACACACCCCAGAAGCAAGATGAAAGACAAGTAAAAATGAGAACCAGGCAACTTCCTAATTAACACTCTCGGAAACACCCAGACCTCATCCCCCGCACGCAAACGAAGATCCCCGTTTAAAGCCTAGGATGTAGACATCCACGTGGGGAATGAAGGTGTCTCTGGGCTGGACTGGCAGTGCCAAGAGAAGGGGTCAGGGGACAAACGCAGTACTGCTGTGACAAACTGAGGGGCGGGCCTGGACAAAGCTCCCCACTGCTCTGGGTCCCTGTCTCCCCATGAGCAGGGGGCAGGCAGGGAAGGGCTGAGTCCAGTGCAACCTGAGGTCCGGTGGCCTCCTCCTCCTCTTGGAGGTTCTTCTGTAGAACTCAGCCTTTAACACCCCACAGCTCCTTCCTTAACTCTGAATGCCCCATTTTACATCCGAATCACCCAGGGAGCCTTCAGAAGACAGATGCCTGAGAACCACTCCTAGAGATTCTGGCTCAGCTGGTCTTTGTCAAGACCCAGGGTTTATTTCAGGCACTCGAATGGCCAAGGATGCTGCCTAGCAAGTTAGTTGCAACTAGAGCTCCTCCCTGGAGGCAGAGGAGACCCTTCCAGGATTCCCTTCTTTGGGCCCTACTATCAAGTCCTCCAAATCCCAGTGACAACACCCAGAGCAGGGAGCTTTCAGCTAGTGTTATGACTCTAAGGCTCTGTCTGTGCTCTTCCTCTGACCTAGGTTACCTCTCCCCTCAATCTCTGTCTTCTTCACAGACCCCACCATGGGGTCTTCCACCATCCGCCACCCCAGACAATCAAGCTGCCCTCCATGTCATCATCACTTAGTATCTGTGTAACACTTAGAGCCCAGTGTCTGGCCTTACCGCTTGTTGCCGATGCATCTATAGTCCTCTGTAGACGGCAAATTCTTTGCGAGGAACTGTGTGTTTTAATTATCCTTTTATCCTCCTCACACCAAAGCCTTGCCTAGTGCTTTGAAACATAATAGGGGTTCAGAGTCTTTAGCTGGGGAGACAATAGTAACACATGGAATGGCTAGAGAAGCTTATTAAATATGTATATTTCAGAGAAGCAGAACAGCCTTAGTCTAAGAGTCAGAAAGGTGGGATCCTGCTTACAGCTCTGTATGTAGGTATGTACGATAGTCACTCAGTAGTGTCTGACTCTTTGTGGTCACATGGACTGTAGCCCGCCAGGCTTCTCTGTCCATGGACAAGCAAGAATACTGGAGTGGGTTGCCACTTCCTCCTCCAGGGGGACCTTCCCAACCCTGGGATTAAACCCCGGTCTCCTGCATTGCAGGCAGATTCTTTACCATCTGAGCCACCAGTAACTTTGTCCATAAAAGCAGGTGGTTGGACTCAACTGTCTCTAGGCTGTGAAGAGCCCCTAATTGCCTCCAGATATTCACAGAAGCAGCCCTGACTCCTCGTTACTTAAAGAACCAGCACAGAAGCAAAATCGGTATTTCATGCTTTTTCAGCCTGTGACGTGATTGGAAAACACTAGGATATGTGACAGTGGAGATTCCTTCCCCTCAAAAAACATGTGTCCATGTTTGACACACCCACGTATATCCTGTCCTTCTTTACCCTCACGTCTTACAAAATCCAGGAAGGCGCCACAGCAATGTTGTGCTTGAGTGAACCAAAAGAGACATGCGCCAAAGGCATAGGCTAAGTGGCATTTTATTAAAAAGTCTCAGGATGCAAACTCTTCCAGAGCTCAGTGCCCCGACTTTATCTGGAAGAAGAAGGAGGAAAAACAACTTGTTTTTCTGCCGGTCAAGATCTGCTGGTTCAGCTTCCCTCTCAGCTGGGAATTCCTAGAGCTATAGACTAGGAAGTACAGGGATGGCCTCCAGTTTAGAGACTAAGTTGCTGTAGTAAATGTTGCTAGCTGCTTTCTGGTAGCCACTCCCTCCTGTTTTCTCAGGAACACAGAAAGTCTTTCTGATTTTTCACTAGGCACCCAACTAAAAGAGGACATTTTCCCAGCTTCCTATTAAACTAGTGTGACCATCAAGTAAGTAGTACCCAGTGAGACAGAAGTACTGTGTGACACTTCCAGAAAGTCTGTGAAAGGGAAGGGCCATCTCCTTCTAGCTACTGGGTGTAATGGCTGGAGCTCCAGATGCCATTTTGGACCATGCGGTAACCTTGGGAAAGAAGCCACACAGTAACAAAGTGCCAAGTAGAGAAGGTCTTGGTCCCTAACTAACACTGTGGATCTGCCATACTTTCTTCTGATTGATTTTACATCTGATTTGTTGCTTCTGATATATTTTATATCAAGGAGGGAAGTCACTATTTGCAGTGGTGTCTGTTACAGCCAAACCTAATCCTAATTGATACTGCAGACAAAGTGGGCAGAACACTGAACTGAGAGCGAGGGGACAGGTTCTTGTCCTGAGTCTGCTATTAGTAACTTCGGGCCACTCCCTAAATTCGGTAGGCCTAAGCTTAATCTCTAAAATAGATCCAGATGAGAAAGGAAAAGAATTACATAGTCTCAAAGTGAAAGTGAAGTCACTCAGTCGTGTCCAACTCTTTGCAACCCGTGGAATGTAGCCCACCAAGCTCCTCCGTCCATGGGATTCTCTAGGTAAGAATACCGGCGTGGGTTGCCTTTCCTTCTCCAATATAGTCGCAAAGAGCCATTCAATTTTCAAACCAGATACTTCTGTTAAAATTTTCAGCTACCCCAGTGACTTAGTATTGACCAGTTGGAGACTCCAGTCAAGAGTCCCCTGTGCACCAGTGACGGCATCTTTCATCAACGAGACGCCACTCAGTTCAGTTCAGTTCAGTCACTCACTCGTGTCTGACTCTCTGCGACCCCGTGAATCACAGCATTCCAGGCCTCCCTGTCCATCACCAACTCCCAGAGTTCACCCAAACCATGTCTATTGAATTGGTGATGCCATCCAGCCATCTCATCCTCTGTCATCCCCTTCTCCTCCTGCCCCCAATCCCTCCGAACATCAGAGTCTTTTCCAATGAGTCAACTCTTTGCATCAGGTGGCCAAAGTACTGGAGTTTCAGCTTTAGCATCAGTCCTTCCAAAGAAATCCCAGGGCTGATCTTCAGAATGGACTGGTTGGATCTCCTTGCAGTCCAAGGGACTCTCAAGAGTTTTCTCCAACAAGACAGTTCAAAAGCATCAATTCTTCAGTGCTCAGCTTTCTTCACAGTCCAACTCTCACATCTATACATGACCACTGGAAAAACCATAGCCTTGACTAGATGGACCTTTGTTGGCAAAGTAATGTCTCTGCTTTTCAATATGCTATCTAGGTTGCTCATAACTTTTCTTCCAAGGAGTAAGCATCTTTTAATTTCATAGCTGCGGTCACCATCTGCAGTGATTTTGGAGACCCAAAAAATAAAGTCTGACACTTTCCACTGTTTCCCCATCTATTTACCATGAAGTGATGGGACCAGATGTCATGATCTTCGTTTTCTGAATGTTGAGCTTTAAGCCAACTTTTTCACTCTCCTCTTTCACTTTCATCAAGAGGCTTTTTAGTTCCTCTTCACTTTCTGCCTAAAGGGTGGTGTCATCTGCATATCTGAGGTGATTGATATTTCTCCCGGCAATCTTGATTCCAGCTTGTGCTTCTTCCAGCCCAGTGTTTCTCATGATGTACTCTGCAAAGAAGTTAAATAAGCAGGGTGACAATATACAGCCTTGACATACTCCTTTTCCTATTTGGAGCCAGTCTGTTGTTCCATGTGCAGTTCTAACCTTTGCTTCCTGACCTGCATATCGGTTTCTCAAGAGGCAGGTCAGGTGGTCTGGTACTCCCATCTCTTTCAGAATTTTCCACAGTTTATTGTGATCCACACAGTCAAAAGCTTTGGCATAGTCAATAAAGCAGAAATAGATGTTTTTCTGGAATTCTCTTGCTTTTCTGATGATCCAGCAGATATTGGCAATTTGATCTCTGGTTCCTCTGCTTTTTCTAAAACCAGCTTGAACATCTGGAAGGGCATTCAAAAAACCCGAGACCACAGACTTTGGAATCTGGTAAACAACTTCAAATTCCAGTGCCACAATTTCCTAACTCTGAGACCTTGGACAAGTCATCTATCCTCATCCCTAAAACGGACAGACAATATCCAATGCTGCAGGGGTGTTGAGTGGATTTGTGGGACTGTGAGTGGCAACCCACTCCAGTATTCTTGCCTGGGGAATCCTATGGCAGAGGAGCCTGGTGGGTTACAGTCCATTGGTTCACAAAAGAGTTGGATACAACCTAGTGACTAAACAACAAAAAGCAACAAACATCAAGCTTACCCAGGGCACCAGAGTGGCACAGTCAATCTCTGTAGATTGTGCCAAAGTTAACTGGATGCCTGGGGAAGAGGCCAAACACCCTGGGCAAACATCCTCTGTCCTCATGGGTCGCCAGCATGGGAACTCTGATCCCCACTAGGCCCATGCTGAGCCACGTGAAAGGGAAAAGATAGCCAGGTCTCACTGCTCTCCGTAAAGGAAAGAGGGTGGGGATCACAAGAAGAGAAAGAAAGACAAAATTGAGGAGCTGAGATTTGGGTGTGTGAGCACTTCAGCAAGAAGACAAATATCTTTATTGGCTCTGGACAGTCTGCCAATCAGCCACAAAATTACCAGCTTCTCTCTCCTCCCAGAAGGGCCTCCGCGGCTGTACACAAAAGCTGCCAAAGGAACTTCGGGACCTGGAGAATAAAAGCCCCTCTCTGCCTGGTGCAGGCTGATTTGCAATGCATTGCTTCAGCATAATTTCCCAACTCTGCAGCCACACAAAGGCGTTTCTGTCCCTATCTGTGAGTTTAATAATTTCTATTTCCTACACCTTGCATTCATAATGCATCCACCCAACTTGGGTTTGGGCTGGGCACTGGCCTCAGGCCTTGGCCATGTCAGATGCCCTCTCTAGGGCCCCAGGCTGAAAAAGCATATATTAGACAATTTAGCATCATCGGAGGCTGTAGCAACAGAAGGCAGACGGCCTGACCTCTGTGAAATTTACCTCAACTGTTGTCACCTGGCCCTTCGTGGTCCTTTACCCCACTTCATTAATTTATTTATTCTATGCAGCAACTACTAATGGTAGACATTCTCCAGGACACACTAAGAACTGGTTTCCTATCACGGATAGCACAGTACTGAAGAGGTGTGATATATATATATGGGGTAGGCGTGATTTGATATAAGCGCACTTGCCCATAGGGCTTCCCAGGTGGCGCTAGTGGTAAAGAACCTGCCTGCCAATGCAGGAGACATAAGAAATGCGGGTTCGATCCCTGGGTTGGGAAGATCTCCTGGAGAAGGGCATGGCAATCCACTCCAGTATTCTTGCCTGGAAAATCCCATGGACAGAGGAGCCTGGTGGGCTACAGTCCATAGGGTCACACAGAGTCAGACTTAGCACACACACATGCTCTTGACCATAACTCTGGAAAGGTTGGCACCATGTCCGTTCAAGTTCACTCTTGATACCTTTAGTAGCTGACAATATCTGTACATAATAAGTCCTCCATTCTATTTGATGAATATTGAGTGAAAATGTAAATGACTATCAAGATCTGTAAGTATAATGAAAAGAGATTTTGTTCTTTAAGTCTTGGTCTGTTTGGCATGACAGGGTGGGGGTGGAGGAACAGGGGGAGGGTACCGGTCACAGGACATCTAAGTGCCAGGGTCGCTGTGGAGACGGCCCTGGAGGAGAGCAGAAGTGTGATTTCACAGAAAGAGGCACAGATGAGAGAAGCCGCTCCCTGCCAGGGGAAAGAGGCTGTAGAGGCAAGAAGAACATTAGGAGTTTGGGGTGGAACGGTAGGCCTGCCAGCTGAAGGAGTAGGTTGGCCCCAGTGATCTAAGGCTTCACTCAGAGGCCAAATTGGGAATGACATCAGACAAACTCAAGCTTGGGTCCCAGCTTCAACGTTTATCGGCAGCAAGATATCCATCACGACCTCTCACCTTGGGCTTCCCCAGAGACTCAGCAGTAAAGAATCCACCTGCCAATGCAGGAGACACGGATTCAGTCCCTGATCCAGGAAGATCCCACATGTTTCAGAGCAACTAAGGCTGTGCGCCACAACTATTGAGCCTATGCTCTAAGAGCCCAGAAGCTGCAACTACTGAGTCCACAGGCCACAACTACTGAAAGCCATGCACCCCAGAGCCCATGCTCAGCAAGCACATAAGCCACCACAGTGAGAAGCCCGCACACCACAACTAGAGAGTAGCCCTCCCTTGCCGCAACTAGAGAAAGCTTGTACAGCAACAAAGATCCAGTGCAGCCAAAAATAATAAATAAACATATTATATATATACATATATGCATATATACATATATAAAGACCTCTCACCTGCATGTTCTTTTCTGATAAGTATGATCACTGCAAATCTCTCCCTTCTATCATCGCCATGAAGCTGAAAAGCAGTGGTCCTGCATGTAAGGCAGGGAGCATGGCCAGTTCATGACGTTTTGGGGGAAGTCATATCTGCTTTTCACAGGGATCCTGACATTTCTGATTCAGGCAGAATCTGAGCCTCTCGTGCACTCCCAAGCCCCCCTCTCCTTTCTCTTTGGGAAACGTCACAAGATTGCTGTACCCCCATCCCTGCAGGGAGAGCTAATTTCATCAAGTAGAGTGAGAGGCACAGAGGGCATGATGGGCTGGAACAAACTGTCTGCCGCTGACTCAGGTCATAGAGGGGTTAGGTGAGTGGCTGATGGGGGACCATGTGTCCCCCAGATGCTTCCCTGAGCAGGCAGCACTCGCTATATGCTGCTTCCTGCAGACAGTGAAGGAGAGCCCTTCTCTTCCTCTTGCCCTCCACCAGCCATATCACAGATGCCTTTCTGTCTGACTCAAGCTTCTTTGCACCTTCCCCTGCAGGATACCTATGCCAGTACTGAGATCAGAGTAATATCAGAAGGGTTAGATTTGGAATGGATCCTTATCCCCACCCTCATTTCACAGATGAGAAGACTGAGGCCCAGAAAGGTAATGAGACCTGCCCAAAGTCACACTGAGTCAATAGTGGAGGTAGTGGCAACTGAGTGTACACACACTGGCTGGCTGTTTCTGCCTATACAAGTTAGAAAACTTCTAGCTGCAAGTAATAAAATGCCTAGCCCCAAAGAACTTAAACGTGAGACTATGTATTACCTGATATAACAATGAAAGTGAAAGTTGCTCAGTTGTGTCTGACTCTTTGCAACCCCATGGACTATAAAATCCATGGAATTCTCCAGGCCAGAATAATGGAGTAGGTAGCCTTTCCCTTCTCCAGGGGATCTTCTCAACCCAGGGATCAAACCCAGGTCTCCTGCACTGCAGGTGGATTCTTTACCAGCTGAGCTACCAGGGGTATAACAATAGGTACTCTTAATTCAGCTGATCAATATCAAGGGCTGGTTCTTCCCCTCTCTCTGCTCTGCCATGCCCAGCATATTGGCAGTTGTCCTCAAGCTTTTCTCCTCATGGTGATAAAGTGGCTGCAGCAGCTCTCAGCATATGCCCTCACATAATAATAACCCTCCCTAAAATAGAATGCCCCTCTTTTGTGCTCAATTCAGAGTGAGAAATCCAAGAGTCCCTGCAGGCTCTATTGTGCCTCCTTGGTTAGAACTGCAAGGAAACTGAAATGAAAGTCGCTCAGTTGTGTCCAACTCTTTTCGACCCCACGGACTGTACAGTCCATGGCTATTAGACTGAGTGCAATCGCCTGGCTGCCTGTATGACTGACCCCTGGGCCTAGGAGAAGCTAGCTTTCCCTGAGGTGCATAGGTACAAGAGACCTAGACAAAGTAAAGGTTCTGCCAGTAAAGAACAATGTGGAGGCTGAACAGAGTGCACGCAACCACTATCTGGCCACGCTGCCCACACGTGATGCTAATCTTCAGCCTCCCAGGGACAGTGAGGAGACAGTTTTCACAGGAATGCAAGAGTCCATCAGCATTTGTTGCAGCCTAAGTATCTGCTTTGCTCCTCTTTAAACTCGGGCACAGGGCTAAGTACCCAGGATTGAATCCGTACTAGCCCTCTGAGATAAAACCACCAGCTTATCACTGAAGCTTCAGTTCACTCAGCCACTTGAGGGCAGGAGCTGTATTTCTCAACTCTGCACCCCAACATTTACCCTCAAACCCTGACACAGAGGAGATGCTCACAAAATGTTGCTGAGCAAATGAATAAAATCTGTAAGTCTAAGATAATTATCTCTCATACAGGGCTGTAATTGGAATCCAGTGTAATAATGCAGAAAAAAAGCATTTTGTTAAAAGTACAAGGAAGTATTACTATTTTCATTATTCCCCTCTCCTCTCTTTCTTCTCCACCTTAGAAAAATCTGACTCTATACACAAAGCTCCCCACTGGAAAGCTTGAGGGTGGGTGAAGAGAACATGAGAAAACAAGTCCTAATTCAAGTTCTGTGTTAGTCAGCTCAGGCTCTGAAATAGAGTGGCACAGACTGGGGATCGGGGTGGATAGAGCAACTGAAATCTACTTTACTGTTCTGGAGGCTTGAAGCCCAAGATCAAAATTCCATCAGGGTTGGGTTCTGGTGAGTGCTCTTTCTGACTTGCAGACAGCCATTTAACATTAATTAGTGCTAGTGTTAGTCACTCAGTTGTGTCTGACTCTTTGTGATCCCATGGACTGTAGCCCACCAGGTTTGTCTGTCCATTGATTTCTCCAAGCAAGAATATTGGAGTAGATTGCCATTCCCTTCTCCAGGGGATCTTCTCGACCCTGGTCTCCTCCACTGCAGGTGGATTCTTTACCAGCTGAGCCACCAGGGAAGCATTAACATTAGTTACCTACCTCTAAATACAGTAGGTTAAGAGATTAGGACTCCAACATATGAATTTTGGGGATGGGACACATTTCAGTCCGCAAGTTCTGAGGAATGTTCTGAAATTGTTCCTCTGGTTTTAGGAACCAAACGTAAACATACCCTGCCCTTCATGATCTGTGTCACAGCAGAATGTCAGAGTAACTGTGGCATCTGTTCTGGTACATTCTTGGATCTCATCAGCTGATCCTGACATTCTTAGTATCACTCTCAGACTCAGCCAGCCCATTGTCACTTCTTTCTCTGCCAAAGACACAGGCATAAAGGTCTAATGACCCATTCGGACTCCAGCTTCTGGTGTGCTAACCCTGGCCTTCCGTTAAAGCTAAAAGACCTGCACACTTGTTTGATTCTGGCATCATTCATCAGGATCGATGAGATCAATTGTTGCCAACAATTCCAAAACCACAATCATTTAACAGATTTCTCACTAATCTACATGCTCAATGCTGCTAGACATGGGACTGTGCTCCAGGCAATCACTCGGGGACCCAGGCAGATGTAGGTTCCTCACCACCTCAGGATTTTCTAAAGACGGAGAGGAAAAAACAAAATGGAGAAAAATGCACACCAACTCTGAAATGCTCACAGGTCATTTCTGGTTATACTCCACTGGTTAAAACTGGTCACATAATAGGGATTAACTCACTCATGCAAAATGGAAAGGGAAGAGATTTTGAAATATTGGTGAGCATGAGTAATGTCTGTCAAACTCACTCCCTCAAATAACCATGACTTCCCCCTAGCCAAGAAAGTCCACACTTTCTCGTCTTCTCCTCCAGGGTACAGAATTTATATGTACTTATATATTCTCAACATATGCACCCAACAATAGGCAAAGGGTCACCCATTATTTCTAAGTTAATAATTTCAACATTTTTCTACTAAACTCCCCAGAAATGGGAAAGGATGACTCTCTCGCTTTCATCTGCTCAGAAACTCAGTGCCTCTGCTCATCCACACAGACCGCCCTGCCCTCTCCTATAGCAAGGTATTCAGGACTGATATCATCATTAGCCCACCGCTGCTCCCAACCCCATGTTGGACTATGCTGGAGAGCATTTACAAGCACCCAGTGCTTCCCCTCCCCCGAGGGCCCCAGTCCCGCCCAAAGATAAATAATTCAAGCCAAGACATTGGACCGTGCTGCTGCCGTGCTGGGAATTTAGTGTATCTGCTCCTTTTGCTGCCACAAGAAAAATTACAAATTGATCCACAGGACCTGACTCCCTGCTCATACTTCTCCTGGGCTGCCACTGATGCTTCTCTCTAGAAGTAACGGCTGGACTGGTGACAGAAGGATTTAAGTCTGCTGTGGGGGGAGGTGCTGGGGATGGTAAGCTGAAAAGGTGAGAAGGGTGAACCATGGGAGGAGAGCCTGGGCCTTGACAATGATGAAAAATGCTAGATGTCTTCACCTAGAGCCCCCGTGGAGAAATAAGACAAGCCCTTTGCAACTAAGTGGGCAGGATCTTTGTCTTCTGTCTCCTTTAGAGTAAGGACTGAAGATACTAACACAAGCCACAAGTTCTTGAAACTTTATTATGAGCTAAGCACTAAGTTCCAAATAGGAAAAGGAGTACGTCAAGCCTGTATACTGTCACCCTGCTTATTTAACTTATATGCAGAGTACATCATGAGAAATGCTGGGCTGGAAGAAGCACAAGCCGGAATCAAGATTGCCGGGAGAAATATCAATCACCTCAGATATGCAGATGACACCACCCTTATGGCAGAAAGTGAAAAGGAACTAAAAAGCCTCTTGATGAAAGTGAAAGAGGAGAGTGAAAAAGTTGCCTTAAAGCTCAACATTCAGAAACTAAGATCACGGCATCTGGTCCCATCACTTCATGGGAAATAGATGGGGAAACAGTGGAAACAGTGTCAGATTTTTTTTTTTTTTTTTGGCTCCAAAATCAGTGCAGATGGTGACTGCAGCCATGAAATTAAAAGTCACTTACTCCTTGGAAGGAAAATTATGACCAACCTAGATAGCATATTGAAAAGCAGAGACATTACTTTGCCAACAAAGGTCCGTCTAGTCAAGGCTATGGTTTTTCCAGTGGTCATGTATGGATGTGAGAGTTGGACTGTGAAGAAGGCTGAGCGCCGAAGAATTGATGCTTCTGAACTGTGGTGTTGGAGAAGACTCTTGAGAGTCCCTTGAACTGCAAGGAGATCCAACCAGTCCATTCTGAAGGAGATCAACCCTGGGATTTCTTTGGAAGGACTGATGCTAAAGCTGAAACTCCAGTACTTTGGCCACCTTATGCGAAGAGTTGACTCATTGGAAAAGACTCTGATGCTCGGAGGGATTGGGGGCAGGAGGAGAAGGGGACGACAGAGGATGAGATGGCTGGATGGCATCACTGACTCGATGGACGTGGGTCTGAGTGAACTCTGGGAGTTGGTGATGGACAAGAAGGCCTGGCGTGCTGCGATTCATGGGGTCGCAGAGAGTCGGACACGACTGAGTGACTGAATTGAACTGAAGCGCTAAGTGCTTCATATGCAGCAATTCATTAGCATTAGGCTCAGCTTGGAGTTCATTAGATTCATTTGGATTCATTAGAATTAGGCTCAGCTTAAAGGGACAGTAAACCCAAAATAACAGTAGTTTAGGTAGGATGTTTATCTTAGCTCCAGAGGTAGGCTGTCCTGGTATAGTATGCACATCACAGTATTCAAAACCCAGGTTCTTTCTGTCTTGTTGCTCTGTTTGCCTAACCTCCACTTCCAAAGTCACTTTATGCCCCAAAATGACTCTTCCAGTTCTAGGCACTGTGCCTGAATTCCTGCCAACAGGATAGGATAAGGGGACAATAAGAGTTTGACCCCTCTCTTTAAGGGCATGTCCTAGAAATCACTCATATTACTTCTACTTGAATTCCACTGGCCCAACCTTAGTCATGCAAAGGAGGCTGGGAAATGTAGTCTTGATTCCAGGCAGCCATGTGTTCCAGGCAGCTTGAGTTTGAGCAAACTCCAGGAGATAGTGAAGGACAGGGAAGCCACGCTTGCTGCAGTCCATGGGTTCATAAAGAGTCAGACAACAACTGAGCAACTAAACTGAGCTGAACTGAACTGTACAACTCCCAAATGTTGTTGCTGTTGTTCAGTTGTTCAGTCATGTCTGACCCTTTGTGAACCCATGAGTACAGCATGCCAGGCTTCCCTATCACCAACTCCTGGAGCTTGCTCAAACTCATGTCCATCGAGTTGGTGATGCCATCCAACCATCTCATCCTCTGTCATCCCCTTCTCCTCCTGCATTCAATCTTTTCCAGCATCAGGGTCTTTTCCAATGAGTCAGTTTCTTGCATCAGATGGCCAAAGTATTGGAGCTTTAGCATCAGCCCTTCCAATGATTATTCAGGACTGATTTCTTTTAGGATTGACAGGTTTGATCCCCTTGTTGTCCAAGGGACTCTCAAGAGTCTTCTCCAACACCACAGGTCAAAATCTCCAACACCACAGTTCAAAAGCATCAGTTGTTCGGCACTCTTTATGGTCCAACTCTCACATCCATACATGACTACTAGAAACACCATAGCTTTGATTATATGGACTTTTGTCAGTAATGTCTCTGCTTTTTAGCATACTGTCTAGGTTAGTCATCACTTTTCTTCAAGGAAAAGCAAAAAACAAGACCAGGAGCTGACAGTGGCTTAGATCATGATCTCCTTATTGAAAAATTTAGACTTAAATTGAAGAAAGTAGGGAAAACCATTAGACCATTCAGATATGACCTAAATCAAATCCCTTATAATTATATGGTGGAAGTGATAAATAGATTCAAGGGATTAGATCTGATAGACAGAGTGCCTGAAGAACTATGGACGGAGGTTCATAACGTTGTACAGGGGGCAGTGATCAAAACCATCCCCCTGAAAAAGAAATTCTAAAAGGCAAAATGGTTATCTAAGGAGGCCTTACAAATAGCTGAGAAAAGAAGGGAAGCTAAAGGCAAAGGAGAAAAGTCTAGATATATCTCTGAATGCAAAGTTCCAAAGAATAGCAAGGAGAGATAAGAAAGCCTTCCTCAGCAATCAATGCAAAGAAATAGAGGAAAACAACAGAATGGGAAAGACTAGCGATCTCTTCAAGAAAATTGGAGATACCAAGGGAATATTTCACGGAAAGTGGGCATGATAGTGGACAGAAATGGTCTGGACCTAACAGAAGTAGAAGATATTAAGAAGAGGTAGCAAGAATACACAGAAGAACTATACGAAAAAGATCTTAATGACCCAGATAACCACGATGGTGTGATCACTCACCTAGAGCCAGACATCCTGGAATGGGAAGTCAAGTGGGCCTTAGGAAGCATCACTACAAACAAAGCTAGTGGAGGTGATGGAATGGAGGTGACGGAATTCCAGCTGAGATATTTCAAATCATAAAAGATGATGCTGTGAACGTGCTGCACTCAAGATGTCAGCAAATTTGAAAAAATCAGCAGGGCCACAGGACTGAAAAAGGTCAGTTTTCATTCCAATCCCAAAGAAAGGCAATGCCAAAGAATGTTCAAACTACCACACAATTACACTCATCTCACATGCTAGCAAAGTAATTATTGTACAAAAAGGAGAGAAAAGTGACTGAGGGGCCATTAGCAGCATTAGCCACATCATTCATCTCACATCAATTTCTTGAGGCAGTACTGTTATTAAATGTCTTTTTAATGTAACTGGCATACAAAACTTTTGCATGAAACTCCCTGATCAAAATCATTCTTATCCTTCAAGTTTTACCTTGTCAATGACCTTCCACCTCTCATTAAGTGTTTATCTCTCAGGCCACACAAGAGGGGCTGTGTAATACACTTGAAAGCAGGGCAGTATATTTAATTCATCTCTTTCTCCCTGATGCCTGATACCGTGCCTGGTATAAAGGGGACATTTAAGAAACATTTGTGAAACCAGATCAAATGTAACTCTTTCCTTTGCTCTGTCATGATCAACCTTATTATCAAAAAACAATTAAGTCACTGTAACATGCACTTGGTACTCAATTCAAGATAAAACAGATGTGGCATCCACTGCCCAAGAATTAATCATCCAAATTTGGGAGAATTTGAAATAGAAAAAGTAACATCCACCCCTTCCTCCACCCTCTTATATGAAGACCCTGCTCTCCTGTTGGAGGAGCCCTCATGGGCTTTTTGACCTAAGGATAGAAACTCCTGCCTCCCCAGGGGAGAGAAGCAGGGCTGCACCCAAGAATATGGAACTGCTGATCAGCAGCGTTTGCAGACACCTCCACCCCACCCCCGATGCTGACGAGGCTGAGCAGTTCAGGCAGAGTTCATCTCAAGCAACTCTATCATCGCCCCACTCTCAGCCCACTCTTTGCGGCATTTGCAGTTTCTCTGCTCCGGGGGTCAAGTCTCCAGTGTGCCCTCCCTGAGTAATTGTGAAATTATTATGGTTGGTGATTTTAATTTAAATTGGATGGAGAAATGTCATACTGCGGTCGACTCATTTGCTATGGATTTTCACTTAACCAAATTGATTAGTCAACCAACTAGACTTAACTTGAGAGTTGTAATCATTCATTATTAGATCTCATTTTTTCCAACGCACTTAGATGATGTCAAGAAATTAAAACTGCAGCAAAAACTTCAGCAGTGTCTTCTCATCAAGGAGGTGGGGTCTGATTGAAAGTCTCTGGAGATGAAATAGGCTGTGGAAGTCTGTGGGGTGCCCCCGAGACCACACTCCTCAGTGTTGCCCCAGAAGAATGGGCAGAAGAAATGAACTGGGAATCACAGGGGAGGAAGCCAGGCTATCAGAAACTGGGCTTCCCGTCTCCCCCTCCTGTGTGTCAGACTTCTAGTCATCCTTCCAGAGTCATCTCAAACACTCCCTCACCTTTGAAGCCTTTCATAACTTCCCAGGTAGAGTAATTTGCCATCTTTTCCATGACTGTACACATCTCTATCAAAAAAAAACCAGTACATTTTCATGTAATTATTGTTTAAATATATTTTCTCCTCTAAATTAAAACTCTTTTAAGGCCAGGGTAAAGATTTAGCCAATACTGTATCCTGCCTGAAAAAGAATAGGGATATAGACATGTTTAACCAAACCCCATGTCCAAGGTCAGGGGCGGCAGCCAAGAGTGCCAGGCTGCGACAGAGAGTGCCAGGCTGCGACAGTGCAGGAGCAGCCGAGAGAGGAGCTACCCAACATCCAAGGCCAGGGGCGGTGGCCAGGAGGAGCTACCCCACGCCCGAGGCCAGGGGCGGCAGCTGGGAGGAGCAACCCCACGTCCAAGGAGCGGTGGCTACATGGGCGCAGGAGGGCCTAGAGGAGCTATTCCACGTTCAAGGTCAGGAGGGGCAGCGGTGAGGAGATACCCTTCATCCAAGGTGAGGAGATACCCCTCATCCAAGGTGAGGAGATACCCCTCATCCAAGGTAAGGAGCAGCGGCTGTGCTTTGCTGGAGCAGCTATGAAGAGATACCCCACGTCCAAGGTAAAAGAAACCCAAGTAAGATGGTAGGTGTTGCAAGAGAGCATCAGAGGGCAGACACACTGAAAGCATAATCACAGAAAACCAGTCAATCTAATCACAGTAGAACCACAGCCTGGTCTAACTCAATGAAACTAAGCCATGCTGCATGAGGTCACCCAAGACGGGCGGGTCATGGTAGAGAGGTCTGACAGAATGTGGTCCACTGGAGAAGGGAATGGCAAACCACTTCAGTATTCTTGCCTGAGAACCCCATGAACAGTATGAAAAGGCAAAATGATAGGACACTAAAAGAGGAACTCCCCAGGTCAGTAGGTGCCCAATATGCTACTGGAGATCAGTGGAGAAATAACTCCAGAAAGAATGAAGGGATGGAGCCAAAGCAAAAAAAGTACCCAGTGGTGGATGTGACTGGTGATAGAAGCAAGGTCCAATGCTATAAAGAGCAATACTGCATAGGAACCTGGAATGTCAGGTCCATGAATCAAGGCAAATTGGAAGTGGTCAAACAGGAGATGGCAAGAGTGAACATCAATATTCTAGGAATCAGTGAAATAAAATGGACTGGAATGGGTGAATTTAACTCAGATGACCATTATATATACTACTGCCGGCAGGAATCCCTTAGAAGAAATGGAGTAGCCATTATGGTCAACAAAAGAGTCTGAAATGCAGTACTTGGATGCAATCTCAAAAATGACAGAATGATCTCTGTTCGTTTCCAAGACAAACCATTCAACATCACAGTAATCCAAGTATATGCCCCGACCAGTAATGCTGAAGAAGCTGAAGTTTAATGGTTCTATGAAGACCTACAAGACCTTTTAGAACTAACACCCACAAAAGATGTCCTTTTCATTATAGGGGACTGGAATGCAAAAGTACGAAGTCAAGAAACACCTGGAGTAACAGGCAAATTTGGCCTTGGAATACGGAATGAAGCAGGGCAAAGACTACTATAGTTTTGCCAAGAAAATGCACTGGTCATAGCAAACACCCTCTTCCAACAACACAAGAGAAAACTCTACACATGGACATCACCAGATGGTCAACACCGAAATCAGATTGATTATATTCTTTGCAGCCAAAGATGGAGAAGCTCTATACAGTCAACAAAAACAAGACCAGGATCTGACTGTGGCTCAAATCATGAACTCCTTATTGCCAAATTCAGACTGAAATTGGAGAAAGTGGAGAAAACCACTAGATCATTCAGGTATGACCTAAATCAAATCCCTTATGATTATACAGTAGAAGTGAGAAATAGATTTAAGGGCCTAGATCTGATAGACTGAGTGCCTGATGAACTATGGACTGAGGTTCATGACGTTGTACAGGAGATAGGGATCAAGACCATCCCCATGGAAAAGAAATGCAAAAAAGCAAAATGGCTGTCTGGGGAGGCCTTACAAATAGCTGTGAAAAGAAGAGAAGTGAAAAGCAAAGGAAAAAAGGAAAGATATAAGCATCTGAATGCAGAGTTCCAAAGAATAGCAAGAAGAGATAAGAAAGCCTTCTTCAGTGATCATTGCAAAGAAATAGAGGAAAACAAGAGAATAAGAAAGACTAGAGATCTCTTCAAGAAAATTAGAGACATCAAAGGAACATTTCATGCAAAGATGGGCTCGATAAAGGACAGAAATGGTATGGACTAACAGAAGCAGAAGATATTAAGAAGAGGTGGCAAGAATACACAGAAGAACTGTACAAAAAAGATCTTCATGACCCAGATAATCACGATGGCGTGATCACTCATCTAGATTCAGACATCCTGGAATGTGAAGTCAAATGGGCCTTAGAAAGCATCACCACGAACAAAGCTAGTGGAGGTGATGGAATTCCAGTGGAGCTATTTCAAATCCTGAAAGATTATACTGTGAAAGTGCTGTACTCAATATGCCAGCCAATTTGGAAAACTCAGCAGTGGCCACAGGACTGGAAAAGGTCAGTTTTCCTTCTAATCCCTAAGAAAGGCAATCCCAAAGAATGCTCAAACTACCGCACAATTGCACTCATCTCACACGCTAGTAAAGTAGTGCTCAAAATTCTCCAAGCAAGGCTTCAGCAATATGTGAACTGTGAACTTCCAGATGTTCAAGCTGGTTTTAGAAAAGGCAGAGGAACCAGAGATCAAATTGCCAACATCTGCTGGATCATGGAAAAAGCAAGAGAGTTCCAGAAAAACATCTATTTCTGCTTTATTGACTATGCCAAAGCCTTTGACTATGTGGATCACAATCAACTGTGGAAAATTCTGAAAGAGATGGGAGTACCAGACCACCTGACCTGCCTCTTGAGAAACCTATATGCAGGTCAGGAAGCAACAGTTAGAACTGGACATGGAACAACAGACTGGTTCCAAATAGGAAAAGGAGTATGTCAAGGCTGTATACTGTCACCCTGCTTATTTAACTTATATGCAGAGTACATCATGAGAAACACTGGGCTGGAAGAAGCACAAGCTGGAATCAAGATTGCCAGGAGAAATATCAATCACCTCAGATGTGCAGATGACACCACCCTTATGGCAGAAAGTGAAGAGGAACTAAAAAGCCTCTTGATGAAAGTGAAAGAGGAGAGTGAAAAAGTTGGCTTAAAGCTCAACATTCAGAAAAAGAAGATCATGGCATCTGGTCCCATCACTTCATGGGAAATAGATGGGGAAACAGTGGAAACAGTGTCAGACTTTATTTTGGGGACTCCAAAATCACTGCAGATGGTGACTGCAGCCATGAAACTAAAAGACGCTTACTCCTTAGAAGGAAAGTTATGACCAACCTAGATAGCATATTGAAAAGCAGTGACATTACTTTGCCAACAAAGGTCCGTCTAGTCAAGGCTATGGTTTTTCCAGTGGTCACGTATGGATGTGAGAGTTGGACTGTGAAGAAAGCTGAGTGCTGAAGAATTGATGCTTTTGAACTGTGGTGTTGGAGAAGAGTCTTGAGAGTCCCTTGGACTGCAAGGAGATCCAACCAGTCCATTCTGAAGGAGATCAGCCCTAGGTGTTCTTT
>NW_024070201.1:26129441-26138179 GCF_014754425.2 Oryx dammah
TGAGTTTGAGTGAACTCTGGGAGATGGTGATGGACAGGGAGGCCTGGAGTGCTTCGATTCATGGGGTCTCAAAGAGTCAGACACAACTGAGTGACTGAACTGAACTGAACTGAACTGAACCAAATCATTTTGCTACACACCTAAAACATTGTAAATCAACTATACTTCAATTCTTTAAAAGTATATGGTTTGTAAAATATTGTATTCTGACTCTTATCACTGTACTATGCACATAGTGAGCCCTCAGTAAATATTCCTTTGTGGACTGAACCAGTAAATAAATATACTGCCTAAAGGACAATGCCCATATTCAAGCACAGGGAAAGATCCTTATTTAACTTATATACAGAGTACATCATGAGAAATGCTGGGCTGGATGAAGCACAAGCTGGAATCAAGATTGCCAGGAGAAATATCAATAACCTTAGATATGCAAATGAAACCGCCTTTATGGCAGAAAGCGAAGAAGAACTAAAGAGCCTCTTGATGAAAGTGGAAGAGCAGAGTGAAAAAGTTGACTTAAAACTCAACATTCAGAAAACTAAGATCATGGCATCTGGTCCTATCACTTCATGGGAAATATATGGGGAAACAGTAGAAACAGTGATAGACTTTATTTTGGGGGGCTCCAAAATCACTGCAGATGGTGACTGCAGCCATGAAATTAAAAGACGCTTACTCCTTGGAAGAAAAGTTATGACCAACCTAGACAGCATATTCAAAAGCAGAGACATTATTTTGCCAACAAAGTTTCATCTAGTCAAAGCTATCGTTTTTCCAGTGGTCATGTTATGGATGTGAGAGTTGGACTATAAAGAAAGCTGAGCACCGAAGAATTGATGCTTTTGAACTGTGGTGTTGGAGAAGACTCTTGAGAGTCCCTTGGACTACAAGGAGATCCAACCAGACCATCCTAAAGGAAATCAGTCCTGAGTATTCATTGGAAGGACTGATGCTGAAGCTAAAACTCCAATCCTTTGGCTACCTGATGCAAAGAACTGACTCATTTGTAAAGACCCCAATGCTGGGAAAGATTGAAGGCAGGAGGAGAAGGGGACAACAGAGGATGAGATGGTTGGATGACATCACTGACTTGATGGACATGAGTGTGAGTAAACTCCAGAAGTTGGTGATGGACAGGGAGGCCTGGCGTGCTGCAGTCCATGGGGCTGCAAAAGAGTTGGACATGACTGATCAACTGAACTGAACTCAACTCAACTTGGAAGGATCCTGTGTGGGCAAAGCAAAATTCATCACTGTGGATTCTTGCTACTGCCCACAAGTGGGAAGGAGATGGCTCAGCTGCTACAGGTAGGATTCAAACCTAGAGATTAGAGTGGGTGTGACTCACCTGTATGCTCTGACTGCCAATAAAGCTAATGTGATCAATCAATTGCTTCAACAACATGGAGGATACATCTAGAAAAAAAGTGATAGTCACTATGCTTCTGCTGAAAAGTCTAGTCCTAGAACATCACTTAGAAGGACACTGCAGACTGGTATCTGGAAAAAGAGGTACCATATTGTTCAGGCTGGCTTCATGGGGATATAACCCTGAGCTTGTTTTAACCCTACCTGGTGTCACCATCTTGAAATTCTTAGTCATTCTTGAACAAAGGGTCCCACATTTTTACTTTGCACTGGAGACCCAGGCAAAGTATGTAGCCGGTCTTCACATAGGGGAGGAAACCATGGTATATGAAAAATAGCTAAAGAACCTAGGGTGTTTTACCTGGAGAAGGGAAGCCTCGGGGAGTGTAGACATCCTAATTGTCTTTAAATGTCTAAAGACAGTCATGGAGGACAAGAATGAGACAATTTCTGTGCTGATCCAGAGGACACGACTGGGACCACAGGGCTGAGGCTCATTTAGGCTTGGGGTTGGTGCCGGCAGGCAAGGGGCAGTGGCACTCTGACTTGACTAGAACTATCTAATGGCAAAAGACTCCTGGGAGATGCAAACAGTCCATGAGATATTCAACTTGCAAATACATTTGGCATAGATCACTGTAGAGGCAAATGAGGAAGCATCAGGGTGGAGCTGGATGGAAGGATTCATTAAATCCCTCCCAGTGCTTTGATCCTATGCCTCTAAGGCTAGGCAATCGCCTCTCTAAAGCAGTGTGGAGAGGAGTAGAAGGGAGTTACAGAGACAGAATTGCTGTCTGAGTTAAGTGGATGCAGACCATGACCCTGGACTTGGAAGAGCTGCAGCCACAGATGAAAAGAGGAGACTTCACAAGTGACCCTCCTCTAAGTCCCGGCAGCCTTCCCTCCTGTCGCTGGTGGAGGAGGTTTAGTTGCCAGGGGCAGCGTTACCTGGGCAACTGGTCAGCATCCTCTCTCCCCTACTGCCAACAAACACCCCCTGCCTCGCCAAATGGATTTAATCACTCACCCAGGGTGTATCTAAGGGCTGAGAAGGTAGGAGTGACTAACAAGGAGTTAACTTCATGATCAACCCTCCAAGTGGACCTAAGAGTCTTTGATCTAGAAAGGTCCAGGGAGTCTCAACACATGAAAAATAAGTTCCAGGCCAACTGCTTCCTTCCTGGCTCCTGGAATCACTTTTCCATCCTTGCTATCTGCATACCCCACGGGAGCTATTCATTAATGAGGGTGAGAAATGCCTAAATTATGCCTCTGGTTCACGTCCAACTCATTCTGAAGGTAAGAAAGTGAGATAACTCACTCCTGCACCATTTCAACCATTATCATCAAGTCATTTCCCTTCAGCACAGAGAGGCCATTGACCAAGAAACCCAAACGGCACACATTCCCCCTTGTTTCTGCATCTCACACTGGACCCCAGGGCCCCTCCTTTCCACTGCTATTTTCTTTATCAATGGAAACTTTGTTTTCCTTTCTCTCTGCCCCTACCTGGACACCTGATCTTATCTGTCTCTGTCTGGTTTTGAAAGCAACCACATTGAACCCTTTCAATGTTCTCTTCTCTGGAGAGGAGCAGTTTTACTCTCCCACTCAGTGCAAGGGATTGGCAGGGCAACCGGTCCCCTCCTCCACTCCCCGTCCCACCCGCCCACCACCACCTCCAACTTCAGATGGGCTCTGCAAACTGCCACTGCTTGGAGGAGAGCAGAAGGCAGAGAGTAAAGGGTGCTGAACAAAGGCTTTATTCAAATTCTTGCATGCTAACATCTCCAAAAAGCTTTTAACAGAGACCATCATTTCCCTCCAAGAATCAATGCATTTTAATTCATACGAAGATATTTGTCTGCTGCTCCGTTCCTTCGAGGCGTAGAGACACGTTTAACAAAACAAGTCAGCCTCGCGTGGAGACGAACGCGCCAGCTTCTCCCTGAAATTACTGGAAGTTCATTTTCAAAAGCCGTCCTGTTTTCTGGGAATCAATGCATATCAACTAAAATCAATAGCTTCTCCGTGTGGATGGGCTGAGACACCAAACTGATCTAGCGTTCCAGTGCATTTGTATCCAAATCTAGACGTTCTCAACAAGTCAATGAATTTAAGCGTCTGCCAGTGTCTTTTCACTTAAAACTAATCTGTTTGCTGATCGGACTGCACATTTCCAGAGCGCACAGTAATATACTCTGTCTGTTTACCAGATCCAATGTACATTAGCTCGAATAAAAATATTTCCACTTAACTTAAAATCGAGTTTGTCCCAACTTTAGCAGTGCTCATGGGAATGAACTCAAGCCAATCACCAGGCTCACCCAGCTCTCCTGGAGAACAAAGCTCCCTCTCCTCCACCTGGCACCAAGGATGCGGTCCCTCTGGGGCTGATGTGTATTCTGGAATCAAGTCCTTCCTGCTTCTGGGATCATCAGGACCAGCAGGAGCAGCAAAGGACTGGTTTGGCCGCCCTTTCTCCCAAACCGGAGACTTCCCCCAAGCCTCTCTGCACAAGAGGGTCCCGCTTCAGTCCCTAGAAATCACCCAAGATTGTAGCTCTGCACGCACTCATTCCTGCGTGGCATGATGTGAAACCAAGGACCAACAGGTTACTACAGAATACTGACATTGCTGTACACTTGAAACTAACACAACATTGCACATCAGCTATATTCTAATATGAAATAAGAAATCGATTCAAGGAAAGGATCGTTCTCTAAGGAGTCACTTATTGGCCACCTACTGTGTACAAGACTGAATGGAGATTCAAAGAAGTCAAAGAGTGACTGCAGTCTAGAAACCAACAGTCTCAGATGGAGGGGCTGTGATCCGTGTGCAGATGGTCAGTCAGCAGATGTTTCTGGAGCACCACACTGTCCAGATTCCATGCTAAGCACAGGGAGACAGTGATGGACATATCAGACAAAGCCCATTGTCTGCAAACTCCCCAAGAGAAAAATCAAGTGAATCAGTACAAGAAACCAGTGATTAATTATATGTGTGTACAAAGCACAGCTGGGGAAAAAATACAGGCTACTGGGAAGCGAAGAAGGAGACGACAAAGGGATGAGATGGTTGGATGGCATCACCGACTCAATGGACATGAGTTTGAGTGAACTCTGGGAGTTGGTGATGGACAGGGAGGCCTGGCATGCTGCAGCCCATGGGGTCAAAAGGAGTTGGACACGACTGAGTGACTGAACTGAACTGGGAAGCAAACAGCAGTATCTAAACTAGTAGTGGGAAAGAGGCAGCGGGGAGAGGCCACGCCTGCTACTCTCTATACCAGCACTTCATTTAACTCATTTCATCCTCACAAGTTTATAAGGAGTTACAAGCATCCCCAGTTTGCAGGTGAAGAAACTGAGGCTCAAGGGTTGCTTAGCAGCCCTGTAAGACAGCTAGGAAGTAACATTCTTCCAATGTGAGAAAATCAGCAAGTGGCAGAGGCAGGATTCAAGCCCAGGACTCTAAGAGGCTGGACCCGTTCCTCCCCCACCGCCCTCCCTGCCCCTAACATCCAAAGTGGTTAACTACACAAACCATAGTGTGTTTCGAGGAGCAAGCTAGACCCAGAGAGGCAATGGGTGTCTGGATTTAGAAGAAGGGGAGAGCCCTGGGGGTTGAGGTTTGTATCAGGGAAGGCTTCTCAGAGAAGGTGACTCTGGAACCAAGTCAGAAAATTACCAAGACAAAGGTCCCGGACAAGAGGCACAGCAGGAGAAAATGCTCAGAGGTGGGAATAAATATTGGTTTTTCCAGGGGCAGTAGGGAATGAGGAGACCAGACCAGGCTCATGTACCAGTTCTGTGAACAGGAGTCATCGGGGATGAACCTACATGGGGAGCATGAAACCAGATTCTAGGAGACCTTGAATGTGACAATCCAGGTGTGTTGCTTGATTGGATCCCAGGTTCCAAAGCTGCTGCTGGTCTTAAAGAAGCTGAGGGTCAAGAATACACGTACCCACTGTCCAGGCCAACCTCATCCAGACCTCCTTTGATCCCACGGGGTCCTTCTCCCGACCCATCTCTGATACTAGCATCTCGGGGAGCGCTGCTGAGGGAGGCTGGTCCCCAGCTCTGAGAAGCCTCAAGGCATCACCATGGAGACGCTACAGGCCGCCAGCCGCACAAAAGGAGCTGTGAGCTCCCAGTTCACCTGGGACTTGGAGCTAATGAGGAGGTGGCAAAAGTGTTTCATTTTCTCTCTTCTTCTTGCTCTCTCTCAAAAAGAAGAGGCAATTCACACAGGCAAACAAACCCCACCCTGCCCTGGAAGGAAGCTGCTCAGTCCACCCTTCCGTGGTGGTTGGCCTCCTTCTGAGAGAGGGAGGGGGAAGCCTGTATCTGAGAGACTGCAACGGGAGGTCCCTGGGAGAGAAAGATGCTGGAAGGACCAACAGGAAACCTAGGGCTGTTCACCTTTTCTCCTACCTATACGGAGGAGCAACTCAGCCATGTGTGTAAATGTAAGTTGACATCTTCCATTTCATTGGCTTTGGGGTTCTGAAATGCAGATAACCTCTATACTTGCCTACAAGCCCGGGATCCTCTATATCAGGGTAACTCAAGGAAATCGGATGCACTGGGATGGCTTCCACAGCATCCCCACTCAAGGGCTGCATCTTGGATCATACGTCCCACTGCACCCTGTCCCCATTTAGCAGCCCAGGGAATCCTGCCTGTGCACAAAGGGCAGGAGGACAAGAGACGTGAAGGGAGGGAGGTGCTGAGACACCCAAAGCGGGATGGGGAAAGGAAGGCTGTTGCTTCCGAGTTGGGAAGGGAGGAGACTGGAGCACCTCCAGCCAGGAAGCAATCTTCACACACGCGCATTGTCGTTTTCTTCTGCAAAGGGGTGAGAAGAGGGGAGGGGGGAAGTGGCAGCAAGAGGGGGAGCAGGCGGGAGAGGTGAGAAATCCAGCATCTTCAGACCTGCCCACACTGCTGGCTTCTCTGCTGTGTGCAGTACCTCATCTCACAGTCATTAGAGAGCCCACAGGAAGGGTGGAAGCCGGATGCCCCGAAGAGTGGGAAAAAGAGAGAAGGGATGTGCACACAGAGACGTGTGCCTAGACTTCTTGGAGGGAAGGCCCCCAGCCTGAAGCCGTCCCAGCCCCAAACTCCCAGAATCCTTAGAACACCAAGTGGACCTTAGAACAGCAAACACTCTGGTCACTCCAAAAGCCCCAGGAGTACCCAGCGGGCAGAGTCCCCATGTCTGATCCGCACTGTTGCTCTCTCCTTGCCTTCCTCTGGAGCAAAAAGGGTCTCAGCTTTCCCTCCAGTCTGGCCGAGCCCCTTCCAGCTCAGAGCAGAGAGCAGTAAACTGGAAGGCTGGGGAGGGGAGCAGTCCCCAGAAGAGCCCTGGCAAGACAGGACAAGCACTTGCGATCGAAAGGACAGGTCAGCTCCTGACAGCCCTCTCCTCAGAGCTTGCCAAGGCTTCCAACTCCCTCAGGGTAAAAGCTAAAGCTCCTACATAAACACCCTGAGGAATCTCACCCTTCCGACCCATAACCTTTCTGAACTCCCCCTGAGCATTGCCTCTTACCTGCTCTGATGGAGTTCACAGCATCTCCTTCTCACTCTCCAAACACGTAAGATGCTCTCTGGGCCTCTGGGCCTCAGGGCCTTTGTATTTGCTGTTTCCCCTGCCCAGAACATTTTCTCTCTTTCTTTTTTCAGTCAAGGGCTTTTTAAAAAATTATTTGGCTTTGCAGAGTCTTAGCTGCAGCATGTGGGATCAAGTTCCTTGATCAGGATTGAACCCAGGCCCCCTACATTGGGAGCAGAATCTCAATCACTGGACCACTAGGGAAGTCCTACAAAACATTTTCCTTAGATTGTGTTCACATCTCTCTCAGGGCTGAATTTCAACATTACTTTCTTAGTGAGTCTTCTTAGTGCCTCTCTCTAAATATCCAGCCATCCCAACACTCCCCACTCTTTTTCCCAGTATTACTTCATCTCACCTTTTATCTGAAGCTGAAATTTCAGTATTTTGGTCATCTGATGCAAACAGCTGACTCATTGGAAAAGTCCCTGATGCTGGGAAAGATTGAGGGCAGAAGGAGAAGAGGGCGTCAGAGGATGAGATGGCTGGATAACATCACCAATGCAATGGACATGAGCTTGGGCGAACTTCGGGAGATGGTGAGGGCCAGAGAAGCCTGGCACGCTGCAGTCCACGGGGCTGTGAAGAGTTAGATACGGCTGGGCAACTGAACAACCAGACCTTTCATCATCATCTTCCCCGGTGGCTCAGATGGTACAGAATCTGCCTGCAACGCAGGAGACCCAGGTTTGATTCCTGGGTTGGGATGATCCCCTGGAGAAAGGAATGGCAACCCACTCCAGTATTCTGGACTGAAGAACCCCATGGACAGAGGAGCCTGGTGGGCTACAGTCCATGGGGTCACAGAGAGTCATCAGACATGACTGAGTGACTAACACTTCCACTTAAATTGCAGTGCTAATGCATCTGGTTCATCGCCAGGATCCTTCACGGGAGTGCACATTCCATGAAGGCAAGTTTCGACTGTTCTGTTTTCCATTGTATCCTCAGCACCTAGAAGCTTCTTGGCAGATGGTAGCTCCTCAGTAACTATTCACTGAAGGAAGGAAACATCCCGATGCTGTTGGCTTCTCCCACTCCCCCGGAAGTGCCTGCAGCAAGGCTTCTTCCAGTACCTCTGAAGATTCCCACCCTCCTGGAAAATTAGTTGTCCTTTGGACTCAGACTGAGACTACCAGGAGAAGGAGGGCAGGGAAGAACAGAATGGGGATTTCTGCCAGGTTCAGAGTGGGCAGGATATGGGCAAAAGGAGATGCTCCTGGGTGGCAAATGCCCTGATCACCATGGCCCCAGAGCAAAGTCACCATGATCTCTAATCTCTACTTTGGTGAGGACACCACACACACACCACACACACACACACCACACATACACACACACACACCACACATACACACACACCACACACACACACACACAGACCACACACACCACACACACACACCACACACACCACACACACACCACACATACACACACACACCACACACACATACACACACACACATACACACACCACACACACACATACACACACACACACATACCACACACACACACCACACACACCACACATACACACCACACACACACCACACACCACACACACACACCACACACACACACCACACACAAACACCACACACACACATACACACCACACACACACACATACACACACACACACACACCACACACACCACACACCACACACACACACCACACATCACACACCACACACACACACCACACACACACACTACGCACAAACACCACACACA
>NW_024070201.1:26138279-26208783 GCF_014754425.2 Oryx dammah
ACACACACACACCACACATACACACCACACACACACACCACACACACACACACCACCCATACACACACACACCACCCATACACACCACACACCACACACACACACCACACACACCACACACACACACTACGCACAAACACCACACACACACACACACATACACACCACACACACACACCACACACACACACACACACACACCACCCATACACACACACACCACACATACACACCACACACACACACCACACACACACACACCACCCATACACACACACACCACCCATACACACCACACACCACACACACACACCACACACCACACACACACACACACACCACACACACACATACTACACACACACACACCCTGGTTTCCTCCCCCAGTCATTGAAGTTTGAGAAAAAGATCTCCAGACACAGAAGATGGATTCCATTTCCCGCTGTCACCATCAGGCTCTGCAGAATTTAGTGTTTGCAGTCACCTCACCAAGCTGCTGAGACAGAGTACCCTTCCCTGTTAAACGGGGACCAGAAGTGCTCCTCCTCCTACCTGCTCATCACGAGCAAGGTGAGGGTATCAGGTGTGGCCACCTTTGTAAATACCATCCTACTGAAAAGCATCCTCAGTGCTCACACAACTTTTGCTGCTTACTACCTACAGCTGATGAGGGTGGGGCAGGGGAGGCTGAAGAAACAAAAGCAAAAGGATGAAAACTGATGCCCCTGTCGCAGGCTGTTAGGCAAAGCACCAAATTGTTCCAGCCAAGTTGATTTCCCACTGGAGCAAACGCCTTTTGCAAGTCTGCATGCTGAGTCACTTCAGTCGTGTCTGACTCTCTGTGACCCCTTGGACTGTAGCCTGCCAGGCTCCTCTGTCCATGGGATTCTCCAGGAAAGAACACTGGAGTGGGTTGCCATTTCCTCCTCTAAGGGATCTTCCCAACCCAGGAATCAAACCTGAGTCTCCTGCATTGCAGGCAGATGCTTTACCATCTGAACCAGGAGGGAAGCCCATTTGCAAGTTTAGACTAACAATGAGAATCACAGACAACCCTGTAGCTCTGAGGTATCGTAAGATCCCTGTCTGCCCACCCGATCTGGGCAGGTGGGACCCAGGGCAAAACACACACTTTTCAGGCAGACCAGCCAGGTGCCCATGACACTGGAAAGGTGGTCTGGCACTGGAAGGCCCTGGTCTAGAAGAGGCAGCCTGGCTGTTGCAGCCGGCGTCCTGGCCCCAGCTGGGTGAGCCCGTCATCATTTATAATTGAGCTTATCGTGGGCCGTCCTCACTGTCGCTGTCGCTTGAGCCATTTGATGTCGTTGAGCCTTTGGAAAAAGGAGAGGGGTGGGAGGGAAGAGGCAAAGGCAGGAGAAACAAAAGGAGTTTCGTAACAGAACTTCAAAAAAGCCAAGTGTTTGAAAAGATCTTTGCTAAGGTTCTGACCTACTTTACATGCGGATAAGCCATCTCCTTCGCTTGCAAAGGAAAAAAAAAATCCCGCACAAAGTGGTCGCAGCTCTGTTCAGCAAGCCCGGGCTGCATTGCAGAAAGGGGCTTTAGTGCTGTCATCAGAGGCCATTTAGGAGCCATGATTTGGGTAACTGTATAAGATTTCAACCTCTCTGGTGTAACCCTGGAACAAGGGGTTGCCAGAGAGAGACGGCTGGGGCTGAGAGAGGAGGTATCCGACAAGTACAGCTGTAGGGAGCACACCTCTTCACTCTGGAGCACCCGCTAACACCTGCTCCAGGTGCACACCTGAGCTCTGACCACACCAGCCAGGCAACCTTGTGTTTCCTCCCTGTGCTTACACCTCAGATCATGCGTCAGGGGGCAGCCAGGAGTGAAGGTTCCTGATCCAGCGCCTGCACACAGCAGGTGCTCAGTCATGGTGCCTCTCTTCTCCGTTTCTAGAATGAGTTGGGAGGAAACATCCCATCCTGCTCACAGATTCTTGGGACTCATGAATGCCATCTGGGGCCTCCAGCACCCAGTGATTAGGACATATGTATGAAGAGTCAAGGCACCAGGCCATCTGAAATCAGGGCAAAGGGGACACAGAAAGGGCAGGACAAGAGGCACAGGACATGGGGGCAGAGGAACAAGGGATGCTATGCAGAGAACAGACAGGGATGGTGGTCATGCTCCTTCACCCACCACCTTGCCCCATGGCTTCAGAGCCCCACTGGTCTAGAGGGTACCACACCCTGACCTTGGTCCCCAAGAGAGAGAAGAAAGCATGATGTGGGGGACGTTCTAGGACAGCTACAGTGTTTAAGAGAAATGAGATGAGCTGGGAGAGAGATCAGAGGGGAGAGAAGGAGAAACTCTTGGGAAGTTGGGCTGTTTGTCCTTAAAATAACAGATGTTATTAATGATTTTATTATATCATCCTCACATCAGTCCTGTGAGGTTGGTACTTCTAGGGAGAGGGGCTTCCCCAGTGGTTCGGCAGTAAAGAACCCACCTGCAATGCAGGAGATGTGGATTCAGTCCCTAGGTGGGGAAGATCCCCTGGAGGAGGAAATGGCAACTTATTCCAGTATTCTTGCCTGGAGAATCCCCATGGACAGAGGGACCTGGCAGGCTGCAGTCCATGGGGTCACAAAGAGTCAGACACTGAGCGTGCATGCATGCACGTACTGTTAGGGAGCATTATGACCCCCGTTTTAGAGATGAGATGACTGAAGTCCTTTAATATTTATGTATTCATTTGGCTGCTCTGGGTCTTAGCTATGGCACTTGGGATCTTTCTTGTGGCATGTAGGATCTTTCTTTTTCTTTTTTTTTTAACTCCAGCATGCATTTAGTTCTCTGACCAGGGATTGAACCTGGGCCCCCTGCATTGGGAGCGCAGAGTTTTAGCCACTGGACCACAAAGGAAGTCCTAAGAGAAACTCTAAACTGTTCAGAATCTCACAGCTAGTCTGTGAGTCTATCTGAATCAGAAGTCTGGGCTCACAAGTTACTTGATATTGCCTCCAAAGCTTTTGTATTCATTCAATAAATATGTAACAAGCACGTGCTGTGGGTGTCAGGCTCTGATCCAGGCTCCAGAGATACAGCAATACACACAAACAAATAAGCCTGCAACCACATAGCACCCACACAGGTCGGCACTGTGGGTTTCAACACCACACCCCTCCTTTTCCCCACATGAGGAGGGATACTCCAGGAATGTACGAAAGGGAGGAAACTAAACTCTTTTGATCTCAATCAAATTCAAGCATCTAAGGGTAGGTCAGTGTCTTTTGAAAATCTAATCATTTTGTGAATTCCAAACAAAGACAAAATTAATTGTGGATTATCCTCTGGCTTCAGGTTGCCCTCTGAATGCAGTTAGCCAGCAAGTGAGCCACCATTTGCTCCCTGGGCCTCAGTCATCAGGGCTTTGAGGATTCGAGTGCCCAGTGCCCTCCAGCTCCCTCTTCCTCCAGGTCACTGACTGACTGGTCTGGTGGTGGGGGTGGGTATCCTTTGCCTCTCACCCCATTGCTGTTCATCTGTGGGTCATCTAATCCAAGGGCATGACAAAAAGGCCAGAGCTCAGCCAATCTCTAGCCCTCCCAATTCAGGCAGGACTAAACTCCCAGACAAAGAATGTTCCAACATCTCAGCTCAGGGCAAATGTGCAGAGATCTCATAAGCTAAGAAATGCACATGCTTTTTGGTCTCACCTACCACTCAAGGCAGAGAAGGAAATGGCATCCCACTCCAGTATTCTTGCCTAGAGAATCCTGTGGACAGAGGAGCCTGGTGGGCTGCTGTCTATGGGGTTGCACAGAGTTGGACACAACCGAAGCGACTTAGCAGCAGCAGCACCACCACCACCACTCAAGGCATTATCACATATAATCTTTACACATTCCGCACAAAGACATATGCCTAAGGATGTCTGATTCAGCCTTGTTTATGATAATAAAAATGAAAGCTCATATAGATAGATAGACAGATAGATAGATAGATCTATAGGAATAATGAAATACACCATAGTGCAGCCATGCTGTAGAATACTAGATATCTGGCAAAAGGAATCAAGTGGAGAAATAGACACTGCCGTGAAAGATGCAAACACATTCAGTAAAAGGCAGGCCACAGGGACTTCCCTTGTGGTCCAGTGGTTAAGAATCCCCTTTCCAGCGCAGGGAACCCAGGTTCAGTCACTGGTTTGGGAACTAAGATCCCACATGCCTCGGGAGAACTAAGCCTGCACACAGCAGCCACTGGGCCCACGCCGTCTGGAGCCCACAGGCCATGACTAGAGACGCCCAGGAGCTGCAACAGAAGACTCCGTGTGCCGCCACTAGGACCCAACACAGCCGGCTAATTTGTTTCAAACAAGAAAAGCAAGCTGCAGGGCAATGTGTTTGACATTGTTGTTGTTGTTCAGTCAGTCGTGTCCGACTCTTTGCAACCCCGTGGACTGCAGCATGCCAGGCTTCCCTGTCCTTCCCCATCTTCCAGAGCTTGCTCAAACTCATGTCCATTGAGTCAATGATGCCATCCGACCATCTTGTCCTCTGTTGTCCCCTTCTCCTCCCGCCTTCAATCTTTCCCAGCATCAGGGTGTTTTCCAGTGAGTCGGCTCATCGCATCACGTGGCCAAAGTATTTAGTCCTATATTTTTTAAAAACCTGTGTGCCTGTTGGTAGGGTACATAATTTCAAATAAGATAATGCACATATAAAACTTTAGCACACTGTCTGGCATATAGCAAGTTCTAAAGATATTTGGCTATTATTTCCAAATACATTTTTAAAGGCGGGGCATAAGGAAAGATCTACACCAGGCTCCCACCTGGTGCTTGCCTCTGGGATGGGAGTGAGATGCGGATGGTTTTGAAATGGAGCGCCCTCCACAGGCTGTTCTCCGTGTATTGTCTGAATGCCTTACATCAGCATGCATCATTTTTGCAACTTGCAAAACATAAAAGGGGAGGTATGCACTGAGCTTCATTTTCCCAAATACTGTCAGAAGAGGAGTTTTCCTTGATCCTAGGTCCTTTAGTCTTTGAAAGTTCTTTCTGGTGTGCTCTCTGAGTGTCTTCTGAGCAGCTTCAGGCCATGACTTTGCTTCTGCCCGCCTTCGCAGAGGAACTGAGAATGGCTCACCACGCCTCGGAGCTTCAGCCACTCATCGCCCGCCCCCGCCAGGATGCTCAGTATCACCCTGGACACTGGACCACAAGGGGCGAAGTGGTGAGAGTTCTTCCCTTCCCCCAGTTCAGGCCATCAGTTTGGTTGAGAAGCCTTTACTTTGTCTCCCGGGTTCCTGCCTCTGTCCTGACTCTTTTACTTTCTCTCATCCTCACCCTTCAACTCCAGCTTCTCTGCTTCTTCCTGACACAGCCACCCTGGCTCATAAACACAGCTCTGCAGAGGAATCCATGCAGAGCCTTTTGGCCACCGCATCCATGGTCCAGGGGTCTCTTTGCCTAAAGATGGTGGAGAGGGTCAGGCAGTTCCGAAAAGGGGATTTCCTGGGCTGTAGCCCTTGATGATGAGTGGCCCAATCCTGGTCACTCCAGCCCCCTGACCTCTTCACCCAAGAGGGTTGAGAGTTGGGAGTGAGGGTAGGGAGAGAGGGTGGAGAGGCAGGCAGTCCCAAGCAGCCACCCCACTCCAGCCTCCTCCCCACTGGGAAAAGGTCCCTGCCTGAGGGGGTGCTCCCTGCTGCCTTGGAAGCCTCTCCCGCCCTTGTAGCCTTGGCCCTGCCCAACTCCAAGCATCCATGAGATTCAGGGTGTTTGGGATGACGCTCAGCCATTGAGTGCAGTCCTCAGCAGCTCAGGTGGCACAGCGGTAAAGAATCCACCTGCCAAGCAAGAGACAGGAGTTCAGTCCCTGGGTCAGGAAACGGCAACCCACTCCAGTAATCTGGCCTGAAGAATTCCATGAACAGAGGAGTCTGGTGGGCTATAGTCCAGAGGGTCGCTGAGTGACTAACACTTTCACTTTTCACTTTCACTCAACAGCTCAGACCCCCAGGAGACCCAGAAATGGATAAAGCAGATGGATAAGTGGATAAATAAATAAATCAGTCATCCTTTGGGAGCTGCCTGGAGTGAGGGAGGGGGAGAATCTTGGAAGGTGCCTGCCATGTGCAGTCCCAGCTTCAGCCCCGGTCCACCAGGACCCTGCGTGGGCGAGAAGACACAGGTCCCAGCTTGGACACGGCAGGATCCTCTTCTAGATGACCTCCCCAGACAGGGGAGACCCGGGACCTGTGCCAGCCTGTCTCTGCCTGCCCTTCCCTTTCCACCTGGGAGTCAAAGGAACAGTGGGCTTTTAGTCACTGTGAACCAAAACAGAATTTTCATCATTTCCAAAACCTTACTATCATCTTCACTGGCTCTGAGTGTTATTTCAGGTAAATACAATGTTCCCATTTTACAGAAGAGAAATAGACATCACAGTCACAGCCACACAAGAGTCAACGAGGGACCAATGACCAATTCTCCTGACTCTCAGCCTCCTTCCATCAGACCAAGCTGGCCTGCCTTACTGCTACTACTAAGTCACTTCAGTCGTGTCTGACTCTGTACGACCCCATAGACGGCAGCCCACCAGGCTCCCCCATCCCTGGGATTCTCCAGGTAAGAACACTGGAGTGGGTTGCCATTTCCTTCTCCAATGCATGAAAGTGAAAAGTTAAAGTGAAGTTCTTCAGTCATGTCCAACTCTTAGCGACCCCATGGACTGCAGCCTACCAGGCTCCTCCGTCCATAGGATACAATGTTCCCATTTTACAGAAGAGAAATAGACATCACAGTCGCAGCCACACGAGAGTCAACGGGGAACCAATGACCAATTCTCCTGACTCCCAGCCTCCTTCCATCAGACCAAGCTGGCCTGCCTTACCTGACCCCTGAAACCAGGCCCTCCACCCGGGTTACCTGTACCGTTATCTGAAAGCACCTAATACCTACCACCAAGGGATCAGAAGACACTCACTAGAAAAACTATTCCAAAGGCTTAGAATCATAGCCTACTAGAGATTTTCTGGTCCTCTTATTTTACATGTGAGGGAAGTGGGAGCCAGAGAGGGGAAGTGCTTTGTCCCAGGCCACACAGCAAGGCAGAGCTAGGATTCACCCTCCAGCTGCACCCAGGGACTAACCAGGCTCAGGGTGAGTCTGTCCTTGCCCGTCTCTCCTGGCAGGGCCTAGGCAGGGCCGCGGTTTTCTTGCATCGTAGTATATGGAAGTTTTTCAAGGGCGAGGCAACTTTGCGCTTCCCTTGCTCCTCTCGTGCATCACAGAGGCCATGAAGGATTTTCATCCAGAGATTGTAAGCGTCTCTGGGTGCTCTTGTGATGAATCTCGCCTACCCCTACTCCAGGCAGAGCTGCCCCAGGAAAATGCCAGGATGTGGGGACCCCCGGGAGATCACAGCTGCTGCCCACAATCTGGGTGCCCTGGAGGCGGGACTGAAACTCAGGGTTCCCACTTTAGCCTCTGTCTCATTGGTTCCTCACACATTAGCCTAAACTGAAAACTAAAAGCTCTTCTCTGCCTCCTGGGCAGAGAAAGCTCTGGAGTGGGAGTCCAGAGGCCCGGGTCCAGCCTCAGCTCTGAAGCAACTTCCAAGACACCTTGGGCAAGTCTCCTACATGTTCTGGGAGTTGCAGCCCGACCTGTGCAGTGAAGGCATCAGGCCAGATTATCTCTAGTGTCCCTCCAGCTCTGCCAGGCCCAGCTCTGTGGTTTAGGAAGCTGTAGAGAGTCAAGTGAAGCCATTAGGAGTAGCGAAGAGATGGGGGTTGAATAACAGTCATAACGCAGTTTTCCGCAAACAGGGACTATGTTCTAGGAACTCACCTAGGGGCTGCACACCTGTTCCTCCTTTTGATCCTCATAAGGATTTTGGAGATCCTACTATAATCTTCATTTCACAAATGAGTCAACTGAGGCTCAGAGAGATTAGGTAATTGTCTGAAGTCACACAGTCTGTAATCAGCGAGGTCGGAACGTCTGACTTTTCTCCCTCACCTTTCCCCACACCACACACAACCCCCAGTGGTGGCCACCTCGGTTCTCAGGGCCCATCTCTCCAAATCGGCTCTGGGGTTAGTGGGGCCTCCCTCTCCCCACCTCTGATGTCATCATCACAGCGCTAACTTTCCAGCACTTTCTCAACATCAGACTTTTGTCAGACCACAAGTCCCAAATTTTGCTCCAGAGAAAATGACTCTATCCCACCTCTCATTCAAGCCCTTACTGCTTTTTGCCCCTAGTTTACCTTCCCCTCCTTGAGGTCCCTGCCCATGACCCATCCCCAGCCCCTTTCCCAGGGACCCCACATTACCTGATTCCTGTGACTTTAATTCCTCCCCAGCTGCTTTTCTCAGCTTTGGGGCTCATGACTTCTGGGGTAGGGGTATATCCAGCCTGCTTCTTTCCTGTGCATCTTCTCAAAGTTATCCAGTATCGGGTTGGGTGCAGGAGTGAAGGGAAGGTGCCTGGATGTTCACAGGTGAGATCACTGCAGGAGGGCAGAGGGGACACCCCAAGGGGCTCCACCGCAAGAGGTTTGCAATACCACCCGGTGCCGAGGAGCGGACCTATGAGTCACTGACGCTGCTCAAGGTGGAGGAGAGTAGGCTGGTCCCCAGGCATACCCCAGGGAACAGAGGGGGAGGAGAACTGGAAGGAAAAAGCCAGAGCCCTTGCTGATTCATTATAACCTGGAAGACCAGAAGAGGGAGCAACAGAGGATGGCACCAAGGTTTACGGAAAACGGGGTGATGGGAGGTGTGGTGAGCCACATAGAAATCAAGCTGTTAGGAGAAAACTCTGTGTGTGTGTGTGTGTGCGTGCGTGTGTGTGTGTGTGTGTGTGTGTGTGCATGCGTGCATGCGTGCGTGTGTGTGTGTGGTGGGGCAGGAGAGGGTGGAGGATCTTGTTTCAAACACTGGTTTTGAAATGACAGAGGGATTTTCAAGTGGAAATGCCTATTGAGTGATTAGAAAAACAGGACCCAGAGCAGCAGGAAGGCAAGGGGCAGGTCATATAATTACTGTGCCCCGAACTCTAAGCTGAGTGTCCACCTGCCCCAACCGGAGCCTGAGTCAGCCAGCCTCAGTGGAAATTTGATGAGTGAAGCCAGGTGACCACATCCTGAGATAGGGTCACCCTGACCCTATAGAGATGACCACACCTGGGGGCAGCCAGCGTGTGTGGTGTCCACAGTGGCCACACTGCAGGGAACAAGGAAAGCCAGGAAATTAAGAGGAGGTGAGCCTGCAGAGGACCGGATGAGCTGGTGGGGGTGGGGGCAACACTGGGTTTAGGGGAGAGAGAGAGAAAGGTAGGTAAGCTAGAAGCGGGAGTAGGGTAGGTCAAGACTGGTCCTCTGTTCCAGTCAACAGCGTGGATGCTGGGAGAGACCTGGGTGTGGATCAAGGCCCTACCTGACGAGGTGGAGGTGTGGAGGGCATGGGGAGAGGAGCCGTGGGCCCAGCAGTGACAGCACCAGGAGGCAGAGGCTTTCACCGAGACAGGGAGGAGTTTCACTCTTGAAATGGGGGCTGTGTGCACATCGGGGGAGAGAGAGGGTAACTAAAGATGGCCTCGCAGGCCCTGGGAGGCAGGGGGTCCCAGCGGTGCCTGGAGACTCAGGTCCCTGGAGACTGCAGCCTCCTCCAGCCAGAATCAGTTTCAGACAACACAGCAGCTTCCTAAGACCTACCCAGGCAGAAGCCGGAGTGTGGCCAACGTTCTAGCTGTCTCTTCCGGTTCAGTGAATTCTGGTGTCCCCCCTCCAAAACACACACACACACACAGGGCAGAGTCCCTTCTGCTTTCAGCAAAGGCCATGCAGCAAGTTACTCTCTGAATCGAGGAGGAGTGGCCAGCACCCCCTTGAACAGATATTCCCAAGATGGGTAGGGACGAAGGGACCAGATCCCCCAGGGAGCTGCCTTCACTCAGACCTCCCAAAGCCTCCATCCCCTCTCCTAAAGGCACCTTCCCTTCCCCGGCCTTTTCCAAAATCAATCCCGACATCTCCTTAAATCGAAGTCAGCCACAATGAAAGGGTGGTGCGGAATTTTGTTTACCAATCCTGGCATCTAATTAAAATTAGCTGATGGTTCTTCTAGTTGTTTTTTTTTGTTCTGACTATTTTTAAGCCGAAGCTGCTAGATCAGTGCAGCCACTAGTAAGCTGTCAAATCAAATTTTCAAAAGCAAATTGCTTTTATAATTAATTTAATTATTATTACGGCTCCTAGTTTTGTGTTGCCTTAATGAACACAAGCAGGTTTCACCCTCTGCTTCTCCCCTACACACTCACTTAGCACCCCCTTGCCTCCCCAGACCCACCTCCCACCTCTCCAATCCGAGTTGGGCAAATGGAAAGGCAAGAAGAAAAGCAGACACAGGCGCCCAGGCCCCCTCCACGACCACCCCCTCCCCAGCAGCTACCTCTCTGACTCACGCCCTCACCCTCAGAGTGAGTAATTAAAGTTCTGCTCCCTGTTACGGAATAAACGGTACATGTTTTAATTACCCCGAGCCTACCCAGGCATCCTCACACCCCCGCCCAAGACTGTGAATCCGGTGGAGTGGGGGAAAGGGTGGGGGGACAGTTCCGAGAAAGAAAGAGCTTCTGTGTCAGTGACAGCGGTCTGTCACCCGGGGTCTGGAATTCGCCGGGGAACCGTCAGTTACTAAGGAAACTAGGCGGAAGAGAAGAAGGGAGAGAGGCGGTTGGATCCAATTTTGGGCGACAAGTGTGAGGTATAAAGATGTTGGACCCTCTGTGCATCCTAGGCTCAGTGGCAGCGTCTTTGGGGTGGGCGGGGCCAGGTCATCAGAGAGGGGTCACCTGGAGGCCACACCCTTCTCAGGAGCCCAAGGCAGGTCAAGGGGATGGAGACACAAAGGCAGGAGCAGCAATGGGCGGGACAGTGACCAGAAGCTGTGTGTGTGTGTGTGTGTGCACCCACAAGCACACAACCGTTCACACCCATGTTTGTGCATGTCCATGTTTTTATCCGTTTCGGTCTTTTGGGTGTTTTCTTTTTGTTTTCCTCCTTCCCAGTTTGCGACTTTTCTCATTTCCATCTTTTCTCCGTTTCCTGGCAAGCATGGTTCTGCCCCCTTCCTTTCTCCCTCTCTCCTCTCTCCATCTCTGTCTTCATCTCTGTCTTATCTTCCCCTGCTTCTCCATCTGCCACCTGACCCTGCATCCCCCAATATCTCTTTCTCTGCTTGTCCAGTTAACCCCCCTCCCAGGCCCGCCCTCTCTGCCTCTCTTTCCCTGTCTCTGTGTCTGTCGGACTCTGGCTCAGACGTGACCCTGTGAACTGTAAGGGCAGGAGGCCTCGGGACACTGGAGCACCCCTGCCTGCCCTGACCCCCCTCCCAGGCCCGGCTGATTCCTCCTGCCCCAAGGAGCCACAGCACCCGGGGCTTCATCAAATCAGCTCTCAAAATCCAATGCTGTGGGGAGGGAGGAACTTGGCCCATACAAGTCCCCATTGTTTCTGAAACAGAAGCAGAGACCAGGAGAGAAGGGAAGGGCTAGGGGTGGGCCTTGAACCAGCCCAAACGAGGAGGGGGAGCTCCAGCCAGGTGAGGGAGACAGGGTTTATTTCTGGGCTTTTGAGCTGAAGGACAGACAGGACGCTGCAGAAAATGAAGGGTGTGAGTCACCAGTGCAGTGAGGCTTGGGCCTGGCTGGCAGCAGGGCATTCTGGAAGCCATTCAGGAATCCCATGGGCATGCCAGGTCCTGGGGAGAACCCACCATTCCCCGGAAAAAGCCGTTGCAGGTGAGGCTGGGCCCTCCCTCATCTTCCGATGGGCAGGAGGGAGCCATGCCCTTTCTTTAGGAAGCCGGGGCTGGGACTTCTGTGGCTTCACTCCTGCTGCAGGGCCAGCTCCTTCTCCACCTGTCTTCTCGTCTCTTCTCGGTCTGCAGCTGACCCAGGCTTGGATCCTTTCCTGTTCCCCCTCCTGGTAAAGAGAGGGCCCAGGTTCCGTGTGGCCTGACCCCTGGCTCCCAGGGTCCCTCAGGGAGAGCCCAGTGCTCTGGAGGGATGGAGCCCTGCACCCCACATCCCCCAAACCCCCACTCCGGCTGCTCAGAGGGGCCGGCAGTGGTGGAGGGCCACTCAGGCTGCCCTGCCCAGAGCAGGAATAGCCTAAGAGGTGGGTTACCTTTCTCTCCTGGACCAAGTTTTTGGGAGGCCTGGGAAGATAAGAGGTCCATTTCTGTCCCACGTACACATCCTTACACACACACACTCATTCAAAGGGTGGCAACTCAGCCCTCCTTACTCTAGGGGGCGCTCTCCAGTCAGATGCCTGACAGCCGCCTGGAGGCACTTCCAGAAGACCAAGGTTCTCTCGGAGCCTGAATCTCAGCAGGAGTTCAAGGCCAAGGTGAGAGGCCTCAGCCCTGCTTCTGAAGCCACGCACAAAGGCCTCGACACCGCGGGCCGCCGGCGGATCTGGCATCCTCGGACACCCCTCGCCATTGCCAGGCAAATGCTCCAGCCAAGGCACGTGTGTAGAGCAAGCCTGCCACCTGGTGGTGAGGCTACTCAACTACAGACCGGGGCTCTGGAGGGGGTTCAGTGGGCGTGGGGCCCCCCCGGACTGGGGCCCCTCCAGGGCTGATCCCTGAGGCAGTGCTGTCATGTGGGGGCTGCATGGAGCCCTTCCCAGAACTCTTCCAAAGAAGCTCATGGGGGCAGAGAGCAGAAAGCAGGGGTGGGGCTGGGGGGGGTGGGGTTCAAGAGCTAAGACAGAGGACCCAAGGGCCAGGCCTGAATGGACTCAGAAGAGAAGAGATTTCATGTGTCTCTGCCCTGAGGAAGCAGCCGCCTGGGGCACTGGGAAGCTCGAAAATCCAGGTTTCTCTCCTGGGTCCACCACCAACACCCAGCTCTCAGGTAGATGGTGGGCCTTTGCGTGGGGGACCCAGTAGACACAGGCCTGCTCTTTAGGAGCTGGTGGGCTTGAAGCAGTTCACACCGCAAGCCAGGGGCTGACAGTTTGGAGATCAGCTGCATAATTGACAGGAAGGACCTTGGCGGTCAGCAGGCCCAACAGAGGTTGCAGGACAGGTTTCGTGAGCCCCTGCCCCCACGTGCAAAAATGTCCATAATAAAATTGCATTTTATGACTTTGGTATAAAGATAAATATATTTATACTACACAGGTGGTTCAGCAGTAAAGAATCTGCCTGCGAGGCGGGAGCCACAAGAGACCCGAGTATGATCCCTGGGTCAGGAAGATCTCCTGGAGGAGGGCATGGCCACCCACTCCAGTATTCCTGCCTGGAGAATCCTATAGACAGATGAGTATGGCGAGCTCCAGCCCATGGGGTCGAAAAGAATCAGAGTCATTCACGACTGAAGCAACTTGGCACACATGCACGCACACCCTGTAACATTTCTACAGCCTAAATTTGGGGGGTTTTTTCTTCTGACTTTAGAAGAAATTAAAACCTTTCCAGATGCCTAATGGAGACATGAACCGAGTCCAGCCTCTTCATCTTGCTGATGATACGGAAGCCCAGAGGAGGACAAGGCCTGCCCGCCATCACACAGCAGGCGCTGGCTGGGCTGGGGGGCCACAAGGAAGTCCTCTGAGCCAGACTAGGGTTCTCTTCATTACCCATTTAACCTCTTTCAGGAGACAGAAGAATCCCTGCTACCTACCCTGCAAGCCAAGGAAGAGCCCCCTTGCCCAGCCGCTCCAGGCCCCTTCGATTGCCCACCACGTGGGGAGAGCCTGGTTGGTTTCTGCCCGCTCCTCCCCGCCCTCCCAGCAGCAGCCTTCCCTCCCCCAGTCCTGGCCAGGCAGCCAAGTCACCACCACCACCACAGCGCTTCGGCCTGCTGTCTTATTAATTCCTAATTTCCAATTTGCAAGAAGAGAGAGCCTTAAACCTCCATCTCACCAGCCCAGCAATCACACAGATGTACCAAGTATCTCTGGACAGCCTTTAATTTATCTCCCAGCGAATGCGGGCACTGCTGAGAGACTTGATGGCACCAGCTTAAACATAATAAATTACTCAAGTACCAGAGATTAGTTAATAAAGCTCCAGGCTCCCTCCAAGCCCCTGCTGACTTGGTCGATGACACCAAAGGTTCCTTTGATGCTGCCCAGTGCGGGGGAGGGGGCCTGTGATAGGTGTCCCCTGCTCTGAGCCAGCTGTCCAGTCCTCCTCAGGACCCTTGTCGCCAGGCAGAAGTGGTGACGTGGCAGAGAGGCAGGGGCCCCAAGAAATGCCAGGGCAGACTCAGGCAGTTCCCACTCCAGGCCTCAGTATATCAATGGAGTCATTATCAAATGGTGGCCAGTCTGACCCTTGCTTGGTTTGGGCACAGCTTGGAAGACCAGGGGTCAGAGGATGCCCAAGAATGAAGCAAGATGTCAGCGACCTTTGCAGCCAAGTGAAGGGAATGGAAATGTTTTTCTTGAAGACATAAAGGGCCAGAGATAGTCTTGAAGCCTTTGAAGGTCCATCCCTGGCCCTCACTCCAGGTGCCTGCCAGGCGTGTCTTCACTGGGCCTCGCATCCACACCATCTACCGTCTTCTCATCCCCAACTACACAGCAGTCCTCCAACAGTCCTGCCTCGTCCATTTGGACATAATCCACCCCCTCTCTCCAGCAGCATCATCTTTACATAGCCCAGCTCTAGCCACATCACTCCTCTGACTACAATGTGGGATGCTCTTCCATTACTTACCTAATAAAACTGGCTCCATACCTTGGAATGCACTGTCTTCCCCTGTGAGTCATGAAAATTATCAGACTGGGAAAGATGCTTGAGGGAGAGGGTGCAGCTCACCTTCTGGGTGAGATTCTCATTTATCAGATGGTTCCGCAAATTCCTGCAAGAGACAAAGAAATGGGCAAAAACACTCAAAATTAGTTCCTAGACCAAGATACTGGGAAAAGGGCTTCCAGAGAGGGTTGAGGGGGTAAGAAAAGTCTATCTGTAAAGTGCTAAGCATTGCCAGAATCCTGAGCTATCCTAGAAAACCCCTCTTCCTTAAGAATCTCTCCCATTTGCCTCAGCTCAGGCATCCCAAGCCCCAAATGATATCAAGAAAGATAAGCCAAATAACTACATCTTCTTCATTTCTCCTGATACCAAAGCCAGAGCTCCTGGCTCCCAGGCCCCACCTATCCCAAGCTCCCACTAGAGTCCCCCTTGGTCCCAAGTCAGACTGAAGAGCAGGGAGTGGGACTTCTTCCCCAGTCCCCTGGCACTGAGGTGCTCTTGAAGCTATATATTAAAAAAAAAAAAAAATTGTGATCCACAGTCATCTTTGTTCCCAGGCACTAGTATTACTCATTGTTATCAGCAATAAAAACCTCTTCAGTATCTCTAATTCTTTCCTCCCATAATGCTCAAAATACTGCCTACACATGCTCTTGTTTATGCAGAGATGGCCTCCCTCACACAAGAGGTGGTGGCTGAATATGGGGCCAATTGAATCACATTATAAATTTGCAAGGGAATCCTAATATGAATCCTTTAATAGAGAATAATCACCCCTTAATTTTTCATTAGTGTAAACCCAGGTGTTCCTAGAATGAGTATGTTGGACGTGAACAGAACCTATATGTGTAAACACAAACACACACACACACACACACACCCCACACACACACACACACACACCCACCCCTGGGGTGTGCAACCCACCAGGCCCAGAATAGCCCCAGGCACAAAGCAGTCTTAACATTAATAAAAACCTGATAGAGATACTGAGAGTATATTTTTTATAGTGACACTGGTGAACAGGAACACCAAAGATGATAGAAGATATGATATAAGATTGTTTCCCCCTAAGGAAAAAGGAAACTGAGGCCCGGAAAGAAGCAATAGCTTACTGCTGTCACCCACCTCCACAGAGAGATGCTCCAAGTGCTTATAAAAACTCTGCGTCCCTATAGCACAGAGAGCTCTGCTCGGGGCTGTGTGGCAGCCTGGATGGGAGGGGGTCTGGGGGAGAATGGGGACTTGTATGTGTATGGCTGAGTCCCTTCGCCGTTTGCCTGAAACTATCACAATATTGTCGTAACCACTCAGTCGTGTCTGACCCTTTGCAAGCCCATGGACTGTAGCCCACCAGGCTCCTCTGTCCATGGAATTCTCCAGGCAAAAATACTGGAGTGGGTTGCCATGCCCTTTTCCAGCGGATCTTCAAAACCCAGGGATCGAACCCAGGTCTCCTACTATACCCCAATATAAAATTAAAAATTTAATAAAAAATAAAAATGAAAAAAAGCAAGATGATGTTTAAAATTTTTACAAAAAAAGAACTTCTGGATCCCAAGAAGATGGTATATGCTAGAATTAATTTATTAACGCTATCATTATCATGGAACTAGAAAGGAAAAGGCTTTTTCCTCTCAGCCTGGAGCTTGGGATGAAGAGAACTCTCCCAGAGCTCTCCCACCCACATCTGATTGAGATAATCCCAACATTCATCCCGCAAACCTAGTGGTCGATGACCTAGATCCTCAAGCCACTGGCCACTGTTTTATGTGTGGCTCAGATGTCAGCCAAAGACCTGACCCCAAATCCTCAGCTTGTAGGAATCCAGAGCCTCTGATTTTCATGTGTCCTCCACATCTGGTTAATCCCCATTCTCACTGTCTTTGGCCTGCATCCACACTGACCCCCTCCATCCTGCTCTGAGCACCCAGGGCACAAAGCTCAGGCTCTCTGTGGAGGGTTCACAAAAGGCATACACGCACCAAGCGCTCCCTGTTTAGAAGCATTCCTGGGAATGTGGCATCCAGGAGAGGGACCCTGAGGGACAGCACAGTATTCTGGGGTCTTGCTGCCTCTCTCATCCCTCACTTCCCTGTCCTCCTGAGAAAACAGCTCATTCTTCTCCTTGGTCTGCACAAAACAGTTTCTTTAATATTCAAGTTCCTTAGAGTCTCAGCTTCTCTCCTTTAAAAGCCTAAGAAAATAAAATACCGCAGTGACACAGCTGAGAAAGAGCTCTCAACCCAACCCAACTGTAAGCCCCATGAGGTCAAGGACTGGGTCTTGAGATAGACTGTAAGTAGCCCAGAGTTCACTTTAATAAATGCCACCACTACAGCCGAATCTCAGGACCCACAGTAGTCATATTCCATGAAATCAGCTCAAACACTGAATTAGCAAATGCTAAACCTTTGTGCCAAAGGGAAATACAGGGGGTAGGTTTCGTGAGCCTCTGGTCACATTTTCATCAACTGATCAACATACCACCTTTTTTCAAAATGCATTTCTGTTTAAAGACACCTTATGTAATATCATTGTTGATTCATTAACATTGAACTCACGGCCAATGGTGCTATAACTCATGCCTGATCAGAGCTTATCTAACACGTGTTTTCTCCATAAGGCACTTCACAGCCTTCTGCGCTCAGGACACCAGACAGCACGGTAGCACCATACGTGGAGACCATTTTGCAAAATCGCCAAAAAAAGCACAAAAAAAATATGTAGAAAAAGGTGGCACAAAAGAGCCCACAAGAAACACTTGTTTACAGGCTGAGAACTGAAACAAGAAGGCAAAGTGTCGCCTTGTGCGACCTCCACTGAGAATGTGCACACCAAGCAGTTCCAATTTCTCACCATTCTGCACATGTCTGTGAGTACCCTAGAAAGCACCACGAGGATCCATGGGAGAGTCATGCATTTTAGCAAGCAGGTGAATTTGAAAACACGGAATGCACCCATAATGAGGATGGACTGTCCCTGTGTGCTGGGGAGTACTACTCAGCCATAAAAAGGAACCAACAGTGGGTGCAGGCAACTGCCTGGATGGCTCAAAGAGGCCAGTCTCAAAAGTTCCACACCATATGGTTCCAATATACGATACTACTGAAAAGCCAAAACTGTAGCAATGGAGACTGGATCTGTGGGCGCCAGGAGACAGAGGTGGGAGGCAAGTATGGCTTAAATTAAAGGTTAGCTCGGGGGAACTGGGGAGGGGGTGTGATGAAACTATTCTGTATCCTCATGGTAGCGGTGGTAATGCAAATCTCTGCATTTATTAAAATTCATGAACTGTACATCAATAGAAAAAAGGTCATGCTACTGTATGGTAATTTAACAAATAAAATAAATATGTAAGCAAATATCATAATAAGGATAACCAGAGAGGCGACACCGCGGCTGCCTTGCTGCAGGGAATAGGGCCTTAGGAGAAGGTGCACGTGGCCATGTGAGGCCCTTCCTAGTGGCCTTGTTGGAGGAAAGAAAGGGACCACACGTGCCTGGGTTATGGTCCCCTGCCCCATGCAGGTGACTCCTACAGCCTGCTAGTCACCAAAAGAGGGTTGCCAGGTCTGGAGGCTTCTCAGCCTTGTTCTGTGCATGGGCTCCTCTGCGAGAGGACCCCACTCCTCCAGGGTCCCCAGGGCATTGGCTTTATATCCACATGCAGAGATTCCCCCTCAGAAGTTAGTGTTGCCCCTAGCAACCAGCTCTCTCTCCAAAATGCTTTGAATACAGACTGCCTTAGGAAGACTGCTCCCCAGAACTGATTTCTAAAAGACCTCCTATCACTATGTGAACAAAACATTTTTAAACAGAAAATTTAACAAGGTTTTAAAACAAAGATTCATCTTTTTCATCCTCTGCTGACTATGTGGTTGCTGAGTGGCTTGGAGGGGACAGGGGATTTGCTGTTCTTCCCACAGGAAGGAAGGAGTGATGGTGGCAGATTGTCAAATGCTACCTGTTCTGGGAGACTGATGAGAGGTAAAATAGAGATAGTGTGATGTCTGTCCAAAATCTGATAGTATGGGTCTTAGCACATAGTAGGGGCTTAGTAAGTCCCAGAAAATCAAGACGAATCCCCAAGAATAAAAAAGCTGTACAGTATAATGGTTATAACACAGACATGCCTATTGAATAAAGAGCTCGCAACAAAGATGGGTTTCGGTGAATAAATAAGATATGGCCCACACCTTCCAAGGTCTCCAGGTCTAGTAGAGAGAAAGATATGCATAAATAATTGCACTATCAGGCAGACACTTGATGCTAGAATAAAATAAAAGAACATGCCATGGGAAAATGGATAGGGAGGAGAGTATTAATCAAGGCTCTTTGGTTGCAAATGACAAAGTCTCAACTTAAATGAATAGAAACAAAACAGCCAATGCATTGGTTCACACAATTTGAAAAGACTAGAATATATCCAGAGACTCAAATATTGATGTTGATAGAACGACAGGATGTGGACAGAAAATTCTGCTCTTCTGCAATCCTTTGTCCTCTGCCTTCACGAAAGAGGTCTTAAGTTTAGAAATGAATCTGGCTTGAATACCAGCTCTACAATTTACTAGCCTGAGCTTTTCTGAGCTTCAGCTTCCTCATTTGTAAAATGGGAATAATAATACCTACCTCACAGATGGTAGTTGAGGGTTAAAGGTAAACTGTAACTGTTATTTTTGTTGAACAAATCCTATATCCCCTTTTCAGCTCAATGATCTTATCTTCTAATCCCAAGTATCCATCCATCCATGCACCCATTCATCCATCCATCCATTCATCCATCCATCCACTCAATATATATTAAACACCTGCTCTGTTCCAGGCAATATGCTATACACTGAGACTAGTATGCCTACCCTGATATTAATAAGGTAGGCTCCCCTACCCTTCAGCTACTTACAGGTAAGTAAGACTGATAAGACAAACAAATGTGAAACACTAAAATGTGAGGAAGTGCATAGAATTAGTACAATCTCTAACATCTGTATAGTGCTTTTCATTCTTAAAGAACACTGCTATATTCAGCCACTCCACTCACAACAATCTCATGAGATATATTATCATTCCATCTTGCTAATGAGAAAGCTGGGGCAAGTTTTCAGCGATATGACTAAAATGCTCATAGTGGGTGGGAGGCAGGAAAAAGTTCTCCTTTCTGTGATGTTATATTTGTGTGGAACATAAAAGGTTTACTGGGAGGAGAGAAAAAAAAAAGATTTGTTTTGACATTATTTTGAAATATAGTGACCAATAAAGAAGCCATAACCAGACATCAGAAAACTGAAGATAGAATGAGCCATATGACACAAATACCACCAGTGTGAACAAGAGGGAAAGGGCTGATGCATGCGCACAAGCAGTTTGCCATCTGGGTAGAAATGTCTAGATCAGAGCATGAGAAGTCGAATCACACCGAAGTGTTCACATTTTTCTTTTCAATCTTGAGAGAAATTTTGCAGGACCATAGAGCTCTAGGTGCTAGTGGTAAAGAACCTGCCGGCCAATGCAGGAGACATTAGAGATGCGGGTTTGATCCCTGGGTCAGAAGATCCCCTGGAAGAGGACATGGCAACCTACTGCAGTATCCTTGCCTGGAGAATCTCACAGACAGAGGAGCCTGGCGGGCTACAGTCATGGGGTCACAAAGAGTTGGACCTGACTGAAGTGACTTAGCATGCAAGCACAGAACTCTGAGAACTCTGATCTAATATGGACCCTGTGTCTATTGCATCTTCAGATTTCCGTATCATCTTTTAGGGACATTAGGATGATCTTTGGCTTCCATCTTCTCAGTCTCCATACTACCTTTATTGGACGCAGTTACTGTAAGTATTTGCCCAAGGTGACATGGTGAGCAGGCCAAAATCCTGGAAGTTGAACCCAAGTCTTGAGATGTCAGTTCTGGTGGCTAGTTGATAACGTGAGGCTGCTTCCCGTACCAGATGCCAGAGGGAGAGAAGGACTCCTGAGCATCTCTGTGCCCCGCCTGGATCTGACCTGCCTCGAGGAATTTCCCCTCGTGATCTGAACCATTTCCCCTTCTTTCCTTTTCTCCCACCAGGGTGAAACTGACCCACTTCTTCAGGTCCCTTAACTCGCAGGTGATGTATGCCTCCCCACTGTGTTGGATCAGCAAGGAAGAGACTTGGGTGGGAACTTGGATCCCTTAAAAGTCTACCTGCTCCACCTGTAGGCAGAGTGACGTCTGCTGGCCATGCCAGGGCACCCTGGCCTTGCCAGAATCAGAACACTTCCTGCCAGCGGGTGAGGCAGCCACCACCCGGACTGAGGGTGGGGCTTGGAGGGTTGGACTAGTACAGCACTTTGGAGTCAGTTACCTGGGTCTGAATCTCGGCTCTGCTACTTCCGAGATGTGTGATCTCAGCAAGTCCCTTAACTTTTCCATACCTCAGTTTTCTCACCCACAAAATGGGGATGCTAAGAGTGCTACTCAACATTTGTGCTACAGGACTGTTGTAAGGCACAAAAGAGTTTATCGTGCACATGTGTTTCTTCAGTCTTGCACGTGTGCCTGCTTGCTTAGTCATGTCCGACTCTTTGTGACCCCATGGACTGCAGCCTGCCAGGCTCCTCTGTCCATGGAATTTTCCAGGCAAGAATACTGCAGTGGGTTGCCATTTCCTACTCCAAGGGATTTCCCCCGACCCCTTATGGGTATGTAAATTCTTACCTTTGTTTTACTGCTGACAGGTGAGGGTCAGGGAGGAGAGCGTGAGTGTCCCCAGAGATCCCACTGGGAACTTCCAGAAATTTCCTGGGATACAAAGAGCAGGAAAGCTTTGCACAAAGTAAAATCATAGAGTTCTGTAACCAGGGGCAGTGGAAAATTTTGGTCTTTGGGCTTACTTTTTTTTTAAATCTCAGAAAAAATATAAAATAGTTGTAGAAGAAAGAGTAGATAAAATGGAAGAATAAATGGGACATTTTCCCAGCTGGGCAGGAGGGTGCTGATTGAGTACAATCAATGCCACCAGCCCGCTAACGAGACCCAATCAGGCGGGGCGATTAGAGATATTCTTCAGGGAAAGAAGCCTGACAGCTGCAGGAAAGTTTCTGCGTTTCTAGAAAAGAGGGAGTGGGAGAGACAGGCAGAGTGGTGTGGCAGGAGCGGGTGGCGGGGCTGGGGAGAGGGGGAGCAAGAAGAGGGAATCAACAAAGCATCGGCACCACCCAGTCCTTTCCTGAAGTTGAAGAAGAAAGAAGGCAAAGGCAAGAAAGGAGGATAAAGGTTTTAGGGAGAATCTGCCACTGCCTCCAGTTTCTCAGAGGTTGATTTTCACAGTCGTTCCAACCAACTTCCCTCCTCTTGCTGGGCTAAAGAGTCCTGGGTTAATAAACATGCGCACCGAGATGGGTGTGGCTTGAGTCCCTAGCAAAGATCACAGCTCACATCTGCAAAACCTATTACATGTTACAAAGCTCCCTCATGTACAGAATCTCATTTTGACCTCACAGAAACCCTTGGAGAAGATGTTTTAAGTTAATTACTTTATTTATGTTTATTTTTGGCTGCCCTTGGTCTTCACCGCTATGTGCGGGCCTTCTCTAGTTGTGGTGAGCGGGGCTACTCTCTCGCTGTGGTGCACAGGCTTCTCATTGCGCTGGCTTCTCTCGTTGCAGGGCTCTAGGGTACACAGGCTTCAACAGTTGTGCTGCGTGGGCTTCGGTGCCCCAAGGCATGTGGGATCTTCCACAGCCAGGGATCAAAACCATGTCTTTTGCATTGGCAGGTGGATGGATTCTTAACCAGTGGACCACCAGGAAGTCCCTGAAGGATGTATTTTTAATAAATTCCTCACTTGAAGGGTGACTTTAGTACAGCTCATTTTATAATGTATTTATTGGGCACCTACTTTGCATGCAGTATTGGTATTAGCTTGAATAAAATACTGCCTGCTTTCAGGGAGCTCTTCGTCTGGTAAGAGAGACATATATCATTTCAATAAAGTCTGGCAGCTATTCTTTTCAGCAGAATGATAACTAATAGATGCAGGAGGAATTGCTTATTCAAAAATCATTATTTTGCAAATTTCAAAGGAATAATTAAAATTTTAGGCAAGAACCATTGGGATGCTAAAACCATGGAGTAAAAATCTGGTGAGGACTAGGATATTGACAGTCTTAAAGTATCTCCCCATAGATTACTTATTCATTACAAATGAGGAAATGATAAACTTCCAGTAGAGAAACTTGGAAGGCAGCACTTGACAAAGTAATCAAATTAAACAAAACCAAAAACAGGACAAAGAGGCACCCTATGCCTCTTGATACAATGCACTGAAATGGATGCAACAGAATTTATGTGATACACCTGCCAGAAATGTTTAATCTGAAGTTAACCAGGAAGAAACCATCACACATATCGAAACAGAATGACATTCTACACACCAGCTGTCCTGCACTCCTCAAAACTGTCAAGGTCATGAAAGATAAAGAAAGGCTAAAGAACTACTGTTCCAGATTAAAGAAACAGACGCGATCTCACAACTGAATGCAATGTGTGACAATGGCTTGTGTCCTGTATCAGAAAAAAGAATTCCTCTAAAGGACATTTTGAGTATAATTTGGTGACATTTGAATAGGGCTGTACAAGAGCAGAAGCCTGTTGAGAGAGGGTAGATAAGTGAATGGCAGAATTCAACTGCCTATTTGACATCCACACAATGATGTCTAAAAGATTTCTCATCATTAGTTCTTGATTCTTCCTGCCCCCAAACCTGTAACTATCATATTTTCCATGTGAGTTAATGTGCCAGCATCTACCCAGATGCTCAAGCCAAGCATCTAGAAGACATCTCTGTTTCTTTCTGCTACCTTCACAACCAATCTATCAGCAATTCGTGTTGACTGTACATTCAAAGTATACCCCACACTGACTCTCTGCTTCTCACCTCTACTGCTGCAACTCTGGCCCAACCCACTACCATCTTATGGGAGGACTACAACAATAACATCTTCATTATCTCCTACAAGTTATCTTTAACACAAGGGCTAAAGAAATCTGCTTTGCTGATAAGTCACTACATGCCACCACCCTGCCTTAACCTCTCCAAAGTTCCTATTGAGCTTAGAACAAAATCCAGGAATATTCTATCTCCCCCCTGAAAGAAACCCTTATCTCCTATATTCTCCATGCTGAGCTTTCTGAAAATCAAACCCAGAGTGGTATCTGTGAGTGGCTGAATTACTGTACAAACTGTATTTCCAACCTTGCAGGGCATCCTATGGTAAAATTAGGACATGGATTGAGAAGAAATGAGATCCTGAAAATTGGACTGGGAACATATGAGAAGTTCCCAGTGAAGTTAAGGGTCCCTACATTCTGTGAAGTCTTCCTTGTAGAAGCAATTCTTACATTTCCTCCTTACATTAAGAAAGTTTGCTGGGTTTTTGTCTGAAGAACCCACAGTGGTCTGTTCTAATGTAGTTGCCTTGCAAGGCATTGATGATTCTCCTTAGGACACCTGCCAAACATTTTTTCTTTCAATCCTATAACCAGTCAATCCTAAAGGAAATCAACCCTGAATATTCATTGAAGGACTGATGCTGAAGTTAAAGCTCCAAATCTTTGGCCACCTGATGTGAAGAGCTGACCATTGGAAAAGACCCTGATGCTGGGAGAAATTGAGAGCAGAAGGAGAAGGGGGCGACAGAGGATGAGTGGTTGGATGGTATCACCAACTCAATGGACATGAGTTTGAGCAAAGCCCAGGAGATCCTGAAGGACAGGGAAGCCTGGCATACTGTAGTCCATGAGGTCGCAAAGAGTTGGACACGACATAGCAACTGAACCACAGAAATCTGGGGGATATGGTGGAAATGAATATTATGTGTGGGAGCAAGGTAAAAGGAACATAAATTTGGGTCAGGCCACATTTATTTATTTGGGCCTGCTAAGCAGAGATTCTGGACTCTGTATTAGCTTGAAGGGCCAGGAAGGGTTCTGTCAGCTTGTTTGGTTAGCTGACCGAAACATGAATGCAAACATGGCCTACATTAAATTAAGCTGAAATACCAAAACTGCCTTGGTATACAGTGGAGCAAAGTATCTAAAGACTTACGGAGATGGGAACAGTAAAGTGAATTTATTGAACTGGCAAAAAATTCATTTGGGGTTTTTGGTAAGGTGTTACAGAAAAACCCTAATGCACTTTTTGACCAACCCAAAATTATGTAGGACCTATTCACCCACCCCAGAAGGGTCTAAAGGACATGCCTTTCCCCACAACTATGAGAAATCCATTTATGAGAAAATCCCAGTGTCATTAAAGAGTTCATTAGTCATCCTTCTCTGTGGTTTGGAAATTACAATGAGAACTGGTACTGTTGAACAAGGATCTCTAAATGGAATGGATATAATGGAATACTAGGCAGCAGTGGCATTAATTGCCAGAGACCAGGCGGGCATGGTTACTGTGATGGACAGCAGAGTCAAAGCAGTAATCAGAATATTTCTGACTCTCAGAGACCCATGGCACTAACTAGCTGATCATGATGCCCCTAGAAGAGAAACAGATATATAGTGCATTAAATTCTTATAAGCAGAGGAGTTCTAGGTCTATGAACAGAAGTCCAATATGAAAGACAGAAAAGTGGTCACAGCCCCTCAGTCAATCCCAGACTTGAGTCAGTTTATAGACTTAGAATAGTTTGAATAAAAGGGAACCTGGGTCCACTCTGCTTCATTGCCAAATACCTATCCTGTTAGTCTTCCTCCCAGTCTTCTCCAAAGGGATATATAGACATCTACCTGAGTAATTGTGCTTTGGAGGAAAAGAAATAATTGTATCTTTTAGAGATTGCTAGACATTGGCTCTAAATTGACACTAATTCCTAGAGACCCCAGATGTGTGGCCCACCAGTAGACTAAGAGCTTATCCATGGAAGTTTAGCTCAGGTCCCTCTCATAGTGGGACTACTGGGTCTTTGAAGGCTCAGTGAACCCTTGAACCCTGTGATTATTTCCCCATCTCTGGAATACACAACTGGAATCCAAGGTCAGTAACTGGCAAAACCCCCATATTGGTTCCCCATCCCATAGAGAGAGGGTTTTTCTAGCAGGAAATGCCTGGGGGAAGTCGCAAGTACTGCCTACACCTACACAAATAGTGAACCAAAAGTAAGACAGCATCCTTGAAGGAAATGCCAAGATGAATGTTACCATTAAGGACTAGAACGATGCAGGGTGATTCCCACCCCATCCCCATTAACTTACCTAAGCAGAGAACAGATGGATCTTGGAGAATGACAGTGGATTATCATAAACTTAGTCAGGTGATGACTCCAACTGCAATTGCTCTTCCAGATGTGGTTTTGTTGCTTGAGCAAATTAATATATCCCCTGGTACCTGGCATGTAGCTATTGAGCTGGCAAAGGCTTTTTTCTCTATACCTGTTAGTAAGGACCACCAGAAGCAATTTTCTTTCAGCTGGTGTAGGCCAGTCGTATACATTTACTGTCCCACCACAGGGGTATAACAACTCTCCAGGAATACGTAATAATTTAGTTCACAGTGAATTTGATCACCATTCCCTTCCATGGGACATTAAACTGGTCAATTGCATTGACAATATTAATAGACCTGGTGAACAGGGAGTAGCAACTCTCCTAGACATATTGGTAAGATATTTGCATGTCAGAAGATGGGAAATAGGGACTTCCCTGGCGGTGCAGTGGATAAGAATCCTCCTGCCAATGCAGGGGACATGGGTTCAATCCCCGGTCTGGGAAGATTCCACATGCTGTGGAGCACCTAAACCCATGTGCTACAACTACCAAAACTGTGCTCTAGGGCCTGCGAGCCACAACTACTGAGCCTGTGTGCCACAACTAATGAAGCCTGTGCCCCTAGAGCCTGTGCTCCATAACAAGAGAAGCCACCACAATGAGAAGCACGTGCAACGCTAATGAAGAGTAGCTCCTGCTCACAGCAACTAGAGAAAGCCTGCATGTAACAACGAAGACCAAGCGTAGCCAATAAATAAAACTTTCAAAAAAGAACATGAGAAATAAATCCCACAAAAATTCAGAAGTTTTTCTACCAGTATAATTTCTAGGGGTCCAGTACTGTGGGGTATGTCTACATATCCCTTCTGAAGCAAAGGAGAAATTGTTGCATCTGAACCCTTCTACCACCAAAAAAAAAAAAAAATTGGCATAACATCTAGCAGGTCTCTGGATTTTGAAGCCAAAGTATCCCTCATTTGGGAATGCTTTTCTAACCCTCTAACCAAGTGACCCCAAAATCTACTAGTTTTGAGTGGACCCAGAAAAAAGGAAGACTCTACCACAGATCCAAGCTCTTCTGCAGACTGAGCCACATGACCCAGAAGAGCCAATGGAGGCTGAAATGTCGGTAGAGGACAGAGATGCTGTGTGAAACCTTTGATGGGTATCTGTAAGAGCCTTAAGATTATGGAGCAAAGCCATGACATCTTTTAAGAATAACTACTGTCCTTTTGAGAAATCCCTTTTAGCTTCTTACTGAGCCTCAGTAAAAACGGAGCACCTAACTGTGGGCCACCAGAATAACTGTGGGTTTTTATGCATGCCACCTGAGCCACCATGATGAACTGGGTGTTACCTGACTCACCAAGCCATAAAGTTGGGTGTGCCCACTAGCACTCTATTACCAAATAGAAATGGTGTATATGAGATCAGGCTCAAGTAGGTCAGAAAGTCAAAAGTAAGTTGCATGAGGTTGTGTCCCAAGTGAAAATTTCTTTCCCTGGGCCTGCACCTTGGCTGCATGGGGAGTATTCCATGGCCAGCTGAGAAAGAGAAAACGCAACCTAGTCTACAGATGATTTTGCATGATATACAGGCACTGCCTCAGAATAGACAGGTATCATATGAAATGCCCTTTTCTGGAACATTCCAGAAGGACAGTGGTGAGAAGTCCTCCTAGTGGCCAGAACTTTGCACCTGTTTGTTCACATTGCCTGGAAATAGAAATGGTCAGAGGTACAAGTCTATACCAGTCTTGGGCTCTGGTCAGTGATTTGGTTGGATGGTCAGCAACCTGAAGTAACACAATTGGAAAATTAATGACAAGGAGGTTTGGAAATAGGTGTGTGAATAGACCTCTCTGAATGGGAGATAATGTGAAGTTATATGAGTGCTCATCAAAAGGCAACCTCAGCAGAGGATATTTTAATAATTTAATAGATGGGATGATCACTCTGCAGATACCAGCAAGCTTCTTTCCTCATTGCTAAATAAATAGCTCATGAACCAAGTGGTCATCATTCAGGGATGGAGGTGATGCATGCCCTCAGCAACATGGGCTTCATTCACTGAGGCTGACAAGACTACAGCCACTGCTGAGTGCCCCATCTGCCATCAGCAAAGACCAACACAAGTCTTTGATATGGCACCATTCACCAGGATAACCAGCCAGCTGCCTCGTGGCAGATTAATGACACTGGGCCACTTTCACTATGCAAGGCACACCTTTTGTTCTTACTGGAACAGACTCTTACTCTGGACAAGGATTTACTTTCTCTGCCCCCAGTGCTTCTAACAAAACTACCATTCATGGATTTATAAAATTCTTATTTACCATGATGGTACTGTACACAGCATTGTTTCTTATCAAGAAACTCACTTCACAGCAAATGAAGTGCAGTAATGGGCCTTCACTCATGGAACTCATGGATCTTACCACGTTCTGCATTGTCCTGAAGCATCTGACTTGATGCTTTCCAGCTGAGTGGAAACACCTTGTGGGGCTGGAGCAAAGGTCTGCAGAAGGCTGTACGTGCTCTAAATCAGCATCTAGTATATGGTGCTGGCTCTCCATAGTGAGGCTTCATGGATCTAGGAAGCAAAGAGTGGAAATAGGACTGGCTCTATTAGCTATTACCCCCAGTGACAAGACTCCACCAGGAGACGCAACAATGATTCCACTAAACTGGACCACTCAGGCACTTGGGGCGCCTCACATCTCTGAATCAACAAGCACAGAAGTGGGTCACCATACTAGTGGGATGATTGATCCCAATTATTAGGAAGAACTAGGTTGCCACTACAATAATGGAGAAAGTATGTCTGGGATACAGGAAATCCTTTAGGGCTCTCTTAGTACTCCCATGTGCTGTGATTAAATTCAATGGAAAACTGCCACAACTTAGTTCAAGCAGGACTGCTAATGGCCCAGACACTTCAAGGATGAAGATTTGGGTCACCTCACGAGGCAAAGAAGTCAGACCAGCTAAAGTGCTTGTTAAGGACAAAAGGAGTATAGGCAATGAGTAGGAGAAGGAAGTTAACATACTACCTATGAGCATATGACCAGTTTTAGAAACAAACATTATTAATAGTCATAAGTGTTTCCTTATTTTGTTATGAAATACATATAATATTTTCATAAAATATTTTAATATAGATATTTAATTTTATATTTAAGTGTATTATATTTATAATAAATTGTTGTTGTTCAGTCACCAAGTCATGTCCAACTCTGCAATCCCTGTTCTTCACTATCTCTTGAAGTTTGCTCAAATTCATGCCCATTGGGTCAGTGATGCTATCTACGTTGCATCAATTTTTACTACATTGTATCAATGCATACTACATTGATTCAATTCACACTACATTGAACCATTTCATCCTCTGCCCTCTCTTCTCCTTTTGCCTTCAATTATTCCCAGCATCAGGGTCTTTTCCAATGAGTCGGTTCTTCACATCAGGTGGCCACGTATTGGAGGTTCAGCTTTAACAGTAGCTTCAACAGTAGTCCTTCCAATGAACATTTAGGGTTTATTTCCTTTAGGATTGACTGGTTTGGTCTCCTTGCTGTCCAACAGACTCTCAAGAGTCTTCTCCAGCACAATTCAAAAGCATTCATTCCTCAGCACTTAGCTTTCTTTACAGTCCAGCCCTCATATCCATACATGACTAGTGGAAAACCATAGCTTTGACTATACAGGCCAGCACAGTGATGTCTCTGCTTTTTAATACGCTATCTACATTTGTCATAGCTTTCCTTCCAAGGAGTAAGTGTCTTTTCATTTCATGGCTGCAGTCACCATCTGCAGTGACTTTGGAGCCCCAAAAAAGAAAATCTGTCAATGTCTTCTACTTTTTCCTCTTCTATTTTCCATAAAGTGATATTTTTATAATGAACTTGGGAAAACTCCAGGAGATGGAGAGGGGCAGAGAGGCCTGGCATGATGCAGGGTCACAAAGAGTCAGACACAACTGGGTGACTGAACAACAACAATATATAATATGTAATTTATATGTAATGTATATATAATATATAAATTATATGTATTTATACTATTGTTGTTATGATAAATATAAATAAATATGGATGAAACTACATAAATATGGCATATAATATTTTTCTTCTCTTATTCCCTTATCTCATCTAACAACAGATATATTAATAGTAGTTAACTTTATACCTCAGTATTTAAGATACAAGACAAAGAATGGTGAACAGCATGCAAGGACTTTGAAATCTCTTCTGTGGAAAATATTGGTATGTTTTTGTTTGTTCTCAGGATAGTTCTTTCATGTTAGACAGAAGTAGAACATCATTACTGTCTTTATTTGGATACTAGATTTGAGGAGCTGTGTATGGGTACCAAGGAGGCAGGGGGTGGTCTGTGATGATCATTTCAACATGTCAGCTTGCTAGGCTGCAATCCCCAGTTATCTAGAAGTTGGTGTAAAGATATTTTGTGGATATGATTAAAGTCCATCATCAGTAGCCTTTAAGTAAGAAATTATCCTAGATAATCAGAGTAGTTTTAGTTTAATCAGTTGAAAGGCTTTAAAAGCAGGATTGAGGCTTCCCTGAGAGAAGAAATTCCGCTTATAGATGGCAGCTTTATCTCATGACTGAGAGTTCCAGCCTACCTTTCCTGATAGCATCCCTATGGATTCCAGACTTGCCTAGCCAGCCCCCACAATCGTGTGTGCTGATTCCTTATAATAAATCTCTTGTATGTATTTCCTCTTATTCAGCTTCTCTGACTGAACCTTCACTAATACAATTCGGGGGTCATGGGATTTTATATGACATAGGACAAGTATCAACACTTAAACATCAACAGCAAAATGGATGTAATTACCAAAAGAATTTGCAAGGTCTGAAACCACTGGGGTAGGGGAAGTAGTGAGTGGGTTGAACAGAAGGGATCTGTGGTATTGGTTAACTGATCATGAAGAAAAAGAAAGTTCCCTACGGTACCATGCTGCTTTTATAACTTTTTTTTTTTTTTATCAAGTGTTGGAAAGCAGAAGGCTGCCATCAGCTATCATAGTGGAAATTTCTAGGCCTTCACCCCATTTTTAGGCTGGGCAGACCCAAACCCACAGATGAAATGGAGTCTATATTACATTGTGGTAAGATCCTACAGTGTCATCACAAGTATATATAGTCTGTACTACAACAATCCTTCTCCAGAGTGACATGAGGCATTTGCCAGGATGATTGCACCCCAGGGAAAAGGAAATATCTTAACTGTTCAAGGACCATTACATGCAGGATTTGAGCTGATTCTGATACCAAGGAACTCAAAATGCCATCAAAATCTTGATTAGAGTAGAGGTTTGGGGGGTGAGGTGGGGGCCAGGATGGCAGAGTAGGAAGATCATGAGCTCACCTCCTCCCACGGGCTCACCAAAACTACAACTATTAACAGAGCACCTATTGATGAGAAAGACCTGAAGAGTAGCAGAAAAAAAGCTTCTACAACTAATGATTGTATAAAGAAGGAACCACAACAAGCTACGTAGAAGGGGCAGAAATGAACTATAGTCGAGACCCATATCCTCAGGTTAAAAACCCACAGTGGGAGGATAATTATGATTGCAGAGGCTCTCCCCAGCCCAGGGGTCCTGCGCAGGAAGATGAGCCCTAAGAACCTTTAATTTGAAGGACAACAGGGCTTACTTTGGGGACAGCCAGGGGACTGTAGGAAATAAAGACTCCACTCTTAAAGTGAAGTGAAGTGAAGTCACTCAGTTGTGTCCGACTCGTTGCGACACCATGGACTATAGCCTACAAGCCTCCTCTGTCCATGGAATTTTCCAGGTAAGAATACTGGAGTGGGTTGCCATTTCCTTCTCCAGGGGATCTTCCTGACTCAGGGATCGAACCTGGGTCTCCCGCATTGCAAGCAGATACTTTACTGTCTGAGCCACCAGGGAAAATCTCTCATGTTCTGAGACCCAGGACAGAAGCAGTAATTTGAAAGAAGTCTAGGTCAGACCCACCTGCTGATCTTAGAGAGAATCTCAAGAAGGCAGGAAGTAACTGGCTCACCCTGGGGACATAGACACTGGCTTAAGCCTTTTGGGGGGAGTTTCTTCTACTGTAAGAACACTGGTGCTGGCAAGTACCATTTTGGAATTCTCCTTCTAGCTTAATATCACTAGGACTTGGCCCAACCCACCAGCCTACCAGCACCTATCAGTACTAGGACACCTCATACCAACCAGGTAACTGCGGGGTGGGGAACACAGCCCCAACCACCAGCAAGCAGGCTGCTTCAGAAAATCTGAATTCCCAACCACCAGTGGGCCAACACCAAATCTAGTACCCCAGGGCCCTGAAACTACAGGTTCCAGAACACAACTTCATCTCCCAGTGAGCTGGCACTAGGCCCAGGACCCCTTTGACCCCTCCTCTGCCCACCACTGGGTCAACACCAGCTCTGGTACCCCCAGGGCCTTGCAACCACCCAGCCCAGGACCCAGCTCCACATACTAGAGGGCCAGCAATAGTCCCAGAACACCTGGGGCTCTATAGTCAGTTGCCTCATGGCCCAGCCCTGTCTATTAGTGGCCAGCAGCTTCAACACAAAACAAAGCCTGGCAACCAACCAGACCAGGAGCCAGCCACGCCCAAAGTAGTCAGCCCACAACAGAAGGGTCCACACAGCCCACATAGAGGGGAATCCTAGAGCATATAGCTCAAGTTGCCAGAGGGGAGTGCACTGCTAGGACCCATAGGACATCTCATACAGAAGCCATTTCTCCAAGATCAGGAAGTATAATCAACTTTCCAAATACATAGAAATAAAAATAGCTAGTTAGGCAAAATGAGGTGACAGAGGAATATGTTCCAAATGAAGGAACAAGATAAACTACAAAAGATCTAAGCAGAATAAGCAACCTACCTATTAAAGAGTTCAAGAAAATGATCATAAATATGCTTAAATAATTAAGCATAATAAAAATGATCATAAATATGCTTAAGAAAAATGGATAATAGAGTGAAAAGTTTGAAATTTTTAAGAGGTTGAAAATATAAATAGGAACCAAATAGAACTGAAGAATGTAATAATGGAAATAAAAACTACACTAGAAGGAATAAACAGTAGATTGGATGATTCAGAAGAATAGATCAATGAAATGAACTGAAAGACAAGTTGTCAAAACCACTGAAGCTGAATGGAGAAATGAACTTTAAAAATTAGGGCACTGTAAGATATAGTCAAGGACACCATCAGATGTGCTATATTTATATTATATAAGTCCCAGAAGGAGAAAAGAGGGGGGAAATGGGAGCAGAAAACATATTTGAAGTGATAATAGCTGAAAACTTCCCTAACCTGAGAGGGGAAACAGGCATCTAGGCCTAGGAAGCACAGAGAGTCCCAAACAGGATCAACTCGAAGAAAATCACATCAGGGCACAATTGTAATTAAAATGGCAAAAACTAAATGTAAATAGAGAATATTAAAAGCAGCAAGGGAAAACCAACAAATTATATACCAAGGAACTGTCATAATTCTATCAGCTGACTTCTCAACAGAAGCTTTGCAGGCCATAAAGAAGTAACATAATGCATTTAAAGTGATGAAAGGGGAAAACCTACAACCAAGTATATTTTATCTAGTAAGCCTTTCATTCAGATTTGGAGATCCAAAGTTTTACACACAAGCATAAGCTAAAAGAATTCAGTACTGCCAAACCAACTTTACAAGAAATGTTAAAGACATTTATCTAAGTGGAAAAGGAAAAGCCGCAAGTAGAAATAAAATTATGAAAAGGAAAAAAATCTCACTGAAAAAGGCAAATATACAATAAAAGTAATAAATTAACCACATACAAAGCTAGTTGGAAGGTTAAAAGACAAAAGTAATAAAAATCATCTATGTCCACAATAAGTAGTTAAGGGATACACAAAACAAATAAAATGTAAAATACGATGTCAAAAACAATAAATGTGAGGTAAAGGAGAAGTAAATATGAAGGGCTGTTACAATACATTCAAACTTAAGAGATTAGCAACTTAATCATATACATGTAAACTGCTATATATAAACCTCAGGGAAACCACAAACCAAAAATCTATAATACATATAAAAGGGAGAGGAATTCGAACACAATGCTAAAGATAGTCACCAAATCACAAAGGAAGAGAGCAAAATAAGAAGGAACAAAAAAGATACAAAATCAATCCACCAAAATTAACAAACCGGCAATAAGCACATACTTATCAATAATTATTCTACATGTAAATGGACTAAGTGCTCCAATCAAACGCTATAGAGGAGCTGAATGGATACAAAAACAAAACCCATATATACGCTGCCTACAGAAGACAGATCTAAAGACACACACAGTCTGAAGGCGAGGGGATGGGAAAAAGTATTCCATGCAAGTATGTAAGTCACATCATTATGCTGTATACCTTAAACTTGTAGAGTGATATGTATCAATTATACAATCCATAAAATTGGAAGAAAAAGGGTAGAGGTTTTGGAGGACAGATGATGAATGCAGCTTAGGCTCAAGTCCACCCACAGTGAGTTCATTGAGCCTATCAAGTCTTTCTGAGGTTATTCTGACATCTGGCAGAACGCTTCTATTGTTTCCCTGGCCTATGGATTAAAGGTTATTAAGATGAGGGGAAGGAATCACGTGGAAAACCATGGCTCTCACCTCCGATAAAGATAGTATGTCAGAAATAGTGCCGTAACCAGGGTATTGCAGAAGTTCCCTGCATCAAAGGTATGAGGGTGACAGTCCGCATCCTATTCCTTTCCAATTGCCTGTCTCAGCCCTGTGAAAACATGGCTGATCATGACAGATAATGCTTGATGACTAAACTTAACAGGTGGTAGCCTCAACTGCAGCTGATGTGGCAGATATGGTATGTATTCAAGATTAGATCAATCCAGTTGAGACTATAGGTTTTGGAGGACAGCTGATAATAGAGTTTAGGCTCAAGTCCACCCACAGTGAATCCACTGAGCCTATCAAGTCATTCTGTGGTTATTTTGGCATCTGGCAGAACACTTATAGCTAATGATTTGGCAAATGTATTCTTGATCGCCATCAGTAGGAAAGATGAAAAAATAGTGTGCATTTACATGGTCAGGGCAGCAATACACAGACATTATATTTCCAAAGGGTTCTGTTAACTCTTTGCTAAAGCGTAGTGCATAGTGTCGGAGAAGGCGATGGCACCCCACTCTAGTACTCTTGCCTGGAAAATTCCATGGGCGGAGGAGCCCGGTAGGCTACAATCCATGGGGTCGCTACAAGTCAGACACGACTGAGCAATTTCACTTTCACTTTTCACTTTCATGCATTGTAGAAGGAAATGGCAACCCACTCCAGTGTTCTTGCCTGGAGAATCCCAGGGATGGAGCAGGCTGATGGGCTGCCGTCTATGGGGTCGCACAGAGTCGGCCACGACTGAAGTGACTTAGCAGCAGCAGCAGCAGCACCCAGTGTAGTGCACAAGGCTCATGTTCACCTTGACACTCCACAGACCTTCATGGTGGTCTACTCTCTTAATTATACTTGGTAAGTTAAAGCAGCAATTATCCTAGATGTAGTCTAGATGAGTGCTTTCCAGAAAATCTGTGAAGAACCATTTTTATTTTAATTCATCACATCACACTGAATTTTATAAACTTCAGTAAAAATAAATGCAGAGTTCCAAAGAATAGCAAGAAGAGATAAGAAAGCCTTCTTCGGTGATCAATGCAAAGAAATAGAGGAAAACAACAGAATGGGAAAGACTAGAGATCTCTTCAAGAAAATCAGAGACACCAAGGGAACATTTCATGCAAAGATGAGCTCGATAAAGGACAGAAATGGTATGGACCTAACAGAAGCAGAAGATATTAAGAAGAGGTGGCAAGAATACACAGAAGAACTGTACAAAACAGATCTTCATGACCCAGATAATCACGATGGTGGGATCACTCACCTAGAGCCAGACATCCTGGAATGTGAAGTCAAGTGGGCCTTAGAAAGCATCACTACGAACAAAGCTAGTGGAGGTGATGGAATTCCAGTGGAGCTATTTCAAATCCTGAAAGATGATGCTGTGAAAGTGCTGCACTCAATATACCAGCAAATTTGGAAAACTCAGCAGTGGCCACAGGACTGGAAAAGGTCAGTTTTCATTCCAATCCCAAAGAAGGCAATGCCAAAGAATGCTCAAACTACCACACAATTGCACTCATCTCACACACTAGTAAAGTATTGCTCAAAATTCTCCAAGCCAGGCTTCAGCAATATGTGAACTGTGAACTTCCAGATGTTCAAGCTGGTTTTAGAAAAGGCAGAGGAAAAAAAAGAAAAGAAAAGGCAGAGGATCCAGAGATCAAATTGCCAACATCCACTGGATCATGGAAAAAGCACGAGAGTTCCAGAAAAACATCTATTTCTGCTTTATTGACTATGCCAAAGTCTTTAACTGTGTAGATCACAATAAACTGTGGAAAATTCTGAAAGAGATGGGAATACCAGACCACCTGACCTGCCTCTTGAGAAACCTATATGCAGGTCAGGAAGCAACAGTTAGAACTGCACATGGAAGAACAGACTGGTTCCAAATAGGAAAAGGATTACATCAAGGCTGTATATTGTCACCCTGCTTATTTAACTTATCTGCAGAGTACATCATGAGAAACGCTGGACTGGAAGAAGCACAAGCTGGAATCAAGATTGCCAGGAGAAATATCAATCACCTCAGATATGCAGATGACACCACCCTTATGGCAGAAAGCAAAGAGGAACTAAAAAGCCTCTTGATGAAAGTGAAAGAGGAGAGTGAAAAAGTTGGCTTCAAGCTCAACATTCAGAAAACGAAGATCATGGCGTCCAGTCCCATCACTTCATGGGAAATGGATGGGGAAACAGTGGAAACAGTGTCAGACTTTATTTTGGGGGGCTCCAAAATCACTGCAGATGGTGACTGCAGCCATGAAATTAAAAGATGCTTACTCCTTGGAAGAAAAGTTATGACCAACCTAGATAGCATATTGAAAAGCAGAGACATTACTTTGCCAACAAAGGTCTGTCTAGTCAAAGCTATGGTTTTTCCAGTGGTCATGTATGGATGTGAGAGTTGGACTGTGAAGAAAGCTGAGCACCAAAGAATTGATGCTTTTGAAGTGTGGTGTTGGAGAAGACTCTTGAGAGTCCCTTGGACTTCAAGGAGATCCAACCAGTCCATTCTAAAGGAGATCAGCCCTCGAATTTCCTTGGAAGGAATGATGCTGAAGCTGAAACTCCAATACTTTGGCCACCTGATGCGAAGAGTTGACTCATTGGAAAAGACTCTGATGCTGGGAGGGATTGGGGGCAGGAGGAGAAGGGGATGACAAAGGATGAGATGGCTGGATGGCATCACTGACTCTATGGATGTGAGTCTGAGCGAACTCTGGGAGTTGGTGATGGACAGGGAGGCCTGGTGTGCTGCGATTCATGGGATCGCAGAGAGTCGGACATGACTGAGCGACTGAACTGAACTGAACTGAAAAATGAATTACCAGGAAAACAAAATAAAATACATACAAAAGTGCTTTAATTACTAGATTCAATAGACACAAAAGCACATTTCAATAAATATATAATCAGAAAATTACATAGGGAAAAAGAATTACAAAACTTGTACACATTGAAAGTGTTCATTGAACAAAATGAAAGTTCACTGAAAGTGTACTTTAGATTATTAATACAAAAATTACTATTACCCTCAAAATTTTTTGCCATTCTTCAAATGACAAATTTGTCTTATTTATAACTAAATAAAACATAATAGTGAATACTGATTCCCTTTAAGCTTACTTCCTTCTTGCTTGTAAAATTATGTAAACTAGGTTGGGTTGATTATAACCCTGCGTGAAGAAATAAAATATTTCTAAACCATTTCTACCTCTGGTGGCTCAGCAGTAAAGAATCTGCCTGCAATGCAGGAGATTTGATCCCTGGGTCAGGAAGATCCCCTGGAAAAGGAAATGGCAACCCACTCCAGTATTCTTGCCTGAGAAATTCCATAGACAGAGGAGCCTAGCAGGCTCCTATAAACCATTTCTATAATTTATTTAATTGTACAACTCACAGTAAAGGAACAAATTTTATAGAGGCTTGTGGCCAGAAATGAAAGAAGAGATTTTTAAATCATTTCAAGTAAGCTCAGGGTATTTATTTTTAAATTTTCTTCAAAATGAAACAAGTGATACTATACTTTCAAAATCACTCTTCAGTTCTTCATGATGCAACCCCAATACTCTAATCCCATAAAATTATACTTAAACTGAGATTATCTTTTAATAAAAGAAATACATTTATGATTTATACACAGGGATTACAATTGACTAACTTAAAATATTATAAACCATATACACAAGTTTATGTGAGTTCAAAAACACCCACACTGGTCTAACCTGCGAAAATAACACACTCCACCAATCATGAACTTAGATATCACAGCAATGTCAAATTGTTACAGAATTTTCTAAAAAGCAGACCTCTCAATTACTGCATTCATCTAGTTGCATAGCAGTAATAAACAGTTCACAAACTAGCACAAGTCTACACATTTTCAGTAGCCCTACTATAGATGGCCTACGGAAAAAATCAGTGCAATAAATAAATTCCATGAAGATTAAGGATTCTGCTCTAATCCTTATATTAAAGTTTTTAATATTAAACGTTTTAGGATGCTGGTGGTATAGGGCAGGTTGAGACATTTTCTCTGAGATAAATGATATATTCTTGTATCTCATTCCACCTACCATTTGCATTGGTATAATAACTGCCCTTGGGAATACTGCTTTGATCCATTATCAGGTAACTTTGAAGGCTTTCAAAAAGAACAGCCTCTGTGGCATATATAAACTGTGCATAGAGGTTGTCATGTCACTTAGACCATATAAACCAGTGGCAGAGAGAGGTATCCATAGTGTATAGGGGTATTTAGTGGAATCTTCCACAACCCCCACCTGGTGAGATATCTGACATGCTCTTAGCTTCCCCCATAGCTCAGTTGGTAAAGAATCTGCCTGCAATGCAGGAGACCTGGGTCCGATTCCTAGGTCAGAAGGATCCCCTGGAGAAGGAAATGGCAACCCACTCCAGTATTCTTGCCTGGAGAATCCCATGGACAGAGGAGCCTGGTGGGCTACAGTCTATGGAGTCGCAAGAGTCAGACATGACTGAGTGACTAAGCACAGTGGAGATTGAATCCAGATGAAATCAAGGAACTGTGTTACCAGAGTTGACCATTATGGCATGAGTATTATCACAGCCACCAAGTTATAAGGTTGAGTGGGCCTAACCACAATCTATCATGCAGTGCAAATGGCACATTTCAGATTGAGGCAGAGCAGATCCAGAAAATACAAGTCAATTATGCTAGGTGAGCCAGATTGCCACGTCTCTGGACTGAACATGTATTCACTGACTCCTCTACTCTAATTCACATGTATTGCCTCATAGGGTGGAAGAGTTCTTCAACCAACCAAGGGAAAAAAAATAAAAAGACCTCAGGCTGGTTTGTAAAAACTGTAGTATGATAGTACTAGCCAAAACTTGCTGATGCATTAAAGTCCTACTCAAGAGTGACTAAAGGAAATTTTCTCAGTGGTAAATACTCCCAGTGGGCAGACAAGGAATATTATGCTTCATCATTTTCTGTGGGTGAAGGAAAAGAAACCTGGGCTGTATATATACATGACTCCTGGGTAGCAGATGGCTTGGTTGGAAGGAGCCTGGAAGAAAAACAATTGGAAGATTTGAGACAAGGAGGTCTAGTGAAAAGATACATAAACAGATCCATGGGCACATAGGTGGGCACAAAAGGTGCAAATCTTTGTATCTCCTCATGCTCAAAAGGTCATCTGCTATAGATGCAACCCTTAACAGTCAAATCCTGTGAAATCAGCCAACCCATCTCCTCATCCAACCAGTGCTGATGCAATGATCTCACGAACAGAGTGTATGTGGTGAGAACAGAAATGACACAGGGTCCCCAAAGCATAGGATTCCTCTCATCATGACTGATTTACCTGGTCTCTGTGATGCCTGCCTGGCATGCCAGCAGCAGAGACCTGTCTGAACCCTTGATATGGCACAGTTTCTGAAGGAGAGCAGCCAGTTATTTGGAGCCCCTTGATTACATCAGATTCCTTGCACTCTGAAGGTGATAGAAATTTATCTTCACCAAAATTTGTACTGTTCATATGTGTGCCTCCTGCCTATAAAATCTCCTCTGGCACTACTGTCCAAGGGCTCACAGAAGGCCTAACCTAACATGGTCTCCGACATAGCACTGCCTTGGATCAAAGCTCCTATTTTATGTCAAACGAGGTGCACCAATGGACATGTGGCCATGATCATGGGATATGCTGGTTTAGCCAGGTCCTGCGTCACCCAGCCAGTTCAATAAAGTAGCAGATTAGTCTTTAATGCTGCAGCTAAGATGCCAGTTAAGGGTCAGTATCTTATGGATTGAGATTAACATATATTATATATGTTAACATAATGACCTATATGTGTGTGTGCTCAGTCACTAAGTCTATTCTGATTCTTTGCAACCCCATGGACTGTAGCTCGCTAGCCTCCTCTGTCCATGAGATTTCCCAACCAATACTAGAGGGGGTTGCCATTTCTTTCTCCAGAGGAGCTTCCCAACCCAGGGACAGAACTTGCATATTCTGCATGCATTGGCAGGTGGATTTTTTACCACTGAGCCACCAGGGAAGTCTAATGACCTACACAGAGTGTTGTAATACCTAGACTTTATGGGTTGGGAATCAGATAGAAGTTGTCACTTTCACCATCACTTCCAGTGATCCACATACAGAATTTTTCCTTTACAACATTACACTAGCTAAATTAGAGGTTTGGATTCCCAGGGGCAGAAAACTTTTGTCAGGGATCACAGTAAGGATTCCACTGAACTGAAAGTCATGAATTTGGCCATTTTGAGTTCCTCATGTCAATGAACTAACAAACAAAGAAAAGTGTCAGTATGATGGCAAAGAGACTTACCTTGATTATCATGAGAAGTTAAGAATTACTGCCACACAATAAGGGCAGGGAGGAGGATATTTGGTAACCAGGGTATTTGCAGGTATGTCATTTGGTGCTTTTTACGCCCAGATAATGCTTAATATGCAATTAAAGAAAACCACAACCCAACAAGGGCCACCAAGGGTTAAGACACCTCATGGATGAATGGCTGGGTGTCCTAACCAAGACCAGTAAGAATAATAGGAAAATCTAGAATAGTTAGTAGGAAAGGAAGATGATGAATATCAATTACAACTTTAGGACCAACTAAACAACAGCAGTCTCCTTTACTAACTGCTTGCTTTCAGTCTTTTCAGAGATTGTGACTAGCCTCTTGTTTGAAGGGAACTCTGTAACTTACTGGACTCGTATCTCATCTCAGGTAAGGAAAAAGACATCTTTTTTCATTAAAGTGGAGAAGGTTCAGAATGAGCAAGGCATAGAACCAATTAACATCAAGCAACTGTGTGCTGTTCAAGAAGAATATGTGATGGGGAGTGTGCTAAGACTTATTTAAAGTCACATGGAGAAGAAGCTGAAGAGGAAGCCTCAAACCTAGGGCTTCTCATCTTAAATATCAAACTTTTCCCTGCACCTTTCTATTTACTCCACTGAGTAAGAGCCACAGAGTGCGTCTCTGGTGATGTCAAGATGTTCTCACTATAGTTGCTACCCTCAAGTACTAATTTAAACTTGTCTTTAAGCATATATTTTCGAGTAAAGAATAACACAAGGCAGCCAGAGCTAAGTGCCAAAGACATTAATTATACAGTCAGATAGTACTATAGAGACTCTGGTGGAAAAAATACCTCCCCAAGAAGAGCCAGGTAGGCAGACCTCATCTATGGAACTTGAACTCAGCTTTACCAATTCCCACTTAGATGCAGAGTAACGTTAGGGGAGGGCTTTTCTTACCAATGTAGTGAACTTTCATTTAGGGTGGCCCTTGTGCTGACTCTGATGCTAGGATATTTGTATGCTGTATCAATAATCACATTTACTCTTCCCTGCTGCACTCAATATGCCAGCAAATCTGGAAAACTCAGCAGTGGCCACAGGACTGGAAAAGGTCAGTTTTCATTCCAATCCCAAAGACAGGCAATGCCAAAGAATGCTCAAACTACCACCCAACTGCACTCATCTCACACGCTAGTAAAGTAATGTTCAAAATTCTCCAAGCCAGGCTTCAACAATACGTGAACCCGTGAACTCCCAGATGTTCAAGCTGGTTTTAGAAAAAGCAGAGGAACCAGAGATCAAATTGCCAACATCTGCTGGATCATCAAAAAAGCAAGAGAGTTCCAGAAAAATATCTATTTCTGCTTTATTGGCTATGCCAAAGCCTTTGACTGCGTGGATCACAATAAACTGTGGAAAATTCTGAAAGAGATGGGAATACCAGACCACCTGACCTGCCTCTTGAGAAACCTATATGCAAATCAGGAAGCAACAGTTAGAACTGCACATGAAACAACAGACTGGTTCCAAATAGGAAAAGGAGTACATCAAGGCTATATATTGTCACCCTGCTTATTTAACTTATCTGCAGAGTACATCGTGAGAAACGCTGGCATGGAAGAAGCACAAGCTGGAATCAAGATTGCCAGGAGAAATATCAATCACCTCAGATATGCAGATGACACCACCCTTTAGGCAGAAAGTGAAGAGGAACTAAAAAGCCTCTTGATGAAAGTGAAAGAGGAGAGTGAAAAAGTTGGCTTAAAGCTCAACATTCAGAAAACAAAGATCATGGCATCTGGTCCCATCACTTCATGGGAAATAGATGGGGAAACAGTGGAAACAGTGTCAGACTTTATTATTTGGGGCTCCAAAGTCACTGCAGATGGTGACTGCAGCCATGAAATTAAAAGACGCTTACTCCTTGGAAGGAAAGTTATGACCAACCTAGAGAGCATATTGAAAAGCAGAGACATTACTTTGCCAAAAAAGGTCCATCTAGTCAAGGCTATGGTTTTTCCAGTGGTCATGTATGGATGTGAGAGTTGGACTGTGAAGAAAGCTGAGCACCGAAGAATTTATGCTTTTGAAGTGTGGTGTTGGAGAAGACTCTTGAGAGTCCCTTGGACTGCAAGGAGATCCAACCAGTCCATTCTGAAGATCAGTTCTGGGTGTTCATTGGAAGGATTGATGCTGAAGCTGAAACTCCAATACTTTGGCCACCTGATGCGAAGGGTTGACTCATTGGAAAAGACCCTGATGTTGGGAGGGATTGGGGGCAGGAGGAGAAGGGGACGACAGAGGATGAGATGGCTGGGTGGCATCACCGACTTGATGGACATGAGTTTGAGTGAACTCCAGGAGTTGGTGATGGACAGGGAGGCCTGGCGTGCTGCGATTCATGGGGTCGCAAAGAATCGGACACGACTGAGCGACTGAACGGAACTGAACTGACCTGAGGTCCCCTAGGGCTTGTTCAGTGGACCTAGGTACAAAGTGGCCCTGGTGGCATGGATAGAGGCTACATGATTGGCCACATCCACTTTGCTTCACCAAGGCTGACTTGCTTGTCAGTTTTGCTGTGTCCAAACAGCCAAAATCAAAGACCAACACTGAGCCTCCTGGGCAGCATCATTTCCCAGGGAGATCAGTGGCAGTTTGAATAATGAACCCCTTCCATCCTGGAGGGGACAGAGAGCTGTCCTCACAGGATAGACACATATTCTGGGTCTGGATTTGTCATCCTTGCTTGTAACACTTCTGCTAGCACCACCACCCGTGTGCTTCTAAAATGCCTTATTCACCATCATGGTATTCCTCACAACATTGCTTCCAATCAAGGAACTCATTTCTCAGCAAAAGAAGTGTGGCAATGTACTCAAGCCCATGGAATTCATTCTTATTACATAGCTCATCAGCCAGAAACAACTGATCCTAAAGAATCTTGGAATGAGCTACTGGAGCCTCAGCTGTGGTTCCAGTTGGGAGATGACCCTCTGAAAAAAAATAGGGTCTGTCTTACAGAATGCAATATGTACTTTGACTCAGTGATCAATATATGGTGCTACATAGAAATCAGGGCTTCCCAGGTAGCTCAGTGGTAAAGAATCCACCTGTAACGCAGGAGATACAGGTTTGATCCCTGAATCAGGAAGATCCCCTGGAGAAGGAAATGGCAACCCACTCCAGTAATCTTGCCTGGGAAATCCCATGGACAGAGGAAGCTGGCAGGCTACAATCCACAGAGTCCCTAAAGAGTCATACACGACTTAGGAACAAAAAAAAAATGACAAAAACATAGAAATCTTCTGTGACTAGGATGCAGGGATGTTAGACTTGAGGGCAAGAAGTGGGATTAGCTCCTCTCACTCTGACAACTAAAAACTCTTAGAATTTCTGCTTCCTGTCTCTGCAACTTTGAGCTCTGCTAGTTTGAAGTCTTGGTTTCCAAGACAGCAACACCAATGGCTCCACTGAAAAAATCTGAGACTCCCCCCTGGCCATTCTGAGGCCCTTATGCATGGAAAGTGAAAGTGAAAGTCACTCAGTCATGTCCAACACTTGCGACCCCACGGACTATACAGTCCATGGAATTCTTCAGGCCAGGATATTGGAGTGGGTAGTCTTTTCCTTCTTCAAGGGATCTTCCCAATCCGGGAATCAAACTGGGGTCTCCTGCATTGCAGGCGAACTCTTTACCAACTAAGCTATCAGGGAAGCCCATGGAAGCAATGGGCAAAAAATTGGGGAGGAGAAATTACTCTACTAGTTGGGGTGATTAATACCAAAAGGGAATTTAATGGCAGAGAAGATTGTGTCTGGAGCCTAGGGGATTCTCAGGGATCCTTCACTTCTTTTGTGTCCAAGAATAAAGAGTAAATGGAAAGTCAAGCAACCACAAAAAGGTAGAAACCCTAAGAATTTGGAATCTTTGGGAATGAAGGTTTGGGTCACTCCAACACTCCACCAGATGGAAAACACTGACCAGATAATACCCTAGATGAGGATGATGAAAACACAAAATATATGAACAGATAGTAAACAAAATAATATATATTAATATAATTCATTTATATGTAATATATTTTTATAGTTTACCCAGCCAGACATCCTGGAGTCTGAAGTCAAGTGGGTCTTAGGAAGCATCACTACAAACAAAGCTAGTGGAGGTGATGGAATCCCAGCTGAGCTATTTGAAGTCCTAAAAGAGGATGCTGTGAAAGTGCTCCATTCAATATGCCAGCAAATTTGGAAAACTCAGCAGTGGCCACAGGGCTGGAAAAGGTCAGTTTTCATTCCAATCCCAAAGAAAGGTAATGCCAAAGAATGTTTAAACTACTGCACAATTGCACTCATCTCACATGCTAGCAAAGTAATGCTCAAAATTCTCCAAGAGAGGCTTCAACAGTACATGAACCGAGAACCTCCAGATGTTCAAGCTGGATTTAGAAAACGCAGAGGAACCAGAGATCAAATTACCAACATCCACTGGATCATAGAAAAAGCAATTCCAGAAAAACATCTACTTCTGCTTTATTAACTATGCCAAAGCCTTTGAGTGTGTGGATCGCAACAAACTGGAAAATTATTCAAGAGATGGGAATACCAGACTACCTGACCTGCCTCCTGAAAAATCTGTATGCAGGTCAAGAAGCAACAGTTAGAACTGGACATGGAACAATGGAGTGGTTCCAAACTGGGAAAGGAGTATATCAAGGCTGTATGTTGTCACCCTGCTTATTTAACTTATATTCAGAGTACATCGTGTGAAATGCTGGGCTGGATGAAGCACAAGCTGGAATCAACACTGCTGGGAGAAATACCAATAACCTCAGATAAGCAGATGACACCACCCTTATGGCAGAAAGCAAAGAGGAACTAAAGAACCTCTTGATGAAAGTGAAAGAGGAGAGTGAAAAAGCTAGCTTAAAACTCAACATTCAAAAAATGAAGATCATTGCATCGAGTCCCATCACTTCACTGCAAATAGATGAGGAAACAATGGAAACAGTGACAGACTTTATTTCCTTGGGCTCCAAAATCATCCAGATGGTGACTGCAGTCATGAAACTAAAAGACACTTGCTCCTTGGAAGAAAAACCATCACCAAACACAGCATATTAAAAAGCAGAGACATTACTTTGCCAACAAAGTTCTGCCTAGTCAAAGCTATGGTTTTTCCAGTAGTCATGTATGGATGTGAGTTCAACCATAAAGAAAGGTAAGTGCCAAAGAATTGATGCTTTTGAAATGTGGTATTGGAGTAGACTCTTGAGAGTCCCTTGGACTGCAAGGAAATCAAGTCAGTCAATCCTAAAGGAAATCAGTCCTGAATGTGCACTGGAAGGACTGATGCTGAAGCTGAAGCTCCAATATGTTGGCCACCTGATGCGAAGAACTGACTCATTGGAAAAGACCCTGATGTTGGGCAAGATTGAAGGCAGGAGGAGAAGGGGACGACAGATGGTGAGATGGTTGGATGGCACTGACTTGACAGACATGAGTTTGAGCAAGCTCTGGGAGGTGGTGATGGACAGGGAAGCCTGGTGTGCTGCAGTCCATGGGGTTGCAGGGAGTCGGACACAACTGAGCGGCTTAACTGATACATGCATACATACTTTATGATCAGTTATACAAATAGGGACTATGGCAGTTATGCATATTTTCTTCTTCCTGTGTATGAGTGTGTATGTGTCTATTATTTTACTTTCCATTCTCCTTCCCTTATTATGTCAAACAAGTTATAAGAGGTTAACTTTGCTAATTTACAGTGAAAAGAAGAAAATACCCAGATGATGAAGTTCTCCCTTGGAAAGAGTAGTCAACACAACTGGTAATGGCAACTGACTGTCCCCACAGATGGATACAATGACTATTGAAACTGCATCCTCATCTGGAGGATAGAATGAGAATGTGTTTGTACAAAAGATGGTTACATCTTGTTGGGTGAAAGAACAATCTTTTTATGGTTGTGGAAAGTTCAAATTTGTGTAGAAAGGAATATGTAGATGCTGAGGACCAGAGGAATAACCTGAAATAGCCCAATTGTCAAATTTGAACCCTTCCTTCCAAACTCCACTGTGTGATACTGGAGGTTCTCCTGTGCACTGGCTCCCTGCCCAGTTCTGTCCATCGGAGCCACTGGAGGAAGACTGAAGGGTTACAGGAGGAACAGAGAACTTGGTCCTTCCCGTTGATGCCCGGTTTGCTTCATGCCTTGGTCAGATTGGTCTACTCGGTGTTGGCGCAAGGTAGCAGTTAAATACACTTTGAAGTTTTCCCAACACAGCCTCACTGTGACCCCTTAGAGAAACCAATTCTAGGCAGCTGAACAGCCCCAACTCCTTGGGATTGAGTCCCAACCCCACGGGCCCCTCCTTCGAACCCAGCTACACCAGTCCCAGCCAAGTAGTTTCCTTTCCTTGGCAGTTTGACTTTCAGCTCTGCGGGTCCCTTCTCTCAAGATTCTAGGTTTTAATAATTCCAACATCTTCTCTTTGTTCCCCTAGTTCTATGGGTGGTGGCTGCTTCCTGCATTTGCTCCTTCCATGACACCCTGCTGCCCCTGCTGCTAAGTCACTTCAGTCGTGTCCAACTCTGTGCGACCCCAGAGACGGCAGCCCACCAGGCTCCCCCATCCCTGGGATTCTCCAGGCAAGAACACTGGAGTAGGTTGCCATTTCCTTCTCCAATGCATGAAAGTGAAAAGTGAAAGTGAAGTCGCTCAGTGGTGTCCAACTCCTAGCAACCCCATGGGACTGTGAGTGAGCAATTCTTCTGAGCTAGTTACAGTCCTTTATGCTAATTCTTCTCTTTGTTTACAATTTTCAAAATACCTGGTATGGCTTTTGTCTCTTGAATAGACCCTGACCAATACATCTCTCAAAGGGGATCTCTACAATGGCATGGCAGACTAAGATGGAAGCCTCACCGGCTTTCCTGAGAGTTCAGTTGGTAAAGAATCCACCTGTGATGCAGGAGACCCTGGTTTGATTCCTGGGTCAGGAAGATCCACTGGAGAAGGGATGGGCTACCCGCTCCAATATTCTTGGGCTTCCCTTGTGGCTCAGCTGGTAAAGAATCTGCCTGCAATGTGGAAGACCTGGGTTCAATCCCTGGGTTGGGTTGGGAAGATCTCCTGGAGACGGGAAAGGCTACCCACTGCAGTATTCTGGCCTGGAGAATTCCATGGACTGTATAGTCTTTGGGGTCACAAAGAGCCAGACACAACTGAGCAACTTTCACTTTCAACCACACTTCATGCTCTGGCAATATCAGAATTGCCTGCAGCTCCCCATTCATAACATGTTTTCTGCTTCTGGGCTCTTTCCCTATCCTAGGAATCAGGACAAGACCATCTCTTTGGACCAAATACTAAAATTAAGATGTATACACAACACGAAGTGTTAAGTGCCTGAGACATAAAGCAGTGTGAGACTATAAAAGACAGAAATTCCAACTAGCAGTAGGTAGGAGGGAGCCAGGAAAAGCTTCATGAAAAATAAGGCATTGGATCTGGGTCTGGAAATGTATTGGGTTGGCCAAAAAAAAGTTTGTTCAGATTTTTCCTAAAGATAAGTAATGTCTTCCCAAAAAACATGAATGAACTTTTTGGTCAAACCAATAGGTAGAATACGTACCTATTGGTAGGGGAGAAAGAAGGGAGGGCATGTAGGCAGGAAATGTGGCATAAGCAAAGGCCCAGAGATGGAAAATCTTGGAGTATGGGTGGAGAAGAGTGAACAGAATTATTGGATGGAACATCAGGTGACCAAGGGGATATTCACCCCTCCATCTCCTACCCCCACAATCTTTCCGCCAGCCTCACCCCTTTTGGGAGCTCAGCTACCCCTCCAGCTCTTTCATCTCGTTACTTCCATTTCCCCATTCCTGCCCCCAGGGAGCCCTCCGTCAGAACTGAGGGATTTATGAATACTAACACTCCCTCACTCAGATCAATGGCCAAAGATCAATAGCTATAATGCAGAAAATTAATCCATATTCATTAGAGTTGAATCGAGCAAGTGATATTATAAAAAACTCCCTTGGAAATCTATGGAAGGGAATTAAAGAGAAAGTTGCTCTAATGTCACTACAGTCTGCCAAGTGACAGGTTTAAGAAATCAGGCAAAGGAAGCTCCTGTTAATACTCAAAGGAAGATTTAAGATCACAAAGGCCATAGCTATACTGGCTACTCGAATGTACAGGGTATGGAGATGGAAGAGATGTTTTCCTTCACATGAAATTGGAGATCTAGGAAGTAAATGAATTCACAGGTCACCTCCAGTCCTAGAAACCTGTAACTCCTAGATTCCTCCCTGATGTGACAAGTAGTCACAGATGAGCTTCAGGATTGTCAAGTGGAATTATTAATTTAGACAATAGCCTTGAGGACTTCCCTGGTCGTGCAGTGGATAAGAATCTGCCTGCCAATGCAGGGGACACAAGCTCAACCCCTAGCCCAGGAAGATGCCACATGGGCATATGCTCAGTCATTTAGTTGTGCCCTACTATCTGCAACCCCATGGACTGTAGCCCACCAGCCTCCTCTGTCCATGGAATTTTCCAGGCAAGAATACTGGAGTGGGTAGCCATTTCCTACTCCAGGAGATATTCCTGACCCAGGAATTGAACCCATGTGTCTTGCATCTCCTGCACTGGCAGGCAGATTCTTTACCATTTTGCTACCTGGGAAGCCCAGGAAGTGCAGTTAAGCTGGTGCACAGCTACTGAGTCCACGTGCTGCAACGACTGAAGCCGGTGTGCCTAGAATCTGTGCTCCACAGTAAGAGGAGCCACCACAGTGAGAAGCCTGTGCACCACAGTGAAGAGTAGTTCCTGCTCACAGCAACTAACTAGAGAAAGCCCGAACAGAGCAATGAAGACCCAGCAGAACCAAAAATAAGCAATTGAAAAAGAAAACAACCTTGACTCCTGAAGACTAGTCTCCCTCCTGGTCCCTTCTCCTGTCCAAGGGGGTCTCTGGTCATTCCCACAGGCAGAACCCCCTAGTCTCTACCCACCATACATCTCACAAAATAAGAAGAGGTACAGATTCACAAGAAAATCAGTCTAATGCAGCTGTGGAAATTGGAGCAATCTCAAAGGGAAAGTACAAGCCTGGCCCGGTTTGCAGAGCTCAGACAGAAGGTCTGGTCTCCAGTTCTTACTAGCTAAGGACTAGACTTCACCTCTTACTAGCTATGGGAAAATAACACAATTCTTTGAGGTTCAGTTTCTTTGTCAGCAGAATAAGGACAATAATATAATAATTCCTTCCTCAGCAGGATTACTATGAAGATTAATTAACACAATGCATGGTTAAAGTGGTTCACGAACTGCAAAATGCTATTCAAAAACTTTATTATATTATCCTAAAAGACTAGAGATGTGCTTCTGAGGCAGGTATCTCGTTAATGGAATCTGTCTATGATTCCACAAGGTCCATGAATGCCCTGAAATTGTATGCCAAATTGTCTATGTATGTATGTATGTGCATTTTGAGGGGGAAGAGGGCCATGGCTTTTAAGAGGTTCTCAAAGAAGTTTGTGACCAACAGAGATTAAGAATTAAGAACCCCCACCCCCACCCCCAGTCTCCCCGGCCCCCCACCCCCACCCCCCACCACCGACCAGGACTTCCCTTGTGATCCAGCAGTTAAGAATCAGCCTTCCAATGCTAGGCACTTGGGTTTGATCCCTGCTTGGGAAATTAAGATCCCCCATGCCATGGGGCAACTAAGCCTGCGAGCCACAACTACTGAGCCCGCATGGCACAACTAGAGAGAAGCCAGTATGCCACAGTGAAGATTGCACAGGCCACAACTAAGAGCCGACACAGCCAAATAAATAAATAAACAGAATTAAGAACTCCCAATAGAAGGTGATTGAGCAGAAGTGCCACATCTCTGTGCAGATGGGACTAGATTCTTTTATGCATGACAGCAAGAAAGACCTTACCTTAGCAGGAGTCACTGGAATATGAAGCATCAAAGCTTCATCTTGGTGGTCAGCCACACAAATGGCCTGGGTGCTGGCTTGCTCTGAAGCAGGTGGAATGGTATTAACAGATTCTTAACAGTTCTTCCACCGTCCATGGTGTCCAACTCCAGGGAGCCTCTGTTCAGCTCTTTGTAACTGGAGCCCTTTGGAGGAGATCCCCAGAGTCTGGCAGAGAGGAGCTCTTGCCTCCAACTTACCTCCCTCTACACTCCTTCCGATCTCAATCATCACAGCCAGAGAAATCACAGATTCTACGACTGCCCTTCCTGAAACCCTGGTTGCTTCCCTCTCCCCTGGGCATGCTGGGAGATTCCTGGCTGGGGGTGGGGAGGAGGAGGGGAGCATCTAGATCGTATCTTTCTTTACAGTGTCTCATGTTTGGAACCCAGACTCAGGTACAAGATGGTCCCATACTCCCTTCTAACTCGGCCTGTTTGAAATCTCCCTGGTCTCTGGAATCCTCCAGGGGCAAAATTAAACAGGGCCCCAGCTCACTGAAGGCATGATTGGCCAACTGATGGGTGTTAGTTTTTATTGTTCACATCATTTCATTTCCCACTGACCCCACTTGAAAAATCCTAGAGGCCCCTAACTGATAGCTTTTCCAGTGTTTATAGAATGAGGGCATAGAAAATGACCCACACTGGGAGGAAATAAAGAGGTTATCTTGTGCTTACCCATAGCCTCCTTCCCTGAAAGCCTCAAAGGGCCAGGGGTGGACTATACAAGCTCCCCTCCTCAGAAGACCAGACGCTTCTCCTGGTGTCTCATCCTAGTCCTGTGGATGGTGCTGTGTGACAAAAGGAAAGTGACCCCACATCTAGACTCAGTCTCTTCCTCTCCAACTGTCTGCAAGTCTCAGGGCCCCGTGAACTACTTTGGGTCTTTTTTCTTCCTCTGAGTTTTTTTTTTTTTTCCTAAGAACTGCCAAGCGCCTGGGGGATGTAGTGTGGACAGAAATGACCACAGAGCTAGAGGGAATGTTTAAGGAGTCCAACAACCATTCAACACGATTTATTGAGCATCTGTCATTTTTCAGGAATGATGCAGTCCACACAAAGAGATGGGCTCTGGCCAGGTGAGCTTCTCCAGGACATCAGCTTCCTTCCAAGGACAGGGCAGCCTCCCTGTAAGGCAGTTCCACAATTTTGCCTATCTTTGTGGAATTTATTCCAGTCTGTCTAATGGGTATCATGGTAATTTGGATAAATGACCTACTCCCCTACTGGAACACAAATGCCTAAAGGGCAGAGGAGTCCAGACAAGTGTTCTGCACTTGTTTGCTGAATTAAATTAAATTAAAACGGAGTTCATGCCCTGTTTTTAATCTCTTTAGGTGGTAGAGAGCAAAAGCAAATTAGAACACTCAATACACATGGTGCTCCTGAAGAATTCTCCTCTATTAAACACACACACACTCATATACCCACATACACATATATGCATATGTGTGCACACGTGCACATTACATTCAGAGGAGACTCCTGGCTCCCCGCCACTTGCTTGAAAAGCCAGGCTTCAAGAGACAATTAAATATTGATATCTTTACATCTTAGTATCTTCTTTTCAAATCCAAACAGCCCCAACAGGAGCCATCACTGGCACTTATTTAACTCCTTAAAAATATCCACAAGGGGTTTTAGCCTTTCAAAATTAAGTCGTTAAGAGCAGAGAAGACGCAACAGGCTTTAGGGTGGGAGTGAACTAACTCCCCAGAAATAAGGCTCGTAGAACCCCAACTCACTTCTTAGACTCAGTCTGGGATCCAGCATTCCTGGATCTGGGGCCCCGTTTCCCAGTCCACACCCCCCCCCAACCATGGTCTGCAAAGGACAAAGCGATGTTTTCTTGCCAGCTTTCCCCAACAGGTACTTGAGTGCCCTGCAATCAGGGCTTGGCAGATTATACAAATTGTGGATAATGATGTCCTCACTGAATAGATTAACCCAGCAGGGGCCCTGCACAGGAGCTAGCAGGTGTCGGCTTCCAGACCCTGAGCACTCAGCCCCAGCCCCAAGCACGGTGATGGTGCTTCTAGACCCAGCTGCCAATGGCCTTCTCACTACCCTACCTGCACCACCTGCCACCAGGCTTCATCACACACACACTCTTGCCTCTTCTCCCTCAGTCTTTCCTTAATGGTCTACCCTATGGGATCTCCCAGGTCAGGGCTGAGAGGCAAGGGAACAGAGCACTTTCCCAGGAGTTGTTTGAGCTAAGGGTAAGCAAAGGAGCTTTCATATGGGCCGAATCTTATCACCTTGAGTCACTGATATAGGCATTCCTGTCTAAGTCCCCATCTGTGGGCAGGAGTTACGTCCCTGTCCTCTCCACAAAACCCAGTCTAGGGCCTTCAACACAATAGGTATTCACTAAATGAATGCTTCTTGGGTAGAACTCCAAAATCACAGGGCTGGGAAAGCATCTTTGAAATGATTTAAGCAGTCAACAGACATATTCTGATTATGACTCATCTGCCAGGCTTTGTGTAAACACTGGCATAGGGATTTTAGCCTTGCTGCTATCAGTTCCTTGAAATTATAGGCAAATTAAATGATCACACATTTTTCTGTAGGGAGAGGGCCCATGGCTTTCACCACATTCTTCACTGGGCCCTGACCCATCCTTTAAAAAATGTTAGCCACTGCCTGTCCTCCCTACCCAGGTGGCGCTAGTGGTAAAGAATCTGCCTGCCACCACAGGAGACAGAAGAGACTCCATCCCTGGGTCAGGAAGATCCACCGGAGGAGGAAATGGCACCCCACTCCAGCATTCTTGCCTGAAAAATCCCATGGACAGAGGAGCCTGGCGGGCTACAGTCACAAAGTGTCAGACACAACTGAGCATCTGAGCACGCACTGCCTGTCCACAGGAAGGACAGCCACGAAAGCCAACATTCACAGCAGGGTGATAACACCAGGATGGAGATGAGCAAAGGATGGTGTGGGGGCAGAGAAGAAGGTCCAGCCTGTGGAAGACATAGCCCTGAAATCAGCATCACTCCCTTCTAAGGTAGATATTGCAAGTCCCATTTCGCCAGTAAGAAAAATGAGGCTCAGAGAGGTTAGGCTACCTGACTAAGGTCACACACCAAAAGAACCAAAAGCGAACCGAAGTCTCTCTGACTCCAAACTCAGTTCTATCTTGTTCCCTGCAGCTGCCCTGGCATTTGAGAGCCCAGCTTTGAGACCCCTCATGCTCTCCCAGGCATCCAGGGTGGGGTGGGTGGTGCAAAAAAATGGAACCCCTGCGATGTTTGCCTGAATTCTGATCAGCCGAGGTGCGGGCTTGGCGGCAAGGCCTCTGGGTCCCCCGTGTGCACGCCTTTGCATGCCTCAGCGGACTTTGTGGAGTCTATTTACCACATCTAAGACCAATTTCCTTCCCTTCAGTTGCTTTGAAGATAATTGAAGGTACTTGCATTGTCTGCCTGGGAATGTAAAAAGCTAGCTAATGCCGAATCGATGCTTCCTGCTTAATGCTGGGCCTCCGCCCGCCCGCCCGCCCTGAGCAGCCGCTCACACAGCCTTCAATGACGGCTTCTGCAGATCTTCCCGGCCAGCGACTTTGTTAATCAGAAAGGGGCTGGGGAACGTGGGGGCCCTCAGGATAATGGCAGGCAGATTGAGTTGTTAAGCCCAAATGAAATATTTAGCGGCACCATTTGCAGGATTCAGCTGGTTGGAACAGTACTTCAGCCCTGCTTGGGGAAGGGGGTTGGGGAGGGTACCCAACGGGGGCTCCCCAAACTAGGGGCACTGATTACCTTGTTCTAGCCTTCAGTGAGCTAGAGCCTGGGGAAGCAGCACTGGATCAGGCTGAGAAAATGCTGCAGAGACAAGGGAGAGAGGAGGAGAAGACCAGCCCCACATGAGGTCCTGGTTGACTCTGGTCCCCAGGGCAGGCTGGGACCACTCAGAAGAGCAGGTGGCCACATTCTGCCAAACCTGTACCTGCAGCCCCCAGAGGGCATGAAATAGGGTGCACCCATCACCAAGGAGTTGGTTCTCAGAGTCTCCATTTCTCCACATCTCTTCCAGATGCCAGCCAATCCCCATGCACTGAACCTTCGCTTATCATGGCAAGTTTAACTGGGACTTATAGGTGATGGACAGGGAGGCCTGGCGTGCTGCAATTCATGGGGTCGCAAAGAGTCGGACACGACTGAGCGACTGAACCAATAGGCCTGGCATCTTCCCAGGTGGCTCAGTGGTAAAGAATCTGCCTGCCAATGCAGGAAACGCAGGTTTGATCCTTGGGTTAGAAAGATCCCCTGGAGGAGGAAATGGCAACCTGTCCTGGATAACCCCATGGACAGAGGAGCTTGGTGGGCTACAGTCCCTGGTGTGGCAGAGTCAGACATGACTGAGTGACTAAGCGCATGTGCACACACACACACACACACACACACACACACACAGGGCTAGTTAAAGGTTGAGGCTGGAGAGGAGGAAATAGAAAAGATGGTGATTTCCATGTTCTCCTTCCTGAACTCTGTAAGAACAGCACATTCGAGTCTTATGTGCTTTGTACCACACCATCCTGCTCAGGGCTTCCCAGGTGGTGCTAGTGGTAAAGAGACCGCCTGCCAATGCAGGAGACATAAGAGATGTGGGTCTGGTCCCTGTGTCAGGACAATCCCCTGGAGGAGGAAATGCAGCCCACTCCAGTATTCTTGTCTGGAGAATCCCATGGACAGAGGAGACTGGCAGGCTACAGTCTATAGGGTTGCAAAAAGTCGAACATGGCTGAAGCAGCCACACACACACACCACATCCTGCTAAAATCACGGAACCTCAGCCTTAGGAGAGACTTCGTAGGTCTATGTTCGTTCAACGTTTGTTGGACTCCTCACTTACTATGGTCAGGTATAGTAGACACCATGCCATCTGCCCATTCCACATTCAATATTTTAACCCCCTCTACAGCACCCCATTCCAACTTGGCCATCCATTCGAATGACTTCATGGATGGGGAATGAGTTAGTTCCTATTGATCATCCTAACCAATCTTTGTTAGAAATAACCCCCTTTATTCAAACCAAAATCTGTACCTCTTCAGCTTTTATTTACACCTTGGCCTTTGCTCCCCTGACCCATTCTCTAGCCTCCCACTCTCCCGCCCCCAACACTGCCCCACTTGCAGCCTTCAGATATCTGAACCATCTCTAGGTTTCTTCCAGCCCAGCAGGAGGACCAAAATCTAACTATAATCTGAGGAACCAGGTGGACTGTAGCAGTGCTAAGTCTTTTGGATGTCAATTTAATCTTTTTGTAACTCTTCTCCCTCATGTTTGTTTGATTCTCTTTAACTTGATCTCCAGGTCTAGTGCAGTGGTAGCAGTCACAAAATTCCTTCATAAAAGCAGGTTACAAAATTTCTGTTCTTGTCTATGATAGACTGGCTTGTATCAGACAAATTCTCCTGCTAATAAAAACTTAAAAAATCAAAAACAAAAAACAACTCTTTAAAAATCAACAGAGAGCTACCAAGGCAGCCAGGACTTATGAGCCAAAATTCAAAAAAGAAGGGAAATGAACTGAGAAGCTACCCTACATTCATGGTTGCCTTGCCCTGATTCATATGCAGTAGCTCAGAGGCTGAAAGGACAAGCTGAGACTAACAAGACGAGCATAAGGTACTAGCTGATACACAGTGAAGCCAAGCAGTACCTGGTCAGCCTCATGAGGCTGAGGAGACATAAATGGAGTTTAGAGCTACCAACCGAAGAATCCAGGATATAAAGGTTAAGATCTTGGAGACAAGAGAAGGTCAAAGAAATGAGCCCCATATTTAATGGCACTTCTCCTTAAGACATTTGTCATCCATAAGCAATAGCCCAGGGAATGAAAATCCTAAGCAAAAGTGGCTGCAAGGCTAGAAAACTAAAATGAGCTGTTAGCTCAGGGTCCTTGCAGCTGAGATGCCAGAATGGGGCTGAGGTTGGCTGTGTTAAATGCCCTTCCTAACAGATCTTCATCCTGGTGTAAAACCAAGATGTAAAAATAGTCGTGTCAAAAAAGGGTTATGGCCACATGTAGTCCTAATGCTGAACTAATTGCAAACCAGTGTGTGCCCAAGGCTGTTGAGAAGTTCATCATTCAAAACATAGTATAAACCACGGTCATCAGAAACATTTCCAGAATGTCTTTAACATACATGTGCTTCCCAAGCTCTATGTGAAACTACATTACCATTCACAGTAAGGCAGTCAGGGACCATTCTCACAAAGCCCAGAAAATCCAAAAACTCTCACCTAATTTAGATCTAATGGTGCTGCCCTGTGATCTCTGCCAAAGCCCATGTAAGGAGTTGGGTTCTAAAGACTGAAGGAAAACTATCCTCTGGAAAAAAAAATTAAATGGAAGTTATACTTTTAAAAAAAGAGAGATTTTAAAAATCCCATACATAGTCTTAGGAAGATAAAAATGAAAGGTCACAACCAAGAAGACCTGGTGTACATTCCAGGATTTAATCTGGGATCCCTAAGTGCTAAAGCAAAAGAGTAACTGTGAAGAGGGAATATACCAACGTTCAGAGAGACTGGAACCCAGCTTCAAATACAGGTGATCTTCCCCTACTTTAACTGGTGAAGCAAATCTTAACTGGAAGAAGACATCACCTAGAGACAGTAATTTTCATAACAATGCCTGACATTCAATAAAAAGTGACTAGGCATTCTAAAACACAGAATGATATAACTAAGAACCAAAATAAAGATCAGATCATAGAAACAGCTTCATAGCTGAACCAAATATTAGTGTTTTCAGACACAGATTTTAATATAACTATAATGAATAGCTTCAAGAAAATAGATCAAAATGGGGAATTGTAGCCAAAAAGAAAAGAAAAAAAAAAACACTCTGGAATATTTAAAATAAGAACCAAAATTCAAGAACTAAAAATATGTAACACCTAAAATCAACTATTTGGGTTTAATAAGAAATTAGACACTGCTGAAAGAAAGAATGGGTTGGAATGGTAGGTTGAAAGACAATAACCAGACTAACAAAAAGAGAAAATATTATTTAAAGATGGAAATGTAGAAAAGAGTGTAAGACATATGGGGCACGGTAAAAAGATCTAACATATGCAAAACTGAAGTACCCGGAAAAAAGGAGAAGAATTTAGCATAAACAATATTTGAAAAATAGTGGCTGTGAATTTTCTAAAATTCACATTCTTTTAAACTAAAGAAAGACATTAAGCCACAGATTTTCAGAGAACCTCAAGCAGAATAAATGTGCAGGCATATCATGGCAAAAGTATTGAAAACCCAACCGAGAGAAACATTTAAAGCAAACAGAGGGGGAAAATAACCCACATTACTTTCAAATAAGTAAAAATAAAACGAAAAATAACTTCTTAAATAGAAATGATAAAAGTAGTAAAAGTAATTATTTCAATTTATTGTAATAAGCCAAAGATGCACATTATAATATCAGGAGTAGTCAATAAAAAATAGAAAAAGACTATATGCAGCTCACACCAGAGATGCAGGTTCAATCCCTGGGTCAGGAAGATCCCCTGGAGAAGGAAATGGTAACCCACTCCAGTATTCTTGCCTGAAAAATCCCATGGACAGGGGAGCCTGGAGAGCTACAGTCCAGGGGGTCACAAAGAGTTGGACACGACTTAGAGACTGAGTACACTTGCATACAACTAACACAATAATGGAAATAATAAAGCATACTTAATTAAAGCAAAGAAGAAAATAAAGGAAGACAAAAATCATTATAAATAAAATACACACTATAATGTGTTTAAGCCCAAATAGACCAGTAATTGCACAAAAGGATAAGTATACTAAATTCTTCTATTGAAAACAAAACTTGTCAGACAAGTTTTTAATTTGTCAGATGTTTTTAATACCTATTATTTATTTAAATCATTCTAGTAACAAGCAAATATAAGGTTTCTAGATTGAGGCAGACTAGTAATAACTTCATTGGGTCTCCATGCCCAATTCCCCCCCTTAAGGGTGGTATAACGAGAACCAGATGGTTAGAACTGTACATGCAATGCGTGCTCTGGCACAGAGCAGAGGAATTCAAAAATCATGAACCTGGGAGTTTATATAGGAACAGTCATACAGTTCCTCCCCGCTCTTCATCCTGAGAGAGGAGAGGAATCTTATCTTTCTAAAGCAAACTGTTTTCTCACAGAAGAGAAAAGACAAAGTCTCTACTCTGGAATGCAAGTATTTGGCTCTGGGGTTGATACATTTACTTACCCTTTGAATGGGAGCAGATGGCTCCATTATAACGCATAAAAGCAGCTCCAGTTTTATCACCCTTAGAATGTGAGGAGCAAATGTGACTGGAGGAAAGAGACATCTTTTCTTTGCTTAGAAAGACTTAGAAAACTTTAACCATGAAGAAACATAAAAATATTCATATCGCTTTCCAACAAGTATGATGAACAAAAACAACTATATGCTGCTTATAAGCAATGCATCTTAAATACAAGACCAAAGAAAGGGTAAAAGAATAGAAAAAGATACACTGTGCTAACACCAACCAAATCTGGAGCAAGAAGAAATAAAGAATTTCTTATGTTCTTCTCAGTAACTGATAAAATGAGCACATAAAAATATAAAGGATATAGAAGATTTGAAATATACACTTAATAAACCTAAACTAATTAAAATTACGTTACACTAATTAAAAATACACGAAAACAGTATACTCAATATCTTTTCAGAGTAACAGATATACCTTCACATCTGAAATAACCAAAAACTTAAACAAAATTTATAAAACAATGGTACATAAGGCTTAGGGCATCAGGTGACAAAGAAGAGTGATCCCTGAGAAATGGGAAATACAGGAGGTCAATGAGCCTTCTTGTTCCAGTTTACTGCCTGCAGGAAGTTTCCAGGTTGTGGCGCAGAGAGGAAACCCACATGGAACTCAGTGCTCTCCCTGAGTTAAGAAAGTAAATCCAAAATTCTAGGGAGTCCTAGGTTACCAAAATTCACTCATACCACAGTTCAATAATTCCATTATTTTTCAGTCTTTATTTCTATGTTGCTTTTTTAATATTTTCTACTTCATTGTCTTCAAGTGTACTAATTTTTTCTTGCACAATATCTAAAATATCATGATCTTGACCAGTATCTTTTTTCATCTAAAACATTGCATTTTTTCCATCTTTAGAAATTCAAATTGGGTCTTTTTCTTTCTTTTATGTTTCCATTAATACTTATGCATAGTATAGCTAAATCTTTCCTCCAGCTTCTTGACCCTATATAATACAGTTATAATAACTGTTTTCATGCCCTTATCTATTAATCCTACCATTTGGATCAGATTTGATGGAATAAAAATTCTCATTATAGGTATAATTTTCTGCTTTTTACATATCTGATGATTTTTTTTATTGGATGATAGCATTAGTGGTAAAGAATCTGCCTACCAATGCAGGAGATTCAAGAGACGCAGTTTTGATCCCTGGGTTGGGAAGATCCCCTGGAGTAGGAAATGACAACCCACTTCATTTTTCTTGCCTGTAAAGTTCCTTGGACAGAGGAACCCCATGGGGTACAGTCCATGAGGCCACAAAGAGTCAGAAACAGACTGAGCAACTAAGCACAGCACTGCACAGGTGCTAAATATATTTGTATTCCTATAAATGTTCCTTAACTTTGTTCTGGGGTACAGTTAAGTTATTTGGAGGTAGACTGACCTTTTTGAAATTTGGCTTTAGCCTTCATTATGTGGGACCAGAGAAACATTTAACCTAGGGTTAGTTTTTACCACTACTGAGGCACGACCCTTCTAGTTTCTGTCCCTCAGGCTCCATGAATTATGGTTTCTTTTCTGGATAGTGGAAATAGACAATATTCTTAGTTCAATGAATGCAAGAGAATTTCCATTGAGTTTTTTCAGGTGTTTCTTTCCCTGGCCTCAGGTAGTTTCCGCAAATGAATTTTCTCTCTCCCTCTCTTTCTCTCCTAAAGTTAGATTACAGTAAGTTTAAAATATATACTTTAAGCTGTGCCGTTCAGTTCAGTTCAGTCGCTCAGTCGTGTCCGACTCTTTGAGACCCCATGAACCACAGCACACCAGGCCTCCCTGTCCATCACCAACTCCCAGAGTTTACCCAAACCCATGTCCATCAAGTCGGTGATGCCATCCAGCCATCTCATCCTCTGTCATCCCCTTCTCCTCCTGCTCCCAATCCCTCCCAGCATCAGGGTCTTTTCCAATGAGTCAGCTCTTCGCATCAGGTGGCCAAAGTATTGGAGTTTCAGCTTTAGCATCAGTCCTTCCAATGAACACCCAAGGCTGATCTCCTTTAGAATGGACTGGTTGGATCTCCTTGCAGTTCAAGGGACTCTCAAGAGTCTTCTCCAACACCACAGTTCAAAAGCATCAATTCTTTGGCGCTCAGCTTTCTTCACAGTCCAACTCTCACATCCATATATGACCACTGGAAAAACCATAGCCTTGACTAGACGGACCTTTGTTGGCAAAGTAACATCTCTGCTTTTGAATATGCTATCTAGGTTGGTCATAACTTTCCTTCCAAGGAGTAAGCGTCTTTTAATTTCATGGCTGCAATCATAATACCACCAAAATGATAAAGAGTTACAGTTAAACCCAAGTGATAAAACGGAATCATAACAAGTACTCAGTATAAATAATGGCAGACATCTTAGGCAAATCTAATACTACAATATACAAAAAGGTAATATATCATGACCAAGAATGCAAAACTGATCTAACATTTTAAAACCAATGTTATTAATTGAATAAACAGACCAAAAAAGACAAAGCATATGTAGAAAAGCACTTGACAAAATTCAATATCATTCCTTATAAAAACTCTCAGAAAACTACAAATTAAAGAGAACTTCCTCAACTTGATAAAGATTATCTACCAAAACCTACAGAAAATATCACACTTGCAGAGAACTTCAAGTACAGATGGTTTTTCCAGTGAATTTTAACATACATTTAAGAAATAAATCTACACAAATTTTTCCAGAGAATAGAAAAACTTTACATTTCACAACTTATATTATGAGACCAGTATAATCTTGATACCAAAACCTGATAATAACATTACAACAAGAAAAATTTCAGATCAATCTCTCTCATGAATGTAAATGCAAAATTCTAAACAAATTATTAACAATGGAATCCAATGATATATAAAAAGAATAATATAGCACAATCAACTTGGGCTTATTCCAGGAAAGCAAAGTTTGTTGACTATTTGAAAAGTAATCAATGCAACTGATTATAATTCCCCAGTTAACAGAATAAAGGAGAAAAAAAATTACATGATCTCTTCAATAAATGTAGTAAAGTCATTTAATAAAATTCAACACTCATTCATTTTTAAAATTAGAAAAAGAAAAGCTTAACAAATTAGCCACAGAATAAAACTTCCTTAATTTTATAAAGGATAATTCTTTTTTTTTAATTGCAACAAACACCATTCTTATTAATAAATATTAAATGATTTACTCCTGATATCAGGAATGAGGCAATGATGTCCACTGTCACCCTCCTATACAACGTTGTATCTTAGGTCCTACCCAGTGCAATGAGGAAAAGGAAAAAAGTATATAATGTTTGAAAATCAATAGTCACTTTGCAAAGGATGTGAATATGTACTTGAAAATCCAAGAATTTTCAGATAAACTGATAGTTAAAAAATTAATTCAGCCAAGTCCAGCAAGGTTACATACAGTTCAACATGTCAAAATTAATTGTATTTCTATATACAACCAAAATATTAAGAAATATTTTTTTAAAAAGCATTTTCAAAATAATATTTGGATATAGCATCGAACACATAAAATATCTAGAAATAAACCCAACAAAAATATGCAAAGCCTCGAGGGAAAAAAACCTACAAGTTTTATTAAGATGAATTAAAGAAGACTTAAATGAATGAGGAAATATAACATATTTATGGATTGAAAGAATCAATCTTATATGCAAAATACTGTAAAAAAAATCAATCCTCTTCAAAATGATATAAAATTCAATGACATCCTAATCAAAATCTCAGCATGTCTTTTATTTTGCAGAGATTGATAAATTGAATCAAAAACTTATATGAAAATGTGGAGCATAAAAATAGAAAAGACAATCTTAAAGGTGAGTAACAAATATGGAGGACATAAACTACACATATTAAGTATATTACTAAGCACCAAATAAGACACTGTTGAGTTGGCACAAGGTGAGCAAATGTGCAATAGAGCAAAACAGAGAATACAAAGAGTCTCATGCATGCTTCATTTCTAGCAGAGGTGGTATGACAAAATGGTGGGAAATGAACAGTCTTTTCAATAAGTGGAGCTCAACTAATTGGATACTTATATGGAGGGGGGGCGGAAATGTTGATCCCTACCTCACACTATACACAAAAATTACTTCCAGACTTATTGTAAACAAAAAAAGTGAAACAAGAAAGCTTCTAGAATATAAGAGAATACATTAATGACCTAGAACTAGGTAAATCGTTCTTAAATTGGGCACAAAATATACTAACCATAAAGGACAATATTGATAATGGGACCAAGTTAAAATTTAAAGCTTCTGTGTATCAAAGGATACCTTAAAAGATTGAGAAGGCAACTCACTTTGAGGAAGAAGAAATTTTTTGATATATATTTGAAACAAAAAACTCATATCCAGAATATGTAAATGACCTGCATGCTTAGTCACTCAGTTGTCTCTGACTCTTTGCAACCCCATGAACTGTAGCCTGCCAGGCTCCTCTATTCATGGAATTTTCCAGGCAAGAATACTGGAGTGGGTTGTCATTTCCTACTCCAGGGGTTTCTTCCCAACCCAGGGATCAAACCCATGTCTCTTGTATCTCCTGCCTTGGCAGGCAGATTCTTTACCATTGTGCCCCCTGGGAAGCCCATATGTAAATAACTTCTACAATCAATTAAACACACACACAGAAAATCCAACAGACAAAAGGAAAAAGATGAACAGGTATTTCACCCCCGCAAAAAGGGGATATCTGTGTGTCCAAGAGGGCACATCAAAAGGCACTCAATCTCATCAGTCATTAGTTCAGTTCAGTCGCTCAGTAGTGTCCAACTCTTTGTGACCCCATGAATCGCAGCACTCCAGGCCTCCCTGTTCATCACCAACTCCTGGAGTTCACTCAAACTCACGTCCATCAAGTCGGTGATGCCATCCAGCCATCTCAGCCTCTGTCTTCCCCTTCTCCTCCTGCCCCCAATCCCTCCCAGCATCAAAGTCTTTTCCAATGAGTCAACTCTTCACATGAGGTGGCCAAAGTATTGGAGTTTCAGCTTCAGCATCATTCCTTCCAAAGAAATCCCAGGGCTGATCTCCTTCAGAATGGACTGGTTGGATCTCCTTGTAGTCCAAGGGACTCTTAAGAGTCTTCTCCAACACCACAGTTCAAACACATCAATTCTTTGGCGCTCAGCTTTCTTCACAGTCCAACTCACATCCATATGTGACCACAGGAAAAACCATAGCCTTGACTAAAGGACCTTTATTAGCCAAGTAATGTCTCTGCTTTTGAATATGCTATCTAGGTTGGTCATAACTTTTCTTCCAAGGAGTAAGCATCTTTTAATTTCATGGCTGCAATCACCATCTGCTGTGATTTTGGAGCCCCAAAAGATAAAGTCTGACACTGTTTTCACTGTTTCCCCATCTATTGCCCATGAAGTGATGGGACCAGATGCCATGATCTTCATTTTCTTAATGTTGAGCTATAAGCCAACTTTTTCACTCTCCACTTTGACTTTCATCAAGAGGCTTTTTAGTTCCTCTTTGCTTTCTGCCATAAGGGTGGTGTCATCTGCATATCTGAGATTATTGATATTTCTCCCAGCAATCTTGATTCTAGCTTGTGCTTCTTCCAGCCCAGCGTTTCTCACGATGTACTCTGCATATAAGTTAAATAAGCAGGGTGACAATATACAGCCTTGACGTACTCCTTTTCCTATTTGGAACCAGTCTGTTATTCCATGTCCAGTTCTAACTGTTGCTTTCTGATGTGCATATAGGTTTCTCAAGAGGCAGGTCAGGTGGTCTGGTATTCCCATCTCTTTCAGAATTTTCCACACTTTATTGTGATCCACACAGTCAAAGGCTTTGGCATAGTCAATAAAGCAGAAATAGATGTTTTTCTGGAACTCTCTTGCTTTTTCCATGATCCAGTGGATGTTGGCAATTTGATCTCTGGTTCCTCTGCCTTTTCTAAAACCAGCTTGAACATCTGGAAGTTCACGGTTCATGTATTGCTGAAGACTGCCTTGGAGAATTTTGAGCATTACTTTACTAGCGTGTGAGACGAGTGCAACTGTGTGGTAGTTTGAGCATTCTTTGGCATTGCCTTCTTTGGGATTGGAATGAAAACTGACCTTTTCCAGTGCTGTGGCCACTGCTGAGTTTTCCAAATTTGCTGGCATATTGAGTGCAGCACTTTCACAGCATTATCTTTCAGGAGGTCCAAGGTCAGGGGCAGAAGCCGGGAGGACCCCATGCCAGAGGGCCAGCGGCTGGGAGAAGCTACCCCGCATCCAAGGTCAGGGGCAGCGGCTGAGAGGAGCTACCTCACCTCCAAGGTCAGGGGCAGCAGCCGGGAGGAGATACCCCACGCCTGAGGTTAGGGCGCTGGCCGAGAAGAGCAACCCCACATCCAAGGAGCAGTGGCTGCGCGGGCACAGGAGGGCCTAGAGGAGCTACTCCACATTCAAGATCAGGAGGGGTGGTGGTGAGGAGATACCCCTTGTCCAAGGTAAGGAGCAGCGGTTACGCTTTGCTGGAGCAGCTGTGAAGAGATACCCAACGTCCAAGGTAAGAGAAACCCAAATAAGATGGTAGGTGTTGCAAGAAGGCATCAGAGGGCAGACACACTGAAACCATACCCACAGAAAACTAGTCAATCTAATCACAGTAGGACCACAGCCTTGTCTAACTCAATGAAACCAAGCCATGCCATGTGGGGCCACCCAAGACAGGCAGGTCATGGTGGAGAGGTCTGACAGAATGTGGTCCACTGGAGAAGGGAATGGCAAACCACTTCAGTGTTCTTGCCTTGAGAACCCCATGAACATTAGTCATTAGGGAAACACAAATTAAAACTGCAGTAAGTTACTACTATACACTCATCAGAATAGATAATTTTAAAGCATTGATAATAATTGTCAGCAAAGATAAAGAGCAAATGAAACTCTCACAGACTGATAGTGCAAGTATAAGCTGGTTTACCCATAAGTCTGCTCCTAAGTATGTACCTAATAGAAATGTGTACATAAATTATTAGCTGCTGCTGCTGCTAAGTAGCTTCAGTTGTGTCCGACTCTGTGTGAGAAGACATTTCTAATAACAACATACTGGAATTGGGGATGTTGGGGGCAGTATCTATCAATAACAAAATGTGTAAGTAAATTGTAATATAATCATGCAGTGGAATACTATGCAACAAAGAAAATGGATGAACTAATACTACATACAACAACATGAATGTACCTTACAAATATGATGTGGAAGAAAATTAACACAAAAAAGAGTATACTGTATGATTCTATTTGTAAAAAATTCAAAAGCAAGCCACTTCTCTCTAGTGATGAAAGTCAGAATAGTGTTTAATTGTGTTTGGTATGGTTAGTGACTGAGAGAGTCATGGACAGGTTTTGAGGCACAGGTAATTTCTTGATCTGAACATTAGTTGTTTACATGCCAGTAAAAATTCATTGAACTATACTTATAGTTTGTGCATTTCTCTGTACATATTTTCAGCTTCAATTTTTTAAATACTTACCAAAAAAATAAAATTATAAACATCATCTGTAGTATGATTTTATATATGTAAACCTGTATTAAGAATATATGCTAAATATACATAACTACATATGCCAAAATGCTAACAGTAATTATGTCTGGGTGTTGGTTTATGAGTAATTTTCATTTACTTCTTCATACCTTTTGATATGGTCTGAATATTTTCGATGAGAATATATTACTTTCATGAAAAACTAAAAATAATAAAGCTTTAAAGTTCTAATTTTAAAATGGAGAAAATAGCATTGTGGCAATATTTAAAGGAGAAAAGAGTCCTAATCTCTCATAAATATATAATTGAAGCATTTACATATGAAATAATACAATGTCTAGGAGGTTGCAGGGAGAAGTGGGAAGAAAAGATTTTTTTAATGACCCTATATTGGTAATTGTTGAGGCTGAATTATTGTCCACAAAGGTTCATTATACTCTTTTTTCCACCTATGTGGAAATAATATGTTTGAATAATAAAAGGCTGAAAAACAAACATTCTTTCATAAACATAGAATTTGTGTATGGCAGATATTACCCATAGCAAAAGCTATGCATAATCTGTATACAGGCAGAGAGGATGAATTATTAAAGATTTCCTCAAAAATCCGATGGGGTCTCAGCAGGACTCCAAAAAGAGTTTGACATGAAGACTGCTTTCATGCTACATGGAAGGTCCACCAGGCCCCACATGTTGGTCAACAGTTCAGCACAAGGAACTACTGCTTCAAAGGAAGGGATGCCAATCTCCCACCAGCCTAGAGAGATCCAAACCCAAAAGGACACATAGTGACTTAGAAGATGGAGCACCCAAAGCTGACCTTTACTCTAGGGTTTCCCTAAAAGGAGACAAGAAGGTGACTTCTTTCATGAGAATTCAGGACCTAACAGAAACTTCAGAGAAGCTTCTTGCCCTTGCAGCTTAGGAGAAAGGTATTGGAGACAGCAATTGTTGGGGGAGGTGGGATAAAGGAGAGAGGAATCATAAATTGCCTTAGATGGAAAGGCAGTGGCTGCTGTGAATTCTGGCCAAAGCTGGAGGCGTCTGAGTGCTGTCTGCAGTGGTAGCACGGTAGATCCCTTATGGGACGTTGCCTGGTGGGCTCTCACCCTGACTTTGTCTGCTCTTCATCTAAGCCTGATTAGCCCTGATGTGAGCATGACCTGCCTCAATCTGTCTCTTTCACCAATCTGGCCTTGACACTCTAAGATGCTAGTCTTTTCTATAATCTCTTTTTTTATTAATGGATAAAACCACCACTGGCTGAATTTTCAGCAAATTTCAAGTACAGGTCAAAGACCTTAATTTCTTTTGGAGAAGGGTGCTTGGTAGGAGTAGTCAACACAGCAGCTGAGAAATCTTCTAAATGTTGGAGACATTTCCATACTTCTTTACAAAATTTAGAAGAATTACACTGTTACCTAAACATGTATGTTTCACTTTGTTTTTTAATCTGAGTGCAACCTAGAACTTGGAGAGTGATTAAAGACAATAAACTAAGGCATTCTCTAGAACAATGCTGTCCAACAGAATCACAGTGCAAGCCACAAATGTAAACCACACATGTAATCTTAAATGTTCTTGTAGCTAATTTTTAAAGGTAAGAAAATAAACATGTAAATAATATATTTTATTAAATTTAATGTAATCAAAATATTATTTTCACATGTAATAAACATTAAAAATATTAATGAGATATTTTACATTTTTGTGCTACATATTTGAAATCAAGTGTATATTTTATACTTAGGGCACGTCTCAGTTTGCACGCGTGCTCAGTCATGTCCAGCTCTTTGCAATACCAGGGACTCTAGCCCATGAGATTCCTCTGTCCATGGGATTTTTCCAGGCAAGAATGCTCGAGCCAGCTGCCGTTTCCTCCTCCAGGGGATCTTCCAGACCCAAGGCTTGCACCTGCCTCTCCTGCACTGGTCGACAGATTCTTTACCACTGAGCCACCTGGGAAGCCCTCCTTTCAGTTTAAACTGGTCATATTTCAAGAGCTCCATAGTGACACATGGCCACTTCCTCTCTTATTAGACAAGCACAGTCCTAGAAGCAAAGCCCATCCTGATCGCTGAAGACTATTACAGCTGAGGGGCTGAGTTTTCAATCATAAGCTGCCCTAACACCCCTAAAGCACAAGCCATGCCCAATTCCTGGAGAACCCATTGTTCTACTCAAGCCCTAGATAACACTGGTTCTACAAGGAGCAATAACTGACAATAATTATGAAATTGGTAAAAAAAAAAAAAGAAATGTTATCATACTTGGCTATTCCAATAAAGCTAAATAATTCATATATTTAAAGTATAATCTAAGTGTAAAGGTTTCCTAATATCTCTCAAAGGTCATTGGAAGCCCAGTGGTTCCAACCACATGACCCTCTGATGGTTGCCACCAAAGCACCCAGAAAAAAGTACAATCACATTCTTTTTTACTGCAAAACATTCAGCGCTAATCCTGGAAAATAAAAAGAGCTAAGTGAAATACTGAAAAGATACATTTGGGAGAAAAATATAACATGATAAAAATTAATTGCAGTTTTAAAGAAAGAGGGAAGGGAAAGGATGAGGTGATGAAGAGGCATGAACTTGGAGCCATGCCAACCCAGCCACACTGTTTGCTCTGAGATGTCTCCAGTCTCAACCCACTCCTCTATAACATGGAACAATGATACCTACTTCTCAGCAGCTGTAAGGACTAAATGAGAGAAAACCCAGTGCCTAGCATGTGCCTTGCCCAGAGTAGATGGAAAAAAGTGTATTTTTTAATTTTTGTAATCAACAAATATTTGTTCAACAGCCAAACATACAGCAGATGCTGAAAAACCCAAGCCTACAAAGAGGTAGTATTATGAATGTAGAACAGTGAGTACCACTCAGAGATCTCATTTTTTCTAACAAACAAAAAAAGGCTTGTACCCAGCTCTGCGGCCCAAGCCTTTGCATCTGTTTCTTGTGTCCGGCTCATTTATGAAATATCTAGGGCAACATACTGGCCTCAGGAGCACTGGCTTTTCCAATCTGTTCACCATTATCCTGACTTTTGACAGACATGACACTCAAGGAGAAGGTGGGAAAGTTTCTGGAGGGCCTACCAAGCAGATGTGGGCATGTATACCAAACCCCCAAAGGTGGAGAATCCAAGGAAACTCTATTACAGAAGTGAAATGATGGCTTTAGAGAGTCAGCTACCAAAAATCTTCTTTGCGACTTTCCAGATCACCACTACTTCCCTCATCTCCCACTGCTACTGCTTCGGATGGCCGGTCTCTTCCCAAGCTGCACAAGGCTGAGCAACGGACACACTGCCATGATGAGCCAGTTATTTCCAGCGAGCTCTGGTTAAGCAGCCTATCACCCACTGCATCAACAGAAGAGTAAGTCTAGAGAAAGGGAGCATGTGGTCAGGCTACAGGTGTGTGTGCATTATGCCATGAGGGCTCCACTGCTGCCTACTGATGGAGGGGCTGATGATGGAGGTGCTGGTGATGGAGGGGCTGATGGTGGAAGGGCTGATGGTGGAGGGGGCTGGTAGTGGAAGGGCCTGGTGATGGAAGGGGGCTGGTGATGGAAGGGGGCTGGTGATGCAGGTGCTGGTGGTGGAGGGGCTGATGGTGGAGGGGGCTGGTAGTGGAGGGGCTGGTGATGGAAGGGCCTGGTGATGGAGGGGCCTGGTGAT